>NW_022589738.1:3220363-3728919 GCF_004348235.1 Phoca vitulina
GGGGGGGAAATCGGAGGGGGAGAAGAACCATGAGAGACGATGGACTCTGAAAAACAAACTGAGGGTTCTAGAGGGGAGGAGGTTGGGAGGATGGGTTAGCCTGGTGATGGGTATTGAGGAGGGCACGTTCTGCATGGAGCACTGGGTGTTATGCACAAACAATGAATCATGGAACACTATATCTAAAACTAATGATGTAATGTATGGGGATTAACATAACAATAAAAAATTAAAAAAAAAATTTTATCACAAGGATTTTTTGAATATCTAAGATGGAAAACAGGCACATAAAAGAATTAGTACATATAAGTAAAGCATCTTTTTTTGCAGGCATGCATATTGCCAAATTGTATGGTTCTGTTTATGACCAATACAATGGAACTTTTATAGTGAAACTCTCTTCATAGTCAGTTTTGAAGGAAAAAACAGCCCCGTGAAATAAAATACTGCTTGGGGAGTTCTTTCATTGCGCTTGTCACCAGCATTCTCACTAGCTTATAAGGTATAATTGCTCTGTGATAAAGGCATGTGCTTTTCCTCCTCTCTTGTAAAAATTTTAATGAGAACCTGATGTGAACTCTCACTGAACCTATTTTCATTCCAAAATCTTATGATTTTAATCTTACGATCCTCCTGGGACCCGGCACTGTGGTCTGTGACAGCATGGATACTTCATAATTATTCCTCCCGTTTGTAGAAAACACCATGAGCATCCATCATTCCTTCTCTCCCCTGCTGCTTCCAGGGAGCCACAGCCTCTAGCAAGGTCAGTCACCGCCATTTGGGTTGACAGTTCCAAGCCAGCTGAAGCACACCCAGCTGGTGGAGACCAGCCACGATGGGTATTGACTGCCTTTCTTCTGTTTCTCTGTTTCTACTTAGTCTGGCCTCCAAACTCTTCCTTAATGGATGGACTTGAATCATCTCACAGGAATTTCCACAGAACAGAGAAAATGAATAGTTTCTCTACAGCCATGTGTATATATGTCTGTTGGTATTTGGGTGACAATTGATCTAACAGTCCCCAGATAAATTAAAGGTCTCCCCCTTGAGTATAAAGAGAAGGTGATTTTACAGCTTGACATTTAATATTAAAGTTTGGCATCTCAGTCCACTGTAGATGACCTGCATGAAATAAAATATTCAGCCATGTAGCTTAATGTAATGTTTTGGAAATGGGCTTCGTTTTGGTAATATTAAGAACTTGAACTAGAGCTTTGGCCTGTGCTTAGAAAAATTGGTATTTTAGAGGCAAATCAAATAAACATTCGTTTTCTATGTTATTTCTTGACAAATGCTTAGAGAGATTCACAAAAGAACTCCTAAAGGAATGGCACATGCTTTATGAAAAGAAACACATTATCAGTGCAAAGAGGGAAAACCAAATAGCCTTCATAATATATATAATATCAGATGATGTCGAGTCAGGAAAAAGAAGAGAAACTTTCATGTGAAATATTGGTGAAATCTAGAAAAAGAAATGCCTTTGGAAAGTGATAGGATATTTTAGCATTCTCATTTCTCAGTTTCTGCTTTACTTATTTGAGTACACATGAAAGTACTGGCAGAAACAAACCCAATTAGGGACAACCAAGTCCAGTATCTGTAGGTTTCAAATAGGTCACTTTGGGGGATTTGTTTGTTTGTTTTGGTTTTTTGTTTGTGGGCTTCCTTGGGGCTTTGAAAATGGATGTGCCTGAGAATAACTTAATTTGCCCATTCTGGATGAAATTTTGACTGAATTGAATGAAAGCCTTTAATTAAATATTAGTGTTAATTATAATTATGGCCCCAAAAATGTTTGACACACCTTCCATCAAGATATGGAGTTTGAGCAGTCTTGTGGTTGCTCCATTCAATAAAATAAGGCTGAAGTGTGCTCTATAACTTTTAAGGCCCGGTTAAAGAAAAGCCCCTTTCATTTCTATCTGGTTCTCTTGGGATGCTTACCTTGGGGGCAATCGGTCACTATGCATAAAATTACCCTGACAACATCATGTCAGGGAGCCACATGTAAGCAGCTGTCCGGCTGACAGCACCAGCCAACAGCCAGCATCAGCTGCAAGCCCTATGAGTGGGTCATCTTGGATATCCAGGCCAGTCTAGCCTTCACAGAACTGGAGCCCTACCTGATGTTTGACTGTAATCCCATGAGAGGTGCCAAGTTGAGAACTACCCAGCCACTTCCTTCCCACATCTTTGTCCGACAAAATTTTGCTAATTTCTTTTATATATATATATAAAACTCCATATCTTGATGGGAGGTGTGTCAAACATTTTTGGGGCCATAATTATAATTAACACTAATATTTAATTAAAGGCTTTCATTCAATTCAGTCAAAATTTCATCCAGAATGGGCAAATTAAGTTATTCTCAGGCACATCCATTTATTTAGGATGGAGCAATTGTCATTTTAGTATTAAAAAATATTTGGAAAATAGAGAAAGTAATCCACAATCTTATCATTCTAACAAAAAAATAGTAGTTTTTTATTTCTGCATATATTTTATATAATTATGTTCAAAATAACAAGAATATACATTTTTATTTTTTGTTTAAATTCAATTAATTAACATATACTGTATTATTTGTTTCAGGGGTACAGGTCTGTGATTCATCAGTCTTATATAATACCGAGCGCTCATTACAACACATACCCTCCCCATTGTCCATCACCCAGTTACGCCCTCCAGCCCCCTCCCCTCCAGCAACCCTCAGTTTGTTTCCTATGATTAAAAGTCTCTTATGGTTTGTCTCCCTCTATGGTTTCATCTTGTTTCATTTTTTCCTCTCTTCCCCTATGATCCTCTGCCTTGTTTCTTAAATTCTGCATATCAGTGAGATCATATGATAATTGTCTTTCTCTAATTGACTTATTTCACTTAGCATAATACCCTCTAGTACTGCAAATAGCAAGATTTCATTTTTGTATGGCTGTGTAATATTCCATTGTATATATGAACCACATCTACTTTATCCATTCATCTGTTGATGGATATCTTGGCTCTTTCCATAGTTTGGCTATTGTGGACATTGCTGCTATGAACATTGGGGTGCAGGTGCCCCTTTGGATCACTACATTTGTATCTTTGGGGTAAAACCCAGTAGTGCAATTGCTGGGTCTTAGGGTAGCTCTATTTTCAACTTTTTGATGTAATATCTTTTTAATAGTAACACGGCTATCACTCTCTAATGTTGGTATTATATATTTGTTTTGAATATTCAGTTCTTCATGTCTCTGTTCAAATAATGATTGAATTTCTATTCTGGGCACTTGTTCAACATATCTACCTTGATACTTAAAAATGTCAAAATGACAGTCTTTGCCTTAGATAAACTTAATTATTAGTGGAGTAGATGCACAGTCACCAAGTATCAAAATTGTGGAGTACACCATTCCCATATTTTATGTAAATGGTGCCTCCTTGAGTTGCACATGGAGGTATCACTGAGAAGTTAAGACATAAATAATTACTTTAGCAGTAAGCATTATTTTACTAGAAGTGTCTCAGGGATTGCTACATAAGAGTGGCAAGGAATACTACTAAGTTTTACGCTTTCTCAACCTTCCTTACAATGCTTTGTTGTTGACAAAAGTGAAAAAAAAATCTAGAATGTAAAAGTAACCAGAAATATATTTTTTAGTTTTGAAAATCAAAATTTTATATTGCACAGTATGCAATAATGTCTAAATGTATTTGATGTTCTCCTAACATTCTTAGACACTTCAATGTTTCTCATGACTAACTATAAAGTAATGGTTCCATCCTTGGCCATACATTGAAATCACCTGAGTAGCTTTAACAACCAGCTGTTGGCTGGGTCCCATCCCTAGGGAATATGATTTAGTGGGTGTGAGTTACAACTTGAGCATTGGGATTTTAATAGTCACCATGCTATTGTTATGAGCAGCCTAAGAACCACTGATACAAGTTTCTTCCTTTAATTCCATAGTTCTCACCCTCGACCGCTTTTTAGAATCATCTGTGTGGCTTCTGAAACTATCAGTGACTTGATCCCATTTCCAGAGATTCTGGTTATTTGCTCCTGTGGGACCTGCTTTTTGGTACTTTTGAAAATGCTGCCTGGGTAAATATGATTTAACATAATGTTCTTCTCTATATACATATGTTTCTCAGCCACAGTTACCACAACATTACTCTAGGACATAGATTAGATTGCCAGATGCAGCAAAGAAAAATATCTGGATATTAGTCCTGGATAAGTTTAGATTTCAGGTAAATGAGAAATACTTTTTTAGTAGAACTACGTCTAATGCAGTATTTGTGACATACTTCTAATTTTAAATTTTTTTTAAACTAGAATTCAAATTTATTGGGCATCTGTATTTTATCTGGCAACCCTAGACACAGTAGATTTTAGGCAAGAGACAGAACTGGATCCAAACAATCCATTAGGTCAAGCGTCACCATATTGAGTTCCATTCACTCTCATTGTCTCCTAACTGCCAGAGACTGACCATTCTGTCCCATAATGCTAGTTTGAGTTGTGTTCATCTGTAACCTAACTATTACTTATTGAATGAAAGCAGTGAACAGATGTAGGAGAGAGGAAGGAACTGAAGCCTCCTCCGTCCCCAGTGAGTGTTAAATCTGTTGGCAACAGAAAATGACTAAGGTGAGGTGATGAAACTGACTTAAAAGCAAATAAACCAAACCTCGTGGGTTTCAGTTGCTATACTTAGACAGTTTTTCAAATATTTTCATGTAATTATACAAGTGGAAAAAGATTAACGCTGGAGTTCAGGTCACTGGCAGAACTTCATAGCCTTAGCAGCCAGCGCTAAACTTAGAGATTCCTCTGTCCCATTTGTAATGATAGCAGTTCCCTGAGAGTCACACAGCACTTGCTGGCATATATAATCTCACATTTGGCAAGGGCTTACATTTCCCAAGCTCACTTTCTCATTTGTTCTTTTCAACCATGCTGTGAAGTATGCAGGGAAGTTATTATGACATCCATTCTATAAATAAGGAGGCTACGACTCAGATCGCCTCATCCGAGGGCGGTATTACTCAAAATGTGGTCCTCAAAACAGCAGCCTCAGCATTACCTGAGAAGTTGTTAGAGATGCAAATTCTCACCTCTCAGTCCAGACTTACTGACTCAAACTCTGGGGTGGGCTGAGAGATTTGTGTTTAGCAAGCCCTCCAGCGACTCCTGGGTGGCTCAGTCATTAAGCGTCTGCCTTCAGCTCAGGTCATGATCCCGGGGTCCTGTGATGGGGCCCTGAGTCAGGCTCCCTACTCAGCGGGGAGCCTTCTTCTCCCTCAACCTCTGCCCTTCCTCCCGCTCATGCTCTCTCGCACGCTCTCTCTCTCTCTCTCTCAAATAAATAAAATCTTAAAAAAAGAAAAAAAGAAGAATTTCAGTCCCAGTCTTCTGAGGATACTGGTAGTAGGATTTGCATTACTTTACATGGTCTCCAGATACAAAACTAACTTAAAAATTAAAAAAAGAATATATGAATTTAAGGAGAGCTGGATCCAAAGCTAAAAGTTTAAAAGCACATATTTTTATTTATTTAGTTATTTCCAAATTCATTAATTAATTTATAGAAAGGTCCTAATAGCTTTTCATTTACGATGCTTAAAGTTCAAATTTCATCTGAATAAAAGATCCTTCCAGATCTGATCTCTGCCAGTGCTTCCTGCCCTGTCCAGGATCCTAACTTAAACATTGCTGTTATAATACTTGTTAAATTTCAGGTTTCTCTTTCCCTACTGGGTTGTAAACTCTGTGAGATCAGGGACACTGTCATACTTACTGGACACATGAGTGTGCAGTATATATTTCAAAATGAACTAATAAAGAGTAGAATGAAATAATCCCACATGTGAGGGTCTTTCATTGGCAAGTTGTACCTTACTAGAAGTGTCCTATGCTTAGAAAAGTCAAATGCTTTGCCACTGTCAAAATACTCATACTCTCCTTGGCAGGGTCTCAGCCAATGGAAGAAAAATGGTTGACTGCATGAATTTACTCAAAGACATATGTGTTAGGACATACGTGT
This sequence comes from Phoca vitulina, assembly GCF_004348235.1. Lineage (NCBI taxonomy): Eukaryota > Metazoa > Chordata > Mammalia > Carnivora > Phocidae > Phoca > Phoca vitulina. The sequence goes on from NW_022589738.1 coordinate 3,226,399, forward strand.
TAGGGCATCAGTTCTCTCTAAGTATTTAAAAAGGAATTCTTGAATTATTTATAATAGGGAGAAAGTGGAAATAAGTTTTTGAATGCTTTTGTAACATGGCAAGATTTTTATAATATATTAAGTGAAAATAGGATCTGCATAAAGATTTTAAAAGTTTGTCTATAAAATAGCAATAATCATTCTGCATATCTCATAGGGTTGTTAGGTAAGTGGGCTTTTATTTTTTTATTTTTTAAAGATTTATTTATTTATTTGAGAGAGAGAACATGAACAGGAGGGGCAATGGGAGAGGGAGAAAGAATCTCAAGCAGACTCCATGCTGAGCCCGGACCCTGATGCGGCGGCGGGGCGGGGGGGGGGGGGGGGTTGCTCAATCTCAGGACCATGAGATCACGACCTGAGCCTAAACCAAGAGTCAGAGTAAGTGGACTTAGTTTTAAAAAACCCATAGAGGGGCTCCTGGGTGGCACAGTTGTTTTAAGTGTCAGCTTTTGATTGTGGCTCATGTCCTGATTTCAGCATCATGAGATGGAGCCCCGCATTGAGCTCCACACTGGGCATGGAGCCTGCTTAGGATTCTCTCTCTCCCTCTGCCCCTCCCCCCTGCACTTTCACTTGCTCTTTCTCTCTCTCTCTCAAAAATAAATTAATTAAAATTTTTTAAATAAAATAAAAAACCCATAGAAAACCCCTGGTACAGTCAGATATACTCATGATTTTTATTGTCATTGTTAACATCATTATTGTATCTGGATAGAGAAATTACAGGTAATCTTCTTTTGATTGTTTCTAAATTATGAAACTTTTATAAAAAATGTGTGTTGTTTTTGTTGTCAGATAAAAAGCTTTTATAAAGGGGAACTACAGTGCTTGATTCAAAAAAATGCCTAACCCTAAGAAAGTTTTTGGAGTAGACCATTTTGACTAGTTTTCTACTTTCTCACTTTTCAAAACTCCTAGGTTTGCCCTTGTCTATCTCCTTCCCTTTGTGCCTACTTGGCTGGCTATTAACTAGTTTCTACTAAATCTCTTCCTGAGAATGAGGTTGGTTACCAGCTGTCTCAAGGATTTGCATTTTCGTAAGGACACTCTAGGAAGAAATGTCCCAAGGAACCATATATTACCTGGAAGGTACCTTTGATTTTCTTTAGTTTAATCCTCTCATTGTTCACACGAAGAAGCTAAATTTGCAAGAGGTGAAATCTGTATCCATACAACAGAATACTTGGATAGCTTGGACTAGAACTCTAATATCTATCTCCTCAGTCTTTCATATGCAAAAAATAATTTTAAGAACAGTGTCCTAGGAAGAGTGTTTGAAACCTCATCATAAAGACTGTCAACTGGTCAGTTCTGCAGTCTTTATTTTGACTTATCCATTAACTTTAATGTGATTAATTTTTACAAAATTTCAACTTCTTTTATTGGGTAACTATTGAAAACATGGAATTTTGTGTTTATGACAGAAGTATTTTCTTTTTTAGGAAACAGACTTGCAACTAATAGAAAGTGTTCATTACTTTTTTCTTCAAAGCAGGAAGAGGGAATGTGCAAACATGTGAACTGAAGGAAAAATCCAAGCTAATCTCTTATCCGATACATTAATGTTTATTTAGGTGAGATACTTCTGTAATTCTCAAATATTAATTCACCCTTCTTTATTCTACCAACAAAGGTATAGCACTGATTACAGTATGTCTTAGGGAAAATAATCCTTGTTGGCCTAAGAGCCGTAATTCTTTCACTTCTTTACTCTGCTGTCTTGGCTCATCACAGTGACTTTTAATTCATTTTATCTTGTCTGGTCTGTTTTACAGATAGTATGAAATCACGATATGGTGTCTACTGAGCTAAAGTCAATTAATCACAGGGTGACTTTTAAAATCAAGATTAATAATAGGCTATTTCATAGCCAGACTAGTTGATTAAGATGGGCACATTTGTCGTTCCCCTCATGTCCAGAAATAATTTAGCCAAGTTCCAATATCTCAGACACCTTTTTCTCTCATGTAATTTTCCTAACATGAACTGCTCAGCTTAAATGGACTTTCCTAAGCTTCCATCAGGGTTTCCCAGAAATGTTTGCACAAAATCACTTTTCTTGGCTACCGGGTACCTCTAGATAGCAGCATCTTTGTAAGCCATGTAGCATTGGACCTCCCCAAAAAAAGGTGGGGGGAGGAAGTGAAAAAAGGAGAGAAAAGTCTGTCTGAAAAGATAACAGCATCTGTCATCAACATTGTGCACATCTCAGCCATGCCCTTGTGGTAGGAGAAAAAGTGTCCTCTTTTCTCTCTAGTCTGGTGCCAGATTTCCTCTTCCTGTCTGCCTGAATCCACCCGTGTCCTTGGTGGGAGGATCCTGGTTTATTAGGAGACCTAAAGCATTTCATATTCATATTCTGCTTAACGGTGTGATGGTATACCTTAGCAGTTTAGCAAAATGGCAAATCTGTTTGTTTAATAGGCCATATAATATGCTGCATCATCAATTTGGTTTTGCTGGGTAAACTAAGAGGACCGGTTGGCACTGATGAAGTTGAGTTGTACAAGTCAGTGCAGCCCCCATATTAAGGAAATCCAGGACAACTGCATACATGTATATTGTAGCTGGGGGCTGAATACATTCTGTACAGTATTTCATTTGCTGTTATAAGAAAAAAGATGAAGCTTTGTACAGCTACCATAGAAATCAATTTTTAGGTTTTATTTTACTACTGTCTTTCTATTCCCCAGGTGTTCCTTTTCCTAGAATCTCCACCCTAAACACAATTGCTTCTGAAGTACTAATGTATCTCTGAGTGGATGACAGTTTCCAAAACTCCACTTGGAAAATACAGTGCTAATCCTGACGTAACGTAACTGAAGTACCAGCAGTTGTTATGGGGCCAAATATCATGTGCTCTCTACTCTTTTGAGATCTTAGCAGAATCCCTTCCTGGTATCCTTGCCTTATTGAAGGGGGTTAGTTCATTCGGTATTAATCAGAAGATGTCTGCCATCTCTCAGTTCTCTCAGTGATGTGACTTTCTTTTAAATAGGTGGCTTCATTCTATAACAGTAATACAGCTAATGATATGGAGACCACAGAATGAAGAATATAAAACTAATTTTCACTGCAAGAAGATTGTTGCCTCCTTAGCTCTGTGGGGGCAATTTTTGTTCGGTTTATGGGAATTAATCATATTTTGCCTTTCAGAGGGCACCACCATCAGAGTTTTACTGAAGTGTCTAGAATATACTGCTCTGATGAATTGCCATCTGCCCAATGACAGGTTTGCCTGGCAGTCCCTCTCTTTGAGAAGACACGCCTGTGTAGAACCCTCCCCCTTGGCTAGTTTAGTCGAGTGAAGGAGAACACCTCGTGTTACTGTGGCCACTTATTTCACCAGCATCCTGCTAAAGAAGGGCCTTACTTACCCTCATAGGTCTCCACGATCTTTTATTGGTCCAATTCCAGGCGCGGCTTTGAGTTCTACATTCATGACCTAGTAAAAGGCTTTTTATTCCTGGCTTGCCAGAGCCCCTGTTGATGGTAAATTATACACTGATGGAAAAAAAGAAAAATGGAAAGAATGGTTCTAGCTCATGTGACTTGTCTTTCTTGACAGTTCTTGAAGTGTAATAAGTGATATCTCCATTCCATATGCCTCTCCAACCACCACCTGATAGGTCTCATCTCGTTCACAACCAAATATCAGGGTTTTTTTTACAAATTTTTTAGTCGAGATAAAATTCACATACCTTAAAATCCACCATTGTAAAGTGTACAATTCACGGATTTTTAGTATATTCACAAAGTTGTGCAAATACCACCTTATCTAATTTCAGAATATTTGATCATTCCCAAAAGAAGTCTTGTACCCATTAGCAGTCATTTCCTATTCTCCCTCCCACCCAGCCCCTGGCAGCCAGTCATCTTTCTTTTCCTATGAATTTGCCTATTCTGTGCATTTCATATAGGTGGAAACATGCAATATGTGGCTCTTTGTGTTGGGCTTCTTTCACCCATCATGAATTTTTCATGGTCCATATGTGTTATATCATGTGCAAATGCATCATTCCCTTTTATAGCTGAATAATATTTTGTTGTATAGATAGACCACACTTCGTTTATGCATTTATCAGTTGATGGAAGTTGACAATGTTTCCATTTGGGGGCTCTTTTGAATAATGCTGCATGGCCAACCATCTTGATAGAGTTGTCTTCCTGCACTGTCTTAATTTCCTCATTTCCTATTCACTCCTCAGCCCACTTCAATTTGATTCTGTTCTAGTCGTTCACCTAAAAAGGCTCTCTCTGGTGTCACCAGTGATGTCTGTGCCAGCAAATCAAAACCATTATTCAGTACAGCTTGCCCCATCTCATAGGCACAGATAACATTGTAGACCATGTCCCCTCTTCCCTTGACGTATATGACACCACACTCTCATGGTTTTCCCTCTTTCCCCGTGGTTCTTCTCCTTTGCAACTCACCTTTTGTCCTTGGCCATTAAGTGTGGAATTTACTCAAGACTTAGTCCTTGGCCACCTCTCATTCAAAAGTCTCTTCCTAGGCATTGTGACCTTCATCTATGCTTTCAGTAATTATCTATGAACTTTTCACTGCAAATTTATGTTTCTGAGTTAGATTTCTGGGTTATACATCTATATTTTTGCTGGCATACTTGACTGTTTTAAAGGTTCCTTTAGTAAAGGCCAGACTCATTATCTTCCCTGCATACGGAGTCATTTTTGTTTTTTATTTTCTTAGTGAATGACTTTCATTATTCACCTAGCTTGGCAAGGCACAAAATAATGAATTTCCTGAAGGATTATAATGAAGTAGTTAACAGCTGTGGAGACTGGCTGTCTGGGTTTACCTTCAGGGTCTACACATACTACCTGTATGAGCACAGAGAAGTCACAACCTTCATATGCCTGTAACTTCATCAGTAAGATGAGTACTCCCCAGAGTTGTTGAATGACTACATGAGTTTAAATACAATAAAGTTTTTAGAATTATGCCTGACACAAAAGAGGAACTTTAAATGTTCACTATTTTTCCTCTGCCCCATCTCCCATGTCTAATACTTTTCTCCCTGAATAGTTCTCAAATTCCTCAGCTCTTTTTCATTTCTCTCACCCTGGACAAACTCCTATCATGACTTGCTTAGACTCCTTGGTGTTCTCCAAACTGCTTACCATACTTTGGCAGAAATCATCTTTTCAAAACACAGATCTGATTAAAAACTCTCCAAGAGAAAAACTCTCCAAGAGATGGGGACGGACGGACACACACACACACACACACACACACACACACACACCCCTTCCCACTGTTTTACATATAGAGGCCAAAATCTATAGGCTTGCCTGATACAGTAGTTTCCTAGGGTTGCTAGGAAAAGAAAGTACCATACACTGGGTGGCTTAAACAACAATTTTCTCACATTCTGGAGGCCAGAAGTCTAAGATCAAGGTGTTGGTAGGATTGGTTCTTTTCCTGAGGGCTGCAAGGGAAAGGTCTGTTCCGGGCCTCTTTCCTTGGATTTCAGAGGGCCAATTTCTTGCTGTCTCTGCACGTTGTCCTCTCTCTGTGTATATCTCTGTGTCTAAATTTCCCTTTTTGATAAGGATACCAGTCTATTGGATGAGGGACCCACCCTGCTCCACTGTGACTTTGTTTTAATTAGCTACATGTGCAATGATTTATCTCCAAATAAGGTCATATCTGGAGGTATCAGGGGTTAGGACTTCAACACATGCGTGGAAGGGTACACAGTTCAACCCATAATATCTGGTCAATCTCCTGCCGACCCTCTCCAGCGACATACATACTCCATGGTTTCTCAGCCTCTCTCCTTGTCATCTGTACACTCGCCTCTTTTAAATCAGCCACAATATTGTCTCTAGAAATATCTCAAGATATTCCCTTGATCTCAAATTCTCCTCATTCTGTTTTCCCCACCCTCAAGCTATTTTGCCTGCCTTATTTCTGTTCATCACTCAGATTTCAAGTCAAGACCACTTTCTCAGTGAAGAATTCTCTTATTCCCTACACTAGGTCTGTTGGATTATGAATCTATCAAAGAATGTGACCCCTAAAGCATTTATCTTGGTTTGTAATTACCCATTCATTGCATGTCTTTTTTTTTTTTTTCCAGTAATGCCTGTTTCACTCTGAAAGGTTTGTCTTACCCTTTGTACTGCAGATCCTTTTAAGCAAATAATAGGAACTGAATCAATATTTCTTAAATCTAAGCATTACTAAAGTATTATTTTGCCAAATCAAGATCCTTGCTATTCATTACACACAGTAACTTTTTCCCTGATATTTTAAGAACTCACTCCCTCTGACAATATTACATGCACCTTGATATCTTTTCACTTGATTGCATCCTTTGCTGGAGGGAAGATCTGAGAAAGGACAAATTTTTCATCAGGTGATCTATTCCCAACACAAGAAGTTGACTGAAAAGTTCTTCTTTGTTAGATATTCATAATGTAGACTGATGATTATATTAAAGGTGATTTCCAAGAGTAACCAGCCCATTTTTTTAATCCTCTGGAATCTTGAACTCACGGTTAATGGATAATATGTACATATATGTGTGTACATTTTGACTTTCTCAGACACATATACAATTCAGTCTTCTAAACTGCAATTGAGTATGAAATTTCTAACTAGAGCCAGAGTGCAACGGTTGGAATTCCAGCTCGTACACTTTTACACCATTCCAGCTGTGCAACCTGGAATAAATTGCCTAATGAAAAGGATTTACCTTATAGAGTTACTGAAAAATTAAATGAGTTCATACTTGTGTCTATTAGGTGGTAAGCACTAGCTAAGTGTTACCTACTAGCAGTAGAAAGAGGAGGGGCAGAGGAGGATTTGTAGGAGTAGGAGCAGTGATATCTCACCTGCTAGAATGACATGCTTTACCTTCTACCTACTTTATGAGAAAGAGGTTTCTTGTGTCACCTTTGCATCCTCAAGACTTGGCACAGGATAGATGCTCAGAAAAGAGTTGCTTCTGTTGTTTTATGTGCAGTTGTTTATGCCTATTCTCCCAGTTGCTTGTCATACTGCATTGCAGGTCTGGCAAACATTACACTTTGAATTTAATTTGGGTCTTGATTTGTCATCAAGATGAATTCTTTGAACACATGCCTACTTGAGACAAGTATGCAAATGTTCATTAGTACTCCAATGCAGTTGATAACTATTTTATAACTTGAGGTACGCCTGCTTTTTAGCATCTATGTGTGAATTAGCATATAAAGATAGGAGTAATTGTTTTAATGAAAATTTCACCTCTGCACCACTCTCCTCTCACTTCATTGTGAATGCAATTAGGTCTGCCATCGCCTTTTCCCTGTGAGCTTGTAGATAAGGCATGGAAAAATTATTTCTTTTACTATAATCCTTCTGCTTAAATATGATAGGAAAGCACCAATGAATTTAATATCATTAATGTTCTTTCTTAACTGAAACTCTCTAAATCATAAAATATCACATAATGTATTTTTTTATTAAAATGTTGACATTATTTAAAAATGGGTGTTTTTGAGCAGCTTTTATATGAGTTCCTACCACATATGGGTATATTCTTCATTTGGTCCTTCAATTAACATGATGATAAAGACAAAATGTTTATTTCTGCCATAGAGGTGTTATGTCCCTACCACTAGCTATATGCTTCCTGTAATAATTTATCACAAATTCTGAAGTGTTGTTTTACATAAATAGCTTCTTGTGAGTTTTTCCCTCAGTGTACATCTGATGATGGACGCCTACATATTATAGATTTTTCTTTTGGAAACTTAGCATGACTATATTTTTGTTTCATTGGAATAAAAAAGAATTAAAGGACGGATTTAAAGAATGATTATTTTAGAGTTGCTATAACCAAATATCAAAGCACCTTAGGACTCATAAGGGCATCTGTGTCTTGCATAATGTAGCAACCAAGATAGAGTAAAACATGAAAGCAGATACTAAGGTCATTACCTGATCTGGATGGATTAGCTATCCACCTGACTGAAGGTCAGAGATCGAACAAGATTTTTCAAGGCGCTCACAAGTTCTGTGATTTCACAGTCATTAGGCTTTTGAACATAACAGGAGACAAGAAAGCCATGAAGTTGAAAATTACATAGAAGGAAATGTTAGCTACTCTAAAGTCAAAAATAATATGTCTATCCAAAATTGCTTACGGTGATTGCTGACATTTTGTGAATAGCATCACCCCATTTTTTATAAGAACCATAAGCATTTTTTCTCTGTATTTCTATCACAGATGAATTCTTCTTTTAACACACTTTCTATGTTATTATTGTGTGTTTACACGAGTTTTTTGTAAGTCTTGCTCATGTGTTCTCTGTAGGACCATGCAGAGTATCTTGTACCATGTGCCAATACTCAATTAGATTAATGAACTAATAAATTAGAAGTATTATACCAGATCCATAGCAAACAACAAGCCTAGAAAGATCATTTTATTCAAAACATTTGATGCCTTAACATTAACTGATTTTTACAGTCCATTGTAAGTTCCAAGAGATAAAGGGCTGTATTAAACCACATCCCTGGCAGGGGTGGGGGAGCAAGGGGGCCACATCCCTAAACTTAACACTGTACCTGCCACATAGGAGGCATTCATACCCATTTGCTGAAGAAACCAACTAATAAATATAATAGTAGCTTTCATGTCTATAGCACCTACTATGTGCCATACATTGTTCTAAGGACTTCAAATATATTGACTCATTTACTTTTTACCTATGCTTTAACTAATACATAGTAGGCAATCCCTACATGGCATAGCTCAGCTGCACTTCCACTGAATCTATGTCTTTGTTTGTAAAATGGGAAAACTGGACTGATCTCCTAGAATGTTTTGTGAAGATTGAATAAAACAGTGCTTGAAGCATGCTTGGCCTAGTGTCTGGCATAGTGTAAAAGCTTAAGATATTTTTGCTATTATGACTGTTACTGCTGCCATTACCATCTCATCCAACAGTGGGCATAAGTCAGATTGTAAAATTCAGAGGGCCAGAATAGAGAAAGATAATGCTGTTTTTTGTATAATCAACTGTGTTGGTATATTTACATTTCTCCCCCTCATCTCTACACCTTCATAAACATACTCCATCCTGAAAGCATTCCTATGTCAGATGGCATTTGACTAGCACTTGGTCTATGTAGATACTGCTGATCTCACTACAGTGAAAACAAAAATGATTATAGCTAATACTTTGATAATCACCCTCTGCATAAGACAATATCTTGTGCCCACACTCTTCATTCTCTTTCTGACTTTTCCTGAATTATTTTGCTTCATTCTACCTGTCATTTTATATATTTAAATTACTGATTTTTTTTGTTCCCTGCTTCCTCACCCACCTTTCATTAACTATGAGTGAGATCTGAGGGCAGGTTTTTTTCCCCTCAATTAATGTATTCTGAGTGTCCGCCCTTACCATATAGTAATATCTTTTAAATGAACAAAAGAATATTCAGCATCACAAATGTTGCAAAATGTTTAAGAGAGTAAATTTTCACAACCTCCTCAGAGGATTATTTGGCACTATCTAGGACAATTTAAAATGCATATAACCAGGGCACCTGGTGGCTCAGTCGTTAAGCGTCTGCCTTCGGCTCAGGTCATGGTCCCACGGTCCTGGGATCCAGCCCCACATTGGGCTCCCTGCTCCCCGGGAAGCCTGCTTCTCCCTCTCCCACTCCCCCTGCTTGTGTTCCCTCTCTCGCTCTGTCTCTCTCTGTCAAATAAATAAAATCTTTAAAAAAATAAAATAAAATAAAATGCATATAACCTTTGACTCAATTATTCCGCTTTTAAATTCCTAAGAAAACAAAGTACACAAAGGCTGGAAGATGAGACACAGAGTTAGTCATTGCAGCATTGTTTTCAGGAGGTAACAATCTAGATAGTTAAAGAATAAATGGTCATTCGTTACACAGAATATTATGCATCAATATTTAAAAGAAGAGCAGGTCTCTGTGTACTGTTATAAAAAGATCCCTATGATGTATTTTTTTTCTTAGAAAAGTCAGCTGCAGAAATAACATGTATACAGTCACTTCTCCCCATAGGCTCCCCTTTTGCTTCTCTCCTCTTTGAACACTTCTGCTTTTGCCACGTTATTTTCCTCATGTCTAGTTTTAGGTGCTCATAGTTTCCTCCTATTGTTCATTCATTCCAACTCTCTACCCTAAGGGCGCTCCCTTTTCTCTTTAAGTGCTGAAAGTAGTTTTATTATTTGTTCTATAGGTTCTGTCTGACTCACCTCTTCCCTCCCTCTTGCTTGGCTACAAGCCATCCACTTTGCAGAAATCAATCTTTCTATGGTATCCCACTCTCCCTGGATCACTAACAAATGTTCAGTGACCTCTTCTTGTCCAAATCCAATTGCTTCATTTCTGTCCCCTTTCTTTCTGGCCTTGAAATTCCATTTAGTACTATTGGTCCCACTATGTGCTTTTGGGGGGGGGTAATAAACTAGTCCGTTTACTATGTAGTTAATTGAAGCATGTCTGTCTGTATGCAGGTATGCCTTTGTATGGGGATATAAATATACCACAAATAGAATCTGGATAGGTAAAATCAGTTTTAATCAAAGGAGCATGTCCATCTGGTCTGGTCTACTACTCTTCTTTTAATATCCTTCTGTGCCCATTCTAATTAAAAGGAGTAAAATTGTTTGAAAAGAATGATAAAATTCATCTCATTATATCACTTAATATAATATATGTGTTGGCACTTTTGCCTTTGATGGCTATAATTCCAACCATAATAATACACGTATTTAAATTTTCAGCCTTTTCGGAGCTGCTTATTCTTTGTGGGGGAGGGCTGGAATGTTTGTAATAAAGGTAACCTACATTTTATGTATAACAGTAAACACAAAGAAAAAACTTCTAAAATAAGTTGCAATCTCATTTTCATGCAATACCTATTAACAGTTTGATATATATTCTCCCCTTTCTTTCTTCTTTCCTCTAATAGAATCTTACTATTTTATTACTTGATTTTTTTTATTTTTTAAATTTTTTATTACTTGATTTTTAAAACAGTATATAATAAGTAGTGTTGTTAACGTAACAGTTGGCTATTAAATATACTTTCATAGTATTTAATGACTGATGAAAATACCATTTTCTTTTTTTTAATACCATTTTCAATTTTAAAAAAATGTTCACTTGTTCTAGTGGCTTTCTTAGTTATATTTTCTTTGTTGCAAAAGGAAATGTTTATAGCATCTGTCCTTAAAACAAATTATATATAGTGACTCAGTCTATTTTATACATGATCCACTTTCAAGTTTTGTTGATGTTGAATGATTAGATATTTGCTGATATATAACAAACTAAAATATTCAGGAATCAACTAATGTTTTTTTTTTAACATCTCTGCTTCCTTTGGCTAAAGTAAATACATCTTTAGTGACTAGATAAAATGATAGCCATTTGTCAATTAATAACCTTTGCAGCTTAGTATAGAAGATATATTGATAAATGGGATGCATATGCTAAAGCTTTTCACATTAATTTCATCAGTATGATAAATTTAGACACTACACTTTCTTCAAAAATTATTCACATAGGCCTACAAACCTTCAATCACTTCAAAAAAGCAACAATATACAATATTCCAAGGCACTGGCAATCCATACATTCCTTTTTGTTAAAAAGATTTATTTATTTATTTTAGAGAGAGACAGAGAGAGAGCATGAGTGGGGGGAGGGGAAGAGAGGGAGAGAGAATCTCAAGCAGATTCCGCACTGAGCAGGGAGCCTGATGCAGGGCTTGATCTCAGGACCCTGAGATCATGACCTGGGCCAAAACTGAGTCGGATGCTTAACCAACTAAACCATCCAGGTGCCCCGCAATCCATACATTCCTTGTAACAGAGAGGCTGTTCCAAGAACTTTGGCAAAGACCCACATTTGAAAGTCAAAGCACTAAAGGCATTCTTAGGTCAAAGAACCAATAGCAATTGCCTGATTAGCCAAAACAAAGGTGCTGGTCTGGAGAATCTGCACTAGGCCCTATAACCCTGCACAGCCTGTTACCAAGAGGAAAACTGCGAACTATCTGGAGGCCTTTGTGGGAGATGTGATGTTCATAAAGAGTCTCTTGCATCCCCATCTCATTCCTCATGTGGGAAAGGAAGCAGTGCTTTCCAGGCATAGCAGTTCACTGGCCTAGTAGCTCCTGCTTGCTGCTTCCTGTTCCCTGCTTCCTGCAAGTCAACCACCATTTAAGAAGTACAAATTCCCAGGGCACCTGGCTTAGTCGGTTAAGCATTTACCTTCAGCTCAGGTCATGATCTTGGGGTCCTGGGATGGAGCCCCACGTTGGGCTCCCTGCTCAGTGGGGACTCTGTTTCCCCTTCCCCTTCTCCATCTGCCCCCATCACCCTGCTTGTACTCTCTCAAGTAAATAAATAAAATCTTAAAAAAAAAAAAAAGAAGTACAAATTCCCTGATGTGAGAAACCCCACCCACATGATGAGACACCACGTGGAAAGAGATGCTAAGGAGCACCAAGGCAACAGAAGTATGTGAAGAAGCCACCTTGGAGTGAATACTCACCCCCACCCCCAGCTGCTTTAGCTGACACCATAGATTAGATATTAATGACCCAGCTGAGCCCTTCCTGAATTCCTCACCCACAAAATCATAAGCAAAATGAAATGAGATGTTTTAAGATAGTGATTCTTAGAGTGGTTTTTCATATGACAACAGATAATTGAATGAAAAAATACCTGTGAGTTATTGTATCATGTCCTCTAATATTGTCAGACAGATGGACTCAAGAAAGCAGTAGACTTCTGGGACACAGGGATTACCAAGAGCAGAAGGAGGAAGGGGAAAATCTGTTTACATGTATACATTTTGCCTTTTAAAGAAATTTAACCAAGAACTTGTTTAACATTCAATTTTCTATATTTAAAACATTTTAATTTTTCCCTATTATACAAGTAATACAAGATCAATTTGGAAAAATTGGAAATAAATATAAACAAAAATTAGTTTTAAATTACCATCCATGTTCCTTCCATTCATCATTAACCGCTGTTTACATGGAATATAAATTTTTCTTTTCAATATAGGCAACTATGTCTGATTACGCTTAGGCAATTAGCAGAGGCAGCATCACATAATAATTAAAGAGCAAGGCTCTGGAGCTAAACTCTTCGAGTTCAAGCCACAGCATTCCCTCCCCAATCACCCCTTAGTAGCTATGTGACACTGGCCAAATTTCTTAACCTCTGTGCCTTATTATAAATGTGAATATGATACTGCTATCTACAAGTAATAGGATTGTTATGAAGATATTTACATAGATTTCAGCTTTCTAAAGAACTTAGAATGTGCCTGGCATATAGTATGCATGAAATTAGTATTTATTACATGTACTAATTACATTTAAAAATAAGAATCAAATCATAGGATACATAGCATTTTGAAACATACTTCCTTCACTTAAGAATATAAAGTAAACATTACTCATCAATAAATACATATTTGTTGTATTACCTTTTTAAAGATGCATGGAAGTGAATCATATGGATATAGTATAGTTCCCTATTTTCAGACATTTATGTAATTGCAGTTTTTGTTCATGGTGCATTTTAACTTTTATTATGGGAGTTTACAAACATAGGAAGATAGATCAAACAGTATAATGAACCCTCAGTTATAATAATTATCAACACATGGAGATTCTTGGCAATACATTTTAAATACTCATTTTAAACCATCAATCCTGATAAAACCAAAATAATAGCTATGTCTTAAAGTGTAGGAGTCTCCATGTCTTAAGCAAATAATATTAGGTATCTGTGCTTATTTACATTAGAAAGAAACAATATCCTCAGGATGCTAGCTTTTATCTGATGCCAAACTTAAAATGGTCAGTTCCCCTTATTCAGCTTCAGTGAACATCCTTCATTATATCTTGTTTCCTTTGATATATCAGACAAGAAAATGGAATAATTGAGGAGATGCCAGTGGAATAAAACACGATATTCCTAAATATAGTGACATTTTCAGAGCTATTTTAGCCAGTGTAATTGAAATCCTCTTGTTCTCCACTGATATATTTTGGAAGCTCATATGTTTAGAGTCTGAAATTTCATTTCACAAATGATAGAAAGTGTCTTGAACTCAGTGGAGAGTTACTGAACTGAATTATCATGGGTAAAAGCTTAAGTGAACTTGCGGAAGTAGGTATGCTCTTCCACATGGATTCATTATACCATCTACCCAAGAAAGTATGGTATGCAGGTAGACAGTGTGAAAAATATCATGTCAGTGATTTCCATGTGCTACCACATTAGGGCCAAAGCCATAAATTTTGAGATGCTCTTTTCCAAGCAGATGTGTTTCTTTGGAATTATGGTGGTATATTTAGTACCACACAGAAAAAAGTTAAAAGTGTAGGAGGGAAATAAGCTCCCCTCATCATATTACAACTGTGAAGCTATAACTAATAGATATTAAAATATAAATAAATTTTATCTGTTCTTATGACACGGAATATAAGCATTTAATATTGTTGTGGGTCTTAGCAGAGAGTATTACATTAATTCATTTGTTTAAAATATTTATTAATGAATTAATATATTGCATGGAGCACTGGGTGTTATACACAAACAATGAATCATGGAACACTATATCAAAAACTAATGATGTAATGTATGGTGATTAACATAACATAATAAAAAAATAAAATATATATTAAGCACCCACCTTGTAACAGGTACTGTTCTAGCTGAGGATAAAAAAAAAACATATGTCTCTTCTCCTGGATCTTGCTTAATATGAAGAAAGACAAACATACAATAAACAAGTGAACAAATATATCAGTAAATCTACTTTCTACCCTAAAGCCTTTTTAAAATTCACCCTTCCAATTTATTCCCTGTAATTCTTTTGGTCAGTGTCTGCTCTTGTTAACTGCTACTAGAGCCCTCCAGCATGACACAGAATGTCTCTATTTCCTCATCTAAAAAAATACATAAAAGGGAAAATAATAATCTCTCTATTCTCCTTGGGATGAACAAGCGAATGTGAAAGTAGGTACTTTGAGAATTCGTAGGTGCTATAAAAATATAGGGTTCCAATTTTATTATGTCTGGTATTGTATTTTCTTGAACATTTGAGGTATATCTAGGGGTTGGATGAAGCTCTTCTCTGACACATAATAATGAACATGTAGCCAGAAGTTTTCAGGTATGGAGAGTGTAGCTTTTCATTTGTTCAAGAGGTCAGATGAAAAGGTGCTAAGGAAATACACTGGGGGCAGCCTATGAAAAAGAAACATCCCTTGAAATTGTACAAAAAGGTATTATCTATCATGACAGTTCAGGATCTCCAAAGCTGTGCCTCTCAAATTTTAATGTGCATATGAACCTTTTGGGGATCTTGTTAAATTGCAATTCTGATTCAGTAAGTCTGGAATGGGAGCTGAGGTTCTGCATTTCCAACAGGCTCCCAGGTAATGGTGACTGCTCAGCTCTGGACCACACTTTGAGTAGTAAGGGGCTAGAACATACACAGTAATCAGGCCTTCCTCGGCACCCATAGGACCTGTGCCTTTGCCTTGTAGAGGCAAAGAGCATGTTTTTATGTACATATGTCCAGCTTTACTTCTCTAAGCTATTGTTTTTTAGAGTTTAATGTCAGCATTCATATCACAAACAGCTATAAATCAGATATCAGGCAGTAATCTCTTTGACATTAAGTCATAGAAACATTTTTCTAGATATGTCTCCTTTGCCAAGGGATACAGACACAAAATTAAATTATTGGGACTATACCAAAATAAAAAACTTTGCACAGTGAAGGAAACCATCAACAAAACAAAAAAAAAACTTACTGAATGGGATGTATCCAATAAGGGGTTAGTATACAAAATATATAAAGAACTTAGACAACACCAGAAAGACAAATATTCCAATTAAAAAATGAGCAGAAGACATGAATAGACATTTTTCCAAAGAAGACATACAGATGGCCAACAGACACATGAGAAGATGCTCAAAATCACTAAATATCAGGGAAAGCAAATCAAAACCACACACCTGTCAGAATAGCAAAAATTAACAACACAAGAAACAACAAGTGTTGGTGAGGATGTGGAGAAAAAGGAACCCTCGTGCACTGGTGAGAATGCAAGCCAGGTTAGCCACTGTAGAAAACAGTATGAAGATTCATCAAAAAATTAAAAATAGAATTACCAGAGAATCTAGTAATTCCACTACTAGTATTTGCCCCAAGAAAGTAAAAAACACTAATTCCAGGGTCCTGGGATTGAGCCCCATGTCAGGCTCCCTCCGCAGCAGGAAACCTGCTTCTCCCTCCCCTTCTGCCTGCCGCTCCCCCTGCTTGTGCTCTCTCTCTTTCTGTCAAATAAATAAATAAATCTGTGTAAAAAAAAAAAAAAACTATAAAAGAGGAAGGGAAGTAAGAGGGTAGAGTTTTTGTATGTAATCAAAGTTGTTAGCAGCATAAAATACACTTATATTTGTTTTATATAAGCTTCACTGTAACTACAAAACTACAATAGATTCTCAAAAGATAAAGAGAAAGGAATCGAGCACACTACTACAGAAAATCACAACTTCACAAACAGAGGCAGTAAGAGAGGAAGAGAGGATCAAGGGAAGTACAAAACAGACTGAGAATAACCCATAAGATGGTATTGTAAGTCCTTGCCTGTCAACAATTACTCTAAATGCAAATTAATTCAATTCTCCAATCAAAAAGCATTGGCTGAATGAATAAAAAAATAAGATAAAAAACATGCTGCCTGCAAGAGATTAACTTCAGCTTTTAGGACACACATAGGCTCAAAGTGAAAGGATGAGAAAAGATATTCCATGTAAATATAAACCAAAAGAGAGCAGGGGGTAGCTATATTTATATCAGAAAATTGGCTTTAAGCCAAAAATGGTAACAAGAGATAAAGAAGGTCATTATATGATGATGAAAG
This sequence comes from Phoca vitulina, assembly GCF_004348235.1. NCBI lineage: Eukaryota > Metazoa > Chordata > Mammalia > Carnivora > Phocidae > Phoca > Phoca vitulina. The sequence goes on from NW_022589738.1 coordinate 3,243,408, forward strand.
GGTCAATTCATCAAGAGGATATAACAATCATAAATACATCTGAACTGAACATCAGAGCACCTAAATATATTAAAATACAAACAGACGGGGCACCCTGGTGGCTCAGTCGGTTACACATATGCCTTCAGCTCAGGTCATGATCTTGGGGTCCTGGGATCCAGCCCTGCGCTGGGCTTCCTGCTCAGCAGGGAGTCTGCTTCTCCCTCTCCCTCTGCCCATCCTCCCGCTTGTGCTTGCTTTCTGTCTCTCAAATAAATAATAATAATAATAATAATGAAATAAAATACAAACAGATCTGAAGGGACAAGTAGACAACAATGCAATAATAGCAAGGCTTTTCAATATCCCACTTTCAGCAATGGATAGATCATCCAGACCGAAAATCAATGAAGGAATATTGGACTGGGAGTATACCTTAAGCCAAATGGATGTAACAACAACACACATATACAGAACATCCCATCCAATGGGAGCAGAATACACATTCTTCTCAAGCACACACAGGATAGATCATATCATAGGTCATAAAACAAGTCTTAGCAAATTAAGAAGATTGAAATCACACCAGGTATCTTTTCCAACCACAGTGGTGTGAAACTAGAAATCAATAACAGGGTCAAAATTTGGAAAATTCACAAGTATGTGGAAATTAAACAGCACACTCTAGAACAACCAGTAAGCCAAAGAAATCAAAAGTGACATTAGAAAGTATCTTGAGACAATAATAAATTGAAGAGATACCTGCACTCCCATGTTCATTGCAGCATTATTTATAATAGTCAAGATATGGAAACAACCTAAGATTCCATCTATGGATGAATGAATAAATAAGATAAGAAATATATTTATGTGTATATGATGGACTATTATTTGGCCATGAGAAAAATGGACCTTGAGAATATTATGCTAAGTAAAATAAGTTACACAGAGAAAGACAAATACTGTATGATGTCACTTTTATGTGGAATCTAAAAAAGCTGCACTCGTAGAAACAGAATAGATGGTGGTTGCCAGGAGCTGCGGGCTGGAGGAAATGGGGAGATGTTGGCCAAAAAGTACAAACTTCCACATATAAAATGAATAAATTCTGAGGATATAATGTACAGCATGGTGATTACAGTTAGAATATTGTATGATATACTTAGAAGTTGCTAAGAGACATCTTAACTGTTCTTACCACATATACAAAATAGCAGTTATGTGAGGTAGTAGAGGTATTAACTAACTTTATTGTGGTAAACATTTCACAATGGTTGTGTCAAATGAGTGTATTGAAACTTACACAATGTTTTATGTCAATTATATCCCAATGAAGCTGGGAATAAAAGAGTAAAGTTTTTGTGCAAATTAGGAAAAGGAACCCTTTCTTCTGGGTAGATAGATCTCATTGAGTGATGTATAGGCTGGATTTCAGCCTCCACCAACCCTTGGCTATAGCACGGCCTACACACCTGATAATGTTGCATAAACCTTTTCATCTTTCTGGTATCTTCTTCTCTTATGTGGCTTTACCCATTGTTTTTTGGCTTCTCTTTTCGAAATTATATATTTTTTTCTTTTACTCTTAGTATTCCCAAGGGCTTCCCAGTTTATTCACAAGGATGTATAGATAGAAGCCAAGTCCCTTCCCAGCCCTGCGTCTGTACTGCACAATTCAGAGAAAACCATCTATTACTGAGTCTTACAGCCCAGCTCTATACATCAGAGCATCAGCCTTACTGATGGATGCACATGCATAGAAGCCAAAATCTGAGACAAGAATGAATGAAGTTCTTACTACATCAAATGTTTGCTTGGATAGCTCTAACATGCTAGATAGGAAAAAAGGGGGGGGGGTTGAAAAATCTAGACTTAAATTTTTAAAAATTAGCCATTAACCCATCTTTTAGTGATTTTACAAAATTACAACTTTGGTGTTTATTTTGACCCAGTGTACAAGTACTACATTCATTATATTTTCCTTAAAGAGTAATTTGTTAAAAATGTAGTTTTATTTTAATTTATAATTCACCTTAATTACATCATTATAATTGTGCTTATGAAGGGCTTTATCTTCTATTATTTAAAAATCCTCTGATAAATTTTTTTTTATTCTGATGTCTGCTACTAAAATTTCATAGTTAAAAGAGCATGTGAAATGGTGGTTGTAGAGATATTTGCTAGAATAGACTTTAAAGTATGCATTGCATTAGAAAGAGATGATTTCACTAGGCCTTTGGTTTTCTCATATAAAAGTTACTGCTTTGAAGATCTGTAGAGCAAACAGTAGTCTATTTGGCTGGATAAAGCTATTCTCTTCGATGTCACTGTCATCCAGTTATCAGTTTAATTGTCACTTCATTAGAGAGACCTTCCCTGACTTCCAAAGTTAAAGAAGTTCAAAGATCACCTCATTTAATTCTCTGTATCGCACTTATTAGTCTCTGATACTGTATGGTAGATTTATTCCTGTTTAGTCGTTTTTCTGGCTCTCCCAACTTCAAGAGGGCAAGAGACTTCTACCATTTGTCAATGGGTGTTCTCCAAATGTCTAGAATAGTTCCAGGCATGTTAAATAGGACCTCAAATAAAAATTCTTGGAAAAGTGAATGAATATATGGCACATATATTAAAGTAAAAGTTAAATGTTTAAAAAACATATCTGAAAAAGGATAATGTGAAAAAATTGGAAGGAGCCAACACATACTTTGAATAATGTAAGTAGTATGATTTTGTATTTCAAAATGCAAAATAGGTAAGACATCGTTCTTTATTTTTTTCTTCTTTGCAAACATTTTTCGTTTATTACTTTACACATATCAACATTCCCTTAGTAAAGGGAGTTTTTTGGCCTTGAGTCCTTCCTACAAATAGCAAATATTTACACACACAAACATACATACACATACCTCCACACACATATATGGACGTATGTATATTTTATAGCTATAATTGTTAATAAATGTGTTTATCACCATTTGCAGTCATTTTTATGTACTTATCATTATTGTCATTGTTTATAAACAAATATATGATAGTTATATCTCCATCATTAGGTTGTAAATTCCTTGTGGGCAACAAGCATTTTATAACGAAGAAATTAAGTCAGAACCATTACATTCAAAACACAATGTTTTCAAATACACTTTGAATGTTCACCTTAGTGTTCTAATTAAATTCTAATTTCAGTATACATATCTGCTTATCTGAATGCCTTTAGCAATTTGAAATGACTTACTGAATATTCTAACCCATCCCATATTGAAGAGAAGCATATCAAAATTATCTGCTATTCAAATGTGCTATCACAAGCTATAAATAGAACACTGCTCTTTGGAGAAGGTGAATTAATTGTGATGAAGCTATTTTGATAAAAGTTATTCCTCACATAAGTGAAACATGAAGTAGCTGATTTATTTCTACAACAGCTATGTTAAAACCTCTGCCTTTAATGACAAACCTCTACTTCAGTAGATGTCACCATATTTTTTTTAGAAAAATAGGGGAGCCCTTGCATTTGATTAGTTTCAAATGATGCCTCACTGATGAATGCAAATAATTCAACAAGAGAGACTCATTGTACAGAACAAGTAAATATTATACATACAGTGCTCATTTGCCTACAATTACACAGGTAATGTCTGCATTTAGTTTCTTAATTTCTCATTATAAGACAATTGCATCTCATCGTGCAGTGTTTAATTGCATTGTTTCTATTGCTAAAATAATAGCACATTCCTTCTTTACGATCTTGAATGACAAATAAATTTAGATTGTAATCACTTATTATTCCTTCTCTAAGTAAAACCACTCAAGAGTTTTGGTTGTAATGAAAAAATCAGATTTCCTACTAATGATGACCACATGGGAGCACTCTAGATAAGTCTGTATCCTGTTTATCATCTTATCCTTCAGTTGTGGTCATGACCATTATCTTAATAAGTCAGGTTGGCTAATAACTTTACGATTTTCTAGAAGTGCCACTCTAAAACCATAGAGTATTTAACCTCACATTCCAAACTTCTATAGTAAATACGCTTTCTGTTTCTAGTTCTAACCTTACATAAATTCATTGGCCAATGTCAGGTGTGTGTGGAATGACAAATGTGCAGTTACACTGAGTCTAGTTCATACTTTCTTAACTGAGTTCTCATTCTGACTTTAATGTAAATTCTACCAGGAGACAAGAATATTAGATGAAATGATCACATCGCTTTTGAGTTATCTTTTTAACAGTTGATGAAGTGTTATTCACAACTAATATTTACATGTATCTTTTTTTATAATAATAATAATGAGTAATTTTATTTTATTTCTTTGGTGTTTTTTTTTTAATTATGTTATGTTAGTCACCATACAGTACATCATTAGTTTTTAATGTAGTGTTCACCGATTCATTGTTTGTGTATAACACCCAATGCTCCTTGCAATACGTGCTCTCCTTAATACCCATCACTGGGCTAACCCATCCCCCCACCCCCCACCCCTCTGAAACCCTCATTTGGTTCCCAGAGTCCAGAGTCTTTCATGGTTCATCTCCCCCTCTGATTCCCCCCCTTCATTTTTCGCTTCCTTTTCCTAATGTCCTCCATGCTATTCCTTATGTTCCACATATAAGTGAAACCATATGATAATTGTCTTTCTCTGCTTGACTTAGTTCACTTAGCATAATCCCCTCCAGTTCTATCCATGTCGATGCAAACGGTGGCTGATGGCTGAGTAATATTCCTTTGTATATATGAACCCACATCTTCTTTATCCATTCATCTGTTGAAGGACATCTTGGTTCCTTCCACAGTTTGGCTATTGTGGACATTGCTGCTATGAACATTGGGTAAAGCTTCTGCACAGCAAAGGAAACAATCAACAAAACCGAGAGGCAACCCACAGAATGGGAGAAGATATTTGCAAATGACACCACAGATAAAGGGCTGGTATCCAAGATCTATAAAACTTCTCAAACTCAACACCCAAAAAACAAATAATCAAGTCAAAAAATGGGCAAAAGACATGAACAGATACTTTTCTAAAGAACACACACAAATGGCTAACGGACACATGAAAAAATGTTCAACATCATTAGCCATCAGGGAAATTCAAATCACAACCACACTGAGATACCACCTTACACAAGTTAGAATGGCAAAATTTAACAAGGCAGGAAACAACAAATGTTGGCGAGGATGTGGAGAAAGGGGAACCCTCTTACACTGTTGGTGGGAATGCAAGGTGGTACAGCCACTTTGGAAAATAGTATGGAGGTTCCTCAAAAAGTTAAAAATAGAGCTACCCTATTACCCAACAATTGCACTACTGAGTATTTACCCCAAAGACACAGATGTACATGTGTCTTTTATTTCAGATGTGTTTTCTAAATGATTTACCTGCTCCTAGTCTTTTGAAAAGTGTAATGGTTTTAATTGCTGCCATTACATATTACCCCAAATTTAGTGGCTTAAACAAAACAAATTTATTATCTTCCAGTTCTGTGGGTCAGAATTCCGAACCAAGTCTTAGTAGGCTAAAATCGAGGTGTTGGTAGGGCTTTCTTTCCCTTGGGAGGCTCTAGGGGAGAATGTTTTGCTGCCTCTTGCACCCTCAAGAGGCTGCCCACATTCTTGGCTCGTGGCCCTTTCTTCCATCTTCAAAGCCAGCAATGATCAATTGAGTCCTTCACATATCACTTGACCCTTTTTCCATTGTCACATTTCTCTCTGCAGCCAAGAAAGCTTCTCTACATTTAAGGACTAAGGTGATTAGGTTCAGCCCACCTGTATTTTCAGGATAAACTCCCCATCTTAAAGTCTACAAACCTTAATCACATTTGCAAAGTCCATTTAGCTTCATAAGATAACAACTTCACAGGCTCCAGGTATGAATGTGTGGACATCTTGGGCAGGGCCATTGTAGTACCTACTCTACCTGGTCTGTCACCATTCAGTCTGTCTAATGAGTTGAGTGCTTCCTACGGGTAGACATGCTGCATTTTGTGAAATGTGACATCACATTTATGAAATCAAAAGCATCATAGTCATTATTTATTAATATTGGAGAAAGCTTAAACAGAGCCAAACTTCATTTCTGGCCCCAGCTTTCTCCTCTGATTTCCTCATTAATTATTTTTAATAAGAACAGATGGTAGAACTATTTTTTTTTCTTTTTGCATCAACAGTTTTGCAATGCAACATTGAAGAAATAGCCAGTTCTGTTGATTTTGTAGGGAAAGACGGAGAGTCTAGTTAAATTTGTATCAATTCAGGACCAAGAGCTCTGCTTTTGCTAACTGGGGGATTCTCCCTTTTGAGCCAGGTTTCCCAGTTACACATAAGAGTTACTAGAGGATTCGTTTTATCTGATGAGCCCCGATCTCTAAGGCAACTCCTGTTAACTAATGTTGAAGATACCACTGGTATAGATTAGGGAACTTTTAGAAATTTATATCATTTGATTTAATATTCATAGAATTATGAATGTTAATTTATTCATATTTAATATTCATACATTGCTTGGATAGATAATTAAAATGTACATATGATTGATCTATTCTGGCATTCTTTAACCAGTGACATCCTTATAGTTATACCTTTAAGGAACAGCTCTACCCTATCTTTCAATATTTAACTTTTTCCCCTCTCTTACATGATTTGTGTGTTTGGTTAAATAGATCAGGATGAAAAATATATAGTCTTTTTTTTATTTTAATAATCCATCCAGAGGAAAAATACCTGTGGATGCTTCTTGAGTAACTTGAGAACACAGAATATGTGTGTGCACTTAAAGGGTAAAATAATTTTTCAAAAATACAGCAAAATGTTGGAAGTTTTAGACAATCTATTTTGAAATGTGTGCTTTAGGTTTCATCAGTACTTCTCATTAGTACTTTGCCTTTTGTCACAAAGAGAGTGCCAAGCTGGTTGATGGACTGTTAAAATTAAGCACATTGATTTACCTGGTTTTTCTAATGCTGTTATGTGTGACGATTCCTATACAAGGGAAACTTAATGAGTTTCCTAAACCTGTTCCTCTCAATATCTAATCTAACCAGTACCTTAAGGAGAGTATCTGTATTGTGTCTCTTCAGTGAAATTCCTGTGGATGGGCTTAAGATAGCCATATGGCTCTAAACTTACTAAAGGCAGAAAATTTAACTTCGCTTTACTGCTTTCATTCTTAGGAAAACAATCTTCATTTTGTTGATCAACTTTCATTTAAATGCTTATTTTATACTGTCTCTATTTGGACTATGCTTCATTAAGCCTCAATTTCCATTTAATTTTGTTTGTGTCTTATTGCTTGACTTCCTGTGTCTCAGTTCACTAATAAAATGTTTTCTAACCTGTGAAAATTCAGAAGAGCTCAAAGACTCATAAAAGTACATTTCAGGTTTCTAGAAGAAAAATTCAGGTCTTCTAAGGCTTCTGAGGCTATGGTACACTACAAAACATAACACTGGGGCACCTGGGTGGCTCAGTCAGTTAAGTGTCTGCCTTCGGCTCGGGTCATGATCCCAGGGTCCTGGGATCAAGTCCCATGTTGGGCTCCCTGCTCAGCGGGGAACATGCTTCTCCCTCTCCCCCCTGCTTATGCTCTCTGTCAAATAGATAAGTAAAATCTTTAAAAAAAAAAAAAAAACTATAACACTGTTCTTACTTTATAATCATTGAATTTCAATTCCAAGTTCCCATATGTTAAATCTACCTATCTGATAATGACGTCAATTTCAAGTGCCTTGCTATTTCTCTTTGTATCCTGTTTCAGTGGTTGTTCCTTGTGACCTGATCCTGACATTTCCTAATTCAGTTTGAAAATATGATTAAAGTTTACCATCATTTATAGAAGATGAATATTAAATGGTGTTATATATACATTTAGGTGAAATAAGAGGTGAATGCTCAGACACAGATAAAACTAACTTTTTATTGTTGTTATTTCAGAAGGCGTATAGATTCAGGTCATATAGCACAGTGTAGGGCAAAGAAAGTAGAAAAGAGGACACAGAAGACCGAAGGATTTATCAGTCTCATTTATCTATAGCCTAATCCCATATCTAGGCTAATGGGACTTTACATTGATTCACCTTCCCAGGCCAGGGCTCCAAGCCCAGGCACAGTTGCTGTCTCCATCATCCATGTCCAGCTCTCTTTTACTGACCCCAAAATACGGATTGTAGTGCATTAGAGAGAAGGCATGGCAGGCCACTAGCTCAGTGGTCACTGTTCCCTATTTTCCTCTACTTTTGGCATGTTTACAGACTTGTGTTCTTAGTTCTGATTTAGAGCCCTGGTCCAGATTCTCAGAATCACCAGTCGTAGCCTAAAGTCAAGCATGGTTTAGATTCTAGCTCTTGCCTGGTTAAATCATTTAAATTGAAAGATACACTATTGCACTCAATCCCCATCTCTTTTCTCCCTCTCTGCTTCCCTTTCTCTGTCTCCCTCTCCTCCCACCTCCCCCTCCCATGCCCCCCACTCTTTTTCTGCCTGAACAGCCTGGCCCTTGATTCCAGGTCTGATCTCTATAATAAATTAAGTTTCTTTTTTTGCAGTCCCTAACTAAGCAGATCAGAAGACCTCATATTGGTAAACATCTAGTGAGCTTAGCAGTTGATTTTACCCCAGCTGTGACCATGCATAACCTTTATTTGACTTTTATTGGAAACTATATTTTAATATACTATATTGTAGATAACAATTTTCATATATTTATTGTTGATATAAATGTCCATTCACAGTTTCTTAATTTACCTTTTATCTGTGTATAAGGTAGCTTCCTACATGTAGAATATTAAAATTTGCCAAACTAAAAGTATTTTTTCTAATTAAAATCTCCATATTCTGATAAAATTAAATTACATAGTTTAAACTAACACTTAGATCTCATTCATTTTAATGCAAATGTCTCCATTTTTATTACTTCATTCTTGAAACTTTTATGAGAAAATGCCAAATGAAATTTTCAGTGATATGACCGTGGAAAGGAGGAGGCTCTAGTATAAAGTCCTGATCCTCTGGAAACTTACAATCTAATGGGTGAAACAGGACATAAACAATTCTCCTAACTTCTCAGTGACTGGAAATGCAAATAATGTTACATTTGAAAATGAAATCTGGTTTTCATAAGACTTGGGAAATATTTTTACTTTTAAACAGCAAACCCTCCAATATCCCAGGCTCATAGGGCATGAAAGAACATAATCCTGATTGATAATGTATCATGATCATAAATTTCATAGTTTCATTATTCAGTTTCTTCAGAGTTTTCAGAAAAACCTTGCAGGCTTCTCTCTGACTTATTTATAACCAATTAGATGTAGAATATCCTGTATTTTGATCACTGTAATGTAGGATTTTATATTTGCATTAAAAAACATTTAAAGTGGATGTTTCCTTAACATTTCTTGTTAACAGTAATCATTTTGTCACAACTTTTCATAATAATGTGATTCTCACACTTGGAGCCCCTTATGCCTCAACCTTACCTACCACATGAGTTTATTTCTCTATTCCCCATTTTTAGAGCTCTCCGTGTGCTAGATAACACCTTTCCTCGAATATAAAGTCTTTCACTTTTCTACTTAGTCTTTATCTGTTTTTTTTGTTGTTGTTACCCAATCTTTATCTGAACTTAGGTTCCAGTGAAGTAACTGTCAGCATTTTTGTTTCAAAAAATAGCTCTACCTTTAATTTTTATCATATTTTATTTTAGTTCTAATTTGCAATGTTCATTTATCACGTGTTAGATTTTTAAATTTTCCCTTGCATGGGTTACTCTTTTTTAAGATTCATTTTATTTTATTTGAGAGAGAGCATGCTTACGAGTGGGGGGAGGGGCAGAAGGAGAGAATCTTCAAGCAGAGTCCCCACTGAGCAGGGAGCCTGATGCAGGGCTCGATCCCAGGACCCATGAGATCATGACCTGAGCTGAATCCAAGAGTTGGACGCTCAACTGAGCCACCTAGGCGCCCCTTGCATAGGTTACTCTTAAAGGTTATCTTATACCTCATCGTCAATTATGCTATACACCTTTTGCTATCTTACTGTTATAGATTAAAATTAGGCAAATTTTTGAAGCAGCCTTGTTCTTTTTCATATTCAGAGTATAAAATTTTGGGGGGGCTATAACATATTTTCATAATTTTGGCAATAGCACTCAAGTGAACAGAAAAAAACATGAAGAAATATATACTAAGAAATAGATTAGGCATGCATCATCAAATATAGATTAACACTGGATCAAATATAGAATAACACTAAAATGTGACAAAGGTTTTTTGGGATTTCATACTTGCTTTTCCTGTTTGTCTATTTTTGTCCTATTTAATTTTTTTAACTCCTAGGTTTATAGACATTTCTAGTTTAGCCTATTTCATATCATTCAAGAATTTCTAACATCTTTAAAACACCATTTAAGTTTATTTTGCTCATTAAGAGTTGCTACTTCCTAACTTAATGAGAAGGTTGAAGGAAGAATAGGTGTTGACAGTAATTAATTTTCTTGCATGGAGCAGCTACATAGCAACTAATTATTTTTCAGGGGATTTTTTCACCATTATTTTCTTAAAAATATTTCACTATATTATTTTTCAGCATTGTCAGTTTTCTGACATTGATATAGCTATTAATTTATTCATAAACTGAATTCATTTTCAGTGTCTATGCAGCCTTTTGTTTTTCTTCAAATTGCTTACGTTATCTTCCGTATGAAAAATAGGTAACTGTCTGTTTGACTAATTTCTTTCCAAATAAAAACTGTGTATCATTCCTTACTGACTCTGTGGAAAATGTAATAATTTAAGAAGATACAGTATGCCATTGGTTGGAATGTATTTTAAAACCACTTTTATTTTTATGCTATCTTGAGTGCTATTGGGTTCATCTTAAATTTGGTGATTTTTCTGTAATTTAATAGTTGCCAGAGCAAAGTGTTTGAGTTACCAGGGATAGAGCTAACAATCGCTAGAAGCTTCTGATGTGGGCCTTTCCTCAAGACTAAAACAGTTTAGTGAGAAGTCACTAGAAAATTCCTTACTAGCTACTTGGCAGGCAATAAGGTTGCCCTTGCCAATGGCACTAACCATAGTAGTAACATGTTTAATCAAGAAATGGTCACTTATATCATTAAAGATGGAGTTCCTCCCTTATTTCCCCTTTGACCGTCATGATTTTTCTGTCAGTTCACATCTCCTTTGCTTTGAGAGATGAGGCTCCTTCAGTCTCTCTCTCAAGTTCAATCCTTCCACACTCGGGGTGGCTGCATGTAGTGAGTGGGGGCACAATTCCTGTGAAGGCTCTGCATTGACTCTGCCTATTACATCCCCCAGCACTGGCTTCATTTCTACCTCATTTCCTTTTGCTGCCCTCCCATTTGTCTCTTATTTTCTTTCCTTGTTTTCTTCTTCTCATCTTTGTTGATTTCTTTCTGTATTCCATTAGTTAAGCCTTGCCCCCTTCTTTTGTCATTCTTAATGTTTTCTTTCATTTTTTTTTTAAGTAACCTTGACTTCATTGTTTTCTTTTCTTACTTTCACCTTTAGTTTTCATCATTTAAAAATTTAGTCCAGGTGGAATATTCCTTAGATTAACTGCACAAATATTGAATATTTTATTAAAGAATTCATTGTCTTACACTGTTTATATTGATTAACACCGTAAGTTCCTCTCCCATAAATTTTGGAATAAGCATTCCGTTACTTATCTATTTATGTACTTCCTTCCTTACATAAAGCCATCTTATAAGTTTCACTCTGAGTTATACCTAGGTGATGTATTTTGACATTAAGAATATCATTAAATGCCAAATATTCTCTTGAGGAAAACTTTAATGTCGATAAGAAAAAAATAAAATTTTATTGAATATACATCAAATGCATGATAATTAAATGGTTGAGAATCAGTGATAAATTCAATAAGAATTCAAAACTTCATGAGAATCCAACTACAAGGGTTCTTTATTGACTGAAACAGCAAGTAACTTTGGGCTGCAAAAATACTAATGCATTAATTTTATTATTTTATAAAGTGTTATTCTAAGTAAGAATTACTAAAGATAATACCCGAGATCCCAAAAATAACATGTTTCTAAAAGTGTCACTGTTAATTGAATTTTATGTTATAAATTTGTTATATAATGCCTAACTATATAAATAGAGTAGTCTCAAATAGTATTTGGGAGGCTTTGAATATGATCTGTGTGTTGGCCAGTCTTATGACATGTATAATCAAGAAATGGAACATTTATATCAAAGAATTGTGCTTAGTAATTAAAGCCAATCCAGTCATAGGTTCACAGTTAACAGATTCAAATGCTGGTAGATTAGTCTGGCAATTATGAGTTTTAACAAGGCTTTGTTTCCACAACTTTTTAAAAATTATTATTCAGAAAATTTTAGTATAACATCTATTTCAGCCTAGTGAATTAGTTGAGGATAATGTTTATGTTTTATTCATTTTGGATCCCCTCCTAGAACTGTTAATTTTTCTGCTATCACATACATATCAGACGGAATTCATTGCAGGACACACAGCTTTAGGCTATAGGTCAGATAAAAAATATATAACACAAATGCAAATATATAAGTAAGTCCATTTGTCATTCTCATTTAACAGTGGAAGCCTTAATATAATTAATTCTACAACCCTAGAACAACTATCCCTTCAAACTCTGTTGAGCAAGGTCTCTGCTTCCTCAAACTAAGTACAGGCATACCTCATATTATTGGACTTCACTTTATTGTGCTTCACAGATACTGTGTTTTTTACAAATTTAGATTTTGTAGCAACCCTGCAAGTCTATTGGCATTATTTTACCAACAACACTTACTTTCTTTGTGTCTGTGTCACTTTTTGCTAATTTCCACAATATTTCAAACTTTTTCATTATTATTGTATTTGTTATGTTGATCTGTGATCAGTGAAATGTTTCTGATGTTCTTATTGAAATGTCTTTTGATGTTCCTTATAACATCCTGAACTTAATGTGAATACATTTTATGTTTTCTGACTTCTCCACCGATGGGCCATTCCCCCATCTCTCTCCCTCTCCTCGGGCCTCCCTGTTCTCTGAGACACAACAATATTGAAATTAGGCCATTTAATAACCCTACAATGGCTTCTAAGTGTTCCGGTAAAAGAGTCACTTGACTCTCACTTTAAATCATGAGCTAGAAATGATTAAATTTAGCGAGGAAGGCATGCTGAAAGCTAAAATAGGCCTCTTGTGCCAAACAACCAAGTTGTGAATGCTAAGAAGAAGTTCTTGAAGGAAATTAAAAATGCTAATCCAGTGAACACACTATTTATAAGAAAGCAAAACAGCCTTTTTGCTGGTATGGAGAAGGTTTCAGTGGTCTAGATAGATGAAACCAGCTACAACATCCCCTTAAGCCAAAGCGTAATCCAGAGCAAGGCCCTAACTCTCAATTCTATGAAGGCTGAGAGCAGTGAGGAGGCTACAGAAGAAAAGTTTGAAGCCACACAGGTTGGTTCATACGGTTTAAGGAGAGAAGCTGTCGTCATAACATCAAAGTGCAAGGTGAAGCAGCAGTGCTGATGGAGAAGCTGCAGCAAGTTATCTGGAAGATCCAGCTAAGATAATTTATAAAGATGGCTGCACTAAACTACATTTTCAGTGTAGCTGAAATAACCTTCTATTGGAAGAGGGTATCCAGGACTTTCATAGCTAGAGAGGAGAAGTCAATGCCTGGCTTCAAAAGTTCAAAGGACAAGCTGACTCTCTTGTTAGGGGCTAATGCAGCTGGTGACTTTAAACTGAAGCCATTGTTCATTTCCCATTCCAAAAATCCTAGGAGTCTTAAGGATTATGCTTGATCTGCATGTGCTCTATATATGGAGCAACAAAGCCTGGATGACAACACATCTGTTTACTACATGGTTTACTGAATATCCTGAGTTTGCTGTCGAGACCTACTGTTCAGAAGAAAATATTACTGCTCACTGACAATGCACCTAGTCACTCAAGAGTTCTGATAGAGATGTACAATGAAATTAATGTTGTTTTCATGCCTGTGAACATAACATCCATTCTGCAGCCCATGGATCAAGGAGTAATTTTGACTTTTAAGTCATATTATCAAATAAATACATTTTGTAAGGCTATAGCTGCTCTTGATAGTGATTCCACTGATAGATCTGGGCAAAGTTGGTTAAAAATCTGTGGAAAGGATTCACCATTCTAGATGCCATTAAGAACATTTGTGATTCATGGGAAGAAGTCAAAATTATCAACATTGACGGGAGTTAGGAAAAAGTCGATTCTAGCCCTCATGGATGACTTTGAGGGTTTCAAGACTTCAGTGGAGGAGTAACTGTGGGTGGAAAGAGCAAGAGAACTAGAATAAGAACTGGAGCCAGAAGATATGATTCAGTGGCTGCAGTGTCATGATGAAACTTGAATGGATGAGGAGTTGCTTCTTTTGGATGAGCAAAGAAAGTAGTTTCTTGAGATTGAATCTACTCCTAGTAAAGATGCTATGAAGACTGTTGAAATAACAGCAAAGAATTTAGACTATTACATAAACTTAATTGATGAAGCAGTGGCAGAATTTGAGAGGATTGACTCCAATTCTACTATGGATAAAATGTTGTCAAACAGCAACAAATACAGAGAAACCATTTGTGAAAATCAATGTGGCAAACTTCATTGTTGTCTTATTTTAAGAAATTGCCACAGCCACTCCAACCTTCAGCAACCACTACCCTGATAATTTAGCAGCCATCAACATGGAGGCAAGACCCACCACCAGCAAAAATATTATGATTTGCTGAAACCTCAGATAATGGTCACCATTTTTAGGAATAAAATAATTTTAATTGAGCTATGTACATTGGTTTTTTTAGACACATGCTATTGTACGCATAAGCTACAGTATAGTGTAAACATAACTTTTAAATGCACTAGGAAAACAAAAAATTCATTTGACTCGCTTTATTGTAATAGTCATTTTATTGCAGTGGTCTGGAACGAAACCCACAATATCTCCAAAGTATGCCTGTAGCTCATTTTAAAACCTGCATTGAATAAACCAACAAAGATTTTCCTTCTGCCGTGCCTGTTGGATTATAATTTTTTCCTGTTTACTCTTAAGAAGACTGCATGTATAATACTCGTAGAAGGACCCAAAGGTTATGACACGCTCAAAAGCTTCCATTCACAATAGTAACAATATATGTTCAACAAGCCACCTAATTTGTTGAAATTAATGTTGCTAATAATTTACTGATAATTTTAAGCCAAAGTTTCTAGATATGATATTTTATATAAAAGCAGGCTTTTGCCATGGCTCTTCCAATAGTGGTGTCACTTACAATCTCTAAAATTTTATAGAAAAAAATGTTGAGAATTACTTTATTTTGTAAATTTCATTGATTTCTTTCTGAAGTTTTGCTTTTTGGGCCAGGAACCATTTGGAGATTAGTTGGCCCAAGATCAGTGTAAACCCCGCAAGTTATGCTTTGCGAGAATATGTTTCCTTAGAAATGCTGTAAGATTGAGACTGGGAGACTCATTTTCCCACAGATAACAAGTTTGATGGCATAAATCTTTTCTTTATTCTGCATTCAACCTCCTCTTTCCATTGTTTATTTTTTGACTTTTTTTTAGCTTTTAAAAATTAGTTACCTGGGTTTATATCTCTGTCCTATAGAAAGTAAGTCAGGGGCACTTGTGGTTGCTAACCAAGAATGCACATAAGACACATGTAAATTAGTGTATTTCTGACCCCCAACTCAAATGTACTGAATCCAAGTATCCAACATTAAGCTTGAAAACACCAAACACAAAAATAAATTCAGAATGGATTAAGGACCTAAGTGTGAGACATGAAACCATTAAAATCCTAGAGGCACAGGCAGTAAACCTCTTAGATGTTGGCCATACCAACTTCTTACTAGATTTGTCTGCCAAGGCAGGGGAAACAAAAACAAAAATAAACTATTAAGAATTATATCAAAATAAAAAGCTTGTGCATGGTGAAGGAAACAATCAACAAAACTAAAAGCCAACCTACAGATGGGAGAAGATATTTGTAAATGACATATCTGATAAAAGGTTAATATCCAAAATCTATAAAGAACCCCAAAATTGAATAATCCAATTTAAAAATGGGCAGGAGGCATGAACAGACATTTCTCCAAAGACACAGATGGCCAATAGACACATGAAAAGATGCTGAACATCACTCATCATCAAGGAAATGCAAATCAAAACTACAATGAAATATCACGTCACACCTGTCAGAATGGCTAAAATCAGCAACACAAGAAACAAGAGATGTTGGCGAGGATGTGGAAAAGGGGGAACACTCAAAAAAAAAAAAAAAAAAGGAACACTCGTGCACTGCTGGTGGGAATGCAATCTGGTACAGCCACTCTGGAAAACAGTATGGAGGTTCTGCAAAAAGTTAAAAATAGAACTACCTTATGATCCGGCAATTGCACTACTGGGTATTTACCCAAAGAATACAAAAACACTAATTCAAAGGGATACATGCACCCCTGTTTTATAGCAGCATTATTTATAATAGCCAAGATATGGAAGCAGCCCAAGTTCAAAGTTCCATTGATTGATGAGGGGATAGAAGATGTGCTATATATATGTGCGTGTGTGTGTGTGCATGCTATATATACGCACACACTGAAATATTATTCATCTATAAAAAGAATGAAATCTTGCCATTTGCAATGACATGCAACTCTATAGAGCTATAGAGTATAATACCACATGAAATAAGTCAGAGAAGGACAAGTACCTTATGATTTCACTCATATGTGTAATTTAAAAAACTAAGTGAGCAAAGGGGGAAAAAGAAGAGAGAGAGAGAGAGACAAACCAAGAACCAGACTCATAATTGTAGAGAATACACTGAGGGTTACCAGAGGGGAGGTGGGGGGGGGGATGGGTGAAACAGGTGATGAGGATTAAGGAGGGCACTTGTGATGAGCACAGGGTGATATACGGAACTGTTGAGTCACTATATTGTACACCTGAAACTAATATAACACTATGTTAGCTAACTGGAATTAAAACTTAAAATAATGTTCAAGGAAAAGATTTTAAAAAAATGAAAAAGTGAAAGTGGTCCAGAGACACTTAAAATGAAAAAAATAATGCTACGTACATCACACTGTCTATATGGAATGTTGAAAAAGTCCAAGACGATTTTAAATTCCTCTGAGAATATTGAGCCTTTTAAACTTGAAGGTTCAAGACATCAGAGGTGAGTCAGCTCTTATGAATTCCTAAGAATCAGCCAATATAACATGGAATAAGTCTTTCAGGAAGAAAAACAAATTGGTGGAAGACTAGAGATTTTAATGTTATAGTTACTTGACAGTGTGAGACAGGATTCTAGGTACACTCTTGCCTTTTGATAAATAATACTTACTACATTTAGGGGCGCCTGGGTGGCTCAGTCATTAAGTGTCTGCCTTCAGCTCAGGTCATGATGCCAGGGTCCTGGGATCGAGCCCTGCATTGGGCTCCCTGGTCGGCGGGAAGCCTGCTTCTCCCTCTCCCATTCCCCCTGCTTGTGTTCCCTCTCTCGCTGTCTCTCTCTCTGTCAAATAAATAAATAAAATCTTTAAATAATAATAATAATATTTACTACATTTAGTCCAACCTCTTTTTAATTTTTTAATTTTTTTAAAGATTCTATTGAGAGAGAGAACACATGTGGGGGGAGGGGCAGAGGGAGAAGGAGCGGGAGAAGCAGACTCCCCACTGAGCAGGGAGCCCGCTGCAGGGCTCCATCCCAGGACCCCGGGATCAAGACCTGAGCCAAAGACAGACACTTAACCGACTGATACACCCAGGCACCCCCACCTTTTTTTTTTTTTAATGTGAAGTTAATCGGAACTTTATGAATTGAGAGAATAACCTGTACTTTTAAAAATTCTATAACATTTTTGTTCTATTATAATAACATTTATTCAGTACATCATCATACTACCTTACACCAGTCACTTGGTTCATCATCCTCATAAAAATGCTATGGGAAGCATATCAGTCAAGGCTCAACCAGAGAAACAAAACCAATAGAAGTTATGTATAAAGAGACTTATTGCAAGGAATTGGCTTATGCAATTTTGGGGGCTGGCTAGACAAGTCTCATATCTGTCAGATAGGCGGTCAGGAACGGTAGACTGGCACGCTTGGGTGTGAACTGAAATTCTAGTCCACAGAGGGAATCTCTTGTCAGTTCTGCTCTTACGGCCTTTCACCGGAATGACTCTGGCCCACCTAGATTATCCAAGATAATCTCCCTTACTTAAAGTCATCTGTTTAAGGGCTTTAAACACATCTACAAAAAGCCTTTCCAGCAACTCCAAAATTAGTGTTTGGTTCACTAACTGGGGACTGTAGTGTAGCTATGCTGATGCATAAGACTAATTATCACATGCAGGTACTTTTATTGTTCTAATTTCCCAGATTCAGGAAACTGACTTTGAAAAAGTTAAAATTGCTACAACTAGTAAGGGGTGGACAATGATTTGAACCCACATTTGTCTAACCTTAGAGCCCGTATTATAAAATGCAGATGCTAAACAGGAAAATTGGCAGTCAGCCATTCACTTAGCAAAGAAAGGAATGCCGCAGGCGCACGTGCATGACCACGCATGCACACACGCATGCACGAACTACAAATGCCACCATGCAGCTATTTGTGTAAAAATGATAAAGGAATATTTCAGACACTTGAATGAATTTATTAATATTGTGGAGATTGGCCAGTATTTTCATTAATTCAGTTAGGTTAATTTTCTTTTTGGAGCCATGAAAAATGATTTGTTCATTATAAATTAGAGTAATCTTGGAAATAATGTGACAGTCAATCATCATTTAATAAAACTGAAATAAAATGTCAAGAGTAAACTAAAAAAGACAATGGGATCACTCATAGTAATTACTGTCAGTTTAAACTGAAGAAAACAGTGTGATTTCTACCGTTATCAGAATTAAGTAGTAAGTGAACTGCAAATATGAATCTGTACAGTACTGGATTTAATTTATTGGATTTATGCATATTGGATTAATGGATGAGTGGCAGAAATTTGTAAAGCAGCCATTTTAACACAGCACATAGATTAGACAATAGCAGGTAAGGAAGTATTTATTATTCTATTATTACTGATAGAGTTTGTGATATATTTTGTTTTTCTGTGAATGTTCAGAATTTCGTCTACCTCTGAAATATGTATCTGTTTCGAAAAATGGGAGAGAGTAGGTGGAGAACATTGGCTCCCCCCAGAGTTCTGGGAAAAGATAAGGAGAAAGAAAAAGAGCAAAAACAGAGGTACAATCACCAAAAAACCCTATGAAAGGTGGCATTTGTTCTAGAGTTTCACATGTTCCAATAACACATTAACTTAGCTCCAAAGTTTAAATCATTTGTGTATGCCTTGTTTCAAAATTTTATTATTTTACTTTTGTTCAGATATCAGAAAAATTCCCGGTTAGACTGAACATGTTCTCAAATAGCATCCCAGCTTTTGTTGCCTTTTTTATCAAGTCTTATGTAGGAAGCAAGACATCTTCCCTACAAACATTCACTTTCCTTGTACTAAGTCTTTGTTGAGCATGAGATATTGCTCATAGACTGTAAGAAACTTCTTTCTAGATCCCAAATCAGCATAACATGCTTATGTCCTATTGCTTTCCAACACAAACATCTTCTAGTCCTACTGGGCTACTCGTTCTCATCCCAGTATATTATACACATTCCCAGACCCAGATCTCTGCTGACCCTGTTGGCCTCATATCTTCCTTCTTCCTCACCACATATCTGAATCCTCTCCACATACAAGCCCAGATCATATGAAATTTCTTCTAGTCTGATCTCTCCTCCCACTGAACTCAGGTAAGAGATCAAATCTGAAAGGGCTTGAAGATAACAGGCATCTGATTCTTGAATCCCTTCTTTTACAGTCAAGTCCAATGTTCTGTGTCCTTGGAGATTATGTTTGAAAACCTCTGGCAAAGGGGAACTCGTTACTTCCCAGTGAGGTACAGTCTTTGGACACTTTGGGAAATTAGAAAGTTCTTGTGCTGCAGTAAGACCTGCCTCAGTGTAACCATTCTTTAGTCTCCCCATCCTTGACACTAGACTGTACACTTCTTTATAGCAAGAATAGTTCTCTATTCTCCAATGCCTAACACAATGATAGGCATGTTGTACATGGTAAAAATAATTTTTAAATACAACCTGTGTTTGAGTTCTTTCACTCTCCTACCCATTCTTCTCTGTATGAACCATGTCTTGTATATGTGCCTCCCAGGGAATACACGTGTATAGTCTGACCTTTATAATCCACAGTGGTGTACACTTACTACAGTAGAGTTACTCTTTTTTTCTAGAAAAGCAGTCTTTGTTCACATTTGCCAATGTTGTATTGCTTCATCATCCTGCTGACAGCAATTGTGCTTATACTCAATTAAACTGAAACTCAGCTATTCCTATTCCTATTCCTACTCCTATTCCTATTCCTATTCCTATTCCTATTCCCATTCCTATTCCATTCCTATTCCCATTCCTATTCCTATTCCCATTCCTATTCCTATTCCTATTCCTATTCCCATTCCTATTCCTATTCCTATTCCTACTCCTATTCCTATTCCTATTCCTATTCCCATTCCTATTCCATTCCTATTCCCATTCCCATTCCTATTCCTATTCCCATTCCTATTCCTATTCCTATTCCCATTACAGCCACAACCACTGCCACTGCTACTACTACCTATTTTTATTCTTATTCTTATTTTGACCCCAAACTTTGTCTTCCTTACCTTGTTTTTGTAACATTTGTGGCTTGGGAATCCGAATGTACAATATGTTTTATTCTTGTTAAATTTATGCTATTGTATTAGGCCTACAGTTCCCCTCATGGAGATCATTTTGGATTTTGATTCTGTCATCCCATATTCAGTAACCCATCCAGATTCACATTACTGGTAAATTGTGTAATTATTCCTTCTATGACTTTATCCATATCATTGACTTAAAATATTGAGTAGAATATGGGAAAGATTGGAGACCTGCCATTAGAGCTCCCTCTCTCTCTCTCTCTTTCTCTCAAAATGGATCCATTAACCTATACTATTTTACTGTATTACTATATATTTGTACTATATTACTATATGTTATATATTTTTATGCTACATTATCATATACTACATGTATATATGAATATATATTTACCTAGTTCCTATCACATAAATAAAACCTGGTAGGATGAGATTAATGATAGGAATATAATAAATGACATGCCTTATTCAAAAGAAATGGATTGATAATAGAAATGTAGCATGCTTAGTGTAATCATATGGTACTTTGGGGAGTACATAGCACATGCATATTAAAATTGTTAGTTATCTTCATTATGTGTATTCGCTCTCATTCTTTTTACCTTGTTAATTACTTGACTACAGTTCCTGAAACTGAGCAAAAGACTCCAAGGAAAACTTGCAAAAATATTATAACTTCATTCTAGAATAAAATATACTCTGGGGTGCCTGGGTGGCTCACTCAGTTGAGCATCCAGCTCTCGGTTTTGGCTTGGGTAATGATCTCAAGGTCATGAGATTGAGCTCTGCATCAGGCTCCACGCTGAGCATGGAACCTGCTTAAGATTCTCTCTCACCCTCTCCCTCTGCCCCTCCCCCCCAGAAAAAAAAATATATATTCTGAAAAATATTAGGAATAATGTGAAACAATTTACGGTAAACATTACTTTCAGTAAATAAAATGATCAGTGCTCTCTAAAGTTTCTGTATTTGTATGTTAAAACTTCTTAAAACTCCTTAGGTAATATGTGTTGCTGAGGCTGTTTGATTTTTGGTTTGGGA
Organism: Phoca vitulina; assembly: GCF_004348235.1. NCBI lineage: Eukaryota > Metazoa > Chordata > Mammalia > Carnivora > Phocidae > Phoca > Phoca vitulina. Next base: position 3,265,245 of record NW_022589738.1, read on the forward strand.
AAATCTTAAAGACCGTTTAGAGGTTAAACCAGTAAATTTACAATCATATAAGCTTGTGCTATTAATATCATTAAATAATCGCATAAGCCTTAGAGCTTGCCATTTGTTACTTATTCTCTCCCTGTGATCCGGTATTTGGCATTGTATATTCGAAAGAATAAATGATTCCACATTTCATGGATCAAGAAAATAACCACACTTTGTCAGGATATAGATAAGCACTGTCTTGTAAACTGTAGTAAAACCAAACATTCATGATATCTTTTAAAAACAGTCCCATACTCTTTGAATGATTTTCATCTATTATAAATCCCATATTGTTTGTCTGACTTAATGACTCATGAAAATGTAACCTAAAAGTGAAAACATTAACATAATAAAATAAATAATGGCATTAAATCACTAGTGATATGGTCCATTTGTGTTAATGGCCTGTATTTCTAGACAAGTAATCTTGCCCTCTTGTCTTAATTCTGTTTCCATTACCAATCTTTCTTATTTTAGCAGAAAATGTCAGTTTTAAAATATATGTTTTCTTATCACAAAGAATTTATTTAATCAATGTCTACTGATCGACATTTAAGTTGATTTTAATCTATTGATGAAAGTAAAAAGCTTGGTATTTTTAAAAAATGCTTTTTTTAAATATAAAATTCTGAGTCTGGTTCTGTATGAAGAGTATGTATTTGTTTTATATACATTCAAAACACCCCGTCATCTATTCTCTACTTAAAATTGTAGAATTAGATCATTGTTGTAATGAAAGAAATGGTTAGCTAGGATAATTTTTTAGTGAATTCTGCTGGAAACTTGGAGAGTTTAAAAACTAATGTTAAAACCTAGATTTGGACTTTAAAATAACAATAGGATTGAATACGACTAATATTCCATAGCATGCAAGTTGCTATTTTAAAATAGTTGAATCTATTCCTTGGTTCATTTGTGAAACCCAGGCTACCTTACTAAAAGGATCAAATACTTACTCCTATCCTTAGCTAATGTAACAATATATATTTTTAGCTAAGTTTTATTTAAAAAGAATTAACAAGATTTATAAAAACAGTGGCTAAAGTTGACCAAACTTCTTTAGATTGAATATAATCTTCCATAATTTCTGGAAACTTCTTTAAAATCTTACCTGGTTTGACCTAAAACTTAATATATCTGTATTTATTTTTATATCTCTGTAGATAACAGGTGATTTTCAAGGTTATACTGTTCCATAATAGTAGCACAGTTTTAAGCAAACACAATTATAAGAAAGAAAATGTTAGTGACCATGCTTTCATTATATAGTAGGAACTATGTCTGTAGAGTATTTAAGAGATTTGATTTGATGGTAGAAAATTATAAAAATTAGATAGAAACCATCTACTTAAATATACAGTATCTTTCCCAGATGTTTCTGAATACCAGAAACTATGTATACCAAAAGAAATGACTTTGAACTTTTTTCACGCATTTTTCAGACTTTGTTTTAAATAAGACACCTTCATATAACACAATTTTACCTGACAACAAGATTAAGTGCTGAGTTTTCATTTTTAAAATGTTTTTACTTAAAAAATAAGCAAACACGCAAGTTCACTGTTAAATGCAGCCTTATTTATCTTAATGAACATGTTTAGTAATAGCACACTGTAACTGATTTTTTAAAAATCAAAATTGATTTGTTAATTCTAAAGAATTATAATGAAATCAGTCAAGTCAGTTAAACTTAACTGGGCTTCTTTAATGCCATGACCTTGATGTTCAGCATTTCTCTTGAAACATAGGATGTACTCTCTCTTTTGGTTTCTTTGTGCAAACGCCATGCCATTGTAGCAGGGACTGTAACCTCATTGCTGCTATAGACAGTGTCAGTTACTTCGCTAATGATTAAAATTCTCATTGACTCATACTGATCCACAGTGACTCTCAGTCAATTTTTCCTGGGTGAAGACATGCAAGTAATTAAGTAGTAGCAACAAAATTGTTGTTTGGATATGCTCATTAATTTTGTCTGAATGTTCATGATCTTTGACAAATATTTTCCTATACTGTCATATCTTGCCATTGCAAATTAAATGACACTATTGTAAAAATAATGTTAACTTTACTAAAGGAATGCTTAATATAAAATTTAAGTAATTAGGGTAGCACATATTTGGGCTAAATGTTTTCTCCTCTTGGTAGATTTTATGGGTTGAATGATTGATATTCTAAAAGCTTTTCCTGCAGAAGTTTTATATTGTACCACTCACAAATAAAAGCAGAGTATTCAGTGACTTTGGATATCCTGATGATTATTTTTGATGAAAAGAATTAGGACACTCTTTTTGAAAAGAGAAGATATGCAATTCCCTTTGCTCCAGAAGTCTCTGTCCCTTTTTAACTTAAATCATTTTAAAAATTCCATTTCCCATTTATCTTTATTAAGGCATGTGGGTTTTTTTTTTTTCCAGACTGATTGCTGCATAGGGGAAGGGGAGGGGTTAAAAGTCTTGCAGTTATGTTTTAATGTTCTCAGAAACCTTTCTGCAGAAGTATATTGAGCAAAGAATGTGCACATGTGTTTTCTTTGGATCATGAAACAAATGTATAAAGTCTGGGACTTAAATTTTCATGTAAATCTCTTTAATGAATTATAGAATTCCCAAGAAAGCTGGAGACTTTTGTTTTTCTGGTTGTTCTGGTGAGAAACATTGTTTCGGTATTTGTTACTATAAAACACACACACACATGAACACAATCAAAGCCTTGCTGTCTACCTGTACAAATCTGTCTTGTGTCCCTGAAGTACACTTTGAGTGGATCTGCTTAGGTTATTTGAAATGAGCTATTTAACAAAGTTAGCTAACTGAGTTATAATCTCCTTCACTGGCCTTGTAAAAATCAAGAGGGCAAATCTGAACGACCCTATTTGATGTATCTCATTCAGTCATCTCTTACTGAACTTGAACTGCTGCAGCAAACTGTACAGATGTTTACTGAATAGAATTTAAAGTTTTCAAGAAGTAGAGGGAACGAAGCTCTACTATAAAGATAAGAAGAAATACTAGCAAAATAAGCATATGCTCAGACACAGTGACAGCCTACAAAGAGAAAGAGAAATATCTGAAGTGGTGTCAAGGATGTTTTGTATGAAGAACTGAGAAAATTCTCTCAATTCAAGGGAAGTCATAGAATTACAAACTCAGGAAGTAATAGTTTCTACTGAATATATAGCTCAAAGATGAGTTTTAGGAATAATTAAATCAATTAATTTTACATTCGGGGTGATGTGATTCCCTCTTGGCCCTTCTGATTTCAAGTGATTTATGAATTGACTCCAGTGTTTTATGTCAATTAGTTCCACAGTAGGTGCAGCAGAAAGCATGACACAGATCACCAGCACGGCTGTGTCTAAATTGGGCTGTAGGAAAATACTCATTTACCTATTTACTTTGCACAAAAGAATGGTTACTAGAAAGCATAGTGATACCATTTAATGAATTATGGAAATTTTTCATGTTGACTGTAATGCCTTTCATTTACCTATTTATACTTTTAAAGAAATATTAAGTATGTTATAGATACAGAAGAATAAATAGACTATATAGAGATGATGTAAAGAATAAAAACAAAAATGAACTCCTTTGCGTCAGCCACCAGTTTCAAAAATAAAGCAGTCTGATACCACACCTTATAAAACCCACTGAGGCATGGTCTCCTGGATCTCATCTCCCTTCAGGCATAACTAACTTCATATGTAACTGCTGTCCTAAGTTTTATGGCACTTTTTTCCCCTTTGCTTTATAGTTTTACCGTATATTATATATTAACTAAAAATATGTAGTTTTGCTAAATTTGTTATATGAATGCATTCATTTGAATATATTCATTCTTCTGGGACTTATTTTTTCACTTCTGCTTCAGGTAGTATCATAATGGTGGCAGAATCAGCATTTATTCATTTGTGTTGTATAATATGTAATTTCATGAATGTACTAGAATTTAATTTATCCATTTTACTATTGATGGACATAGGGCCATTTTGAGTTTTTTGCTATTATTAGCAATGCTTCTATGACTATTCCTGTATTTGTCTCCTGGTATACATATGGAAAAATGTCTCCAAGGTATGCTTATACTGAGGAGTTGAACTGCTGGGTCTCTGTGCATATTTTGAATTATATTAGGTAATGTGAAATTGTTCTCCATATGAGTTATACCAATTTACATACCCGTAAGTATATTCAACCACATCTGTAATCAAGCCCTTAACTGTCGTCTGCCCACTTTACTTTTACGTTATTTGTCTTACGCTTACTGATTCAAAGGAGTAATTTACATATTCTGGTTACTAGGTCTTTGCCAGTAATATGTACTACAAATATCTTCTCTCAGTTTTTGGCTTATCTTTTTAGTCTTTTTATGGTACCTATGATCAAAAGCAGTTCTTAATTTTAATCTGATAAGATTTATTATACTTTTTCTTTCTGGTTTGCAATTTGGAAATCTTTTTGAATTTTGCTTTTACTGGGGTTTCTAGCCTTAAGTTTCATATCAATGAAATACTTACCAGAATAATGTTGTTTATCTTGAATGTTAACATTTACTTATCAAAAAATTGTTAGGATATATACATATGCATAAAATGTGTGCTGTGTATACACACACACACACAGATACACACACACACACACACACACACACACATATATATATATATATATCAAAGCTTATTTTAAGGTTTCACCTTAATTTTAAATTTGAGTTATCTGCCTTATCATGCATAAGCTATCTTTTCCTTACTTTATTACTTTAGGCAGTTCTTGAAAACACTTCTACTTTGCAGAAGAGGTGATAGTTGCAAATCTTCATCTATTTGTCTTTGAATTTATTCTTTGAAAGACACTGATTTTATTCAGTGACATGAGAGAATCTATGGGATTTTTAATTTTTTGAGACATTGTCATGCTCATGATTTATTGTTCTTTGGACAATTGATTCTAACTTAAATGTCCCATGAAATAAAATAACACTCTCAGTGCAATTTGTTTTACTAATTATGTGCAGATCCAATTTTACTTTTTTAAAGCTCCTTCCATTAGTGCTAATGTGTTTGTCTCTTTTTTAATAAATCTAGTAATCATTGGGCAGTTGGTGGGGAGGAACAGATTAGAAGATTGTTCATCTACATTTTTAAAGCAATGAAATAAATTCTATCCTTTATGAACTTTTGCTGGTTGGTTTCTGGCAAAGTATTTTACTTGTTAAAATGCCAAAGCCCTGACTATGAACTGTGGTTTGTCCAGGGAGAAGAGAAAGAGGAACCACATTGGTTAAGGACTCCATTTAGGTTAGGCCATGTTCTGGTCATATTACCTCAGATATTCCTCATTCATGCATTCAGTCATTCATTCAACAAATATTTTCCTATGTGCCAAGTTCTGTTCTAGGAATTGGGGTAAAGCAGTGGACCAGACAATGAGACAAAAATCCTTATCCTGTGGAACTTAAGCAAAGAATATGAGAGTACTGTCTTAAAGATATATGAAAGTTTATAAGCACTCTAGAAAATAGCATATGGCTCTGCGTCTCAGAGTTTCATGTGCATGTGAGTCACCTGGGGGTTCTGTTACAATGCAGATTGTTACCGTGAGTCTTCAGTGAGATTGTGCATGTCTAGCAAGTTCCTTTGCCAGTGCTGCTAGTTTGGGAGCACAGTTGGAGTAACAAAGACTGTACAGCAAATGGTGGCAGGGGCATCAAGAGTAGAGAATGTGAGGGAGACTGGCTATAATTTTAGATATGATGACTAAGTTGAGCCTTATTGACAAGGTGATAATTGAGCAAAGATAGGAAGAAGATGAGAGATTTTAGCTTTATACTTATTTAGGGAAATAAAACCAGCCAGTGCAGAGGCCTTATATGGGAACATGCCTGACAAGGAGGCCAATGTGGATGGAGTAGAATGAGCAAGAAGAGCAGTAGTAGTAAATCAGATTCGAGAAGCACTGGGTGGGGAGCAGACCTTGTAGGGCCTTAGAGACCATTATAAGTGCTTTGGGTTTTACGAAGAAGGAGACACATTCCAGAGTTCTGAGCAGGAGAGTTACATGCTTTGACTTACAGCTTTAAAAGATCACTCTTACTGCTGAATAGACAATAGACTATTGAAGGACCAATGTGGAAGCAGTGAGACCAGTTAGGAGTGTACAAAATATATTCCATCTCGGACTAAGTTTGTAGCGAAAGAGATGATGAGAAATGGTCATATTCAAAATAAATTTTGAAAGTAGAGCCAAGGAAACTCTTTGACATCTTAGATGTGGGCTGTGAGAGAAAGAAAGGAGGCAAGGATGACTGCACGGTTTTTGGCCTGAGTTTCTTGAAGGATGGAGGCGCCCTCAAGTGATGTGGGACAGGGCTAGGTTTTCAGGAGTACATCCGAAGTTCAGTCTGTGTACGTGTTGTGTTGAGTCTCGGGGTGTCAAGCTGACTTCCCAGTGGAGATGTGGAGTGAACAACTACATTTGAGAGCCTGCAGTTCAGGGGACAAGACAGCGCTGGAGATCAAAATTTCTTCTTTTATAGCATTCCCGTAATAATCCTCTGCCTTTCATCTGTTATTCTCATTTTATAACTGGAGATCCAAGGTCAGACAATATAACTAATTGACCCAGCTGCCAAATGGTGGAGCAGAAACTCAAGACAGCATCTATCTATCTGGCTCTAGAGACCACACTGCTCTCCTGCTTCAGGGGTAAGACAATGCACACCAGTCACAAACCGGTTATGGATTGACTCAGAACAAGTCAGAAATCTTTTTAGGCAGGAAAACAGAGTTGGCTGTTCATCTTTTTAGTTGCTTTGTTGGCCCACTGTAGACAGATGACTTTAAGTCGGTACTTGGCAGGTTCCCATACGTTCTAGAGTGCCATGCTCATCTGGATGTGGCTCAGTGCTTCCTGAATCACTTGTGTTATGGCTTACAAGGGGAAAGAAAACCATGTAGTCAGTGATCTGGTATCCACAGTGAAGAAATCTGTGTTTCTCAGTATTAGAAGGGAAGGAAAGTGGGAAGATGAACATTATAGCTTCCCTATCCTCCAGTGGGACAATTATGAAGAATGTTCTACATGGTTTCTCAGAGGTCCCCAGCAGGACTGAGCCCCAGTTTCTCACATCAATAACCCACTCATTAATATAATTTATTGGCTTTCCTTGCATCCCTGCTTCACCTTTTACATTCTTTCCTTCTTGGGATCACCTTCCAAAGAGACTATCTGCACCCAAGCACATACCTCTGGCTAACTTGAGAGAAGTGGCAATGTAAAATGTGCTTCATTGGTCTATCCAGAATAGTTCTAATTTGTACCATGGTGCCTGGCAAATAGTCAATAAATATTTGCCAGAGCAATGAATGATTGCAACTTTCCTTAATGATCACTAACTAATAATAGTAGTTGCTGTTACTATTATTTTAGGCAAATGCATTTTTAATAGGATAAAGATAAATTGCTCTTTGTCACCTGCTGTTACCAATCACATTCCTTTTTCTACCTTTCCGGAAGCAAGAATTCTTAAGAATTTGGTGTGTGTGGTTTCAGTCTATGTTGTGTGTGTGTATATGGTATTTGACATTTACTAAATCACATCGTTTTTTACATATGATTGTGTAACTTGCTTTTTCACTCAAATTTATGATTTTGAGCTGTATTTATATTGTCTATTTCTTGCTTTCTCTTTGATTCAATTTTTCCTATTCTTTTTTTCTCTACAAAATTTGAAACTATTAAAATCTATTTCTATTTTTTAGTGACTTTCTGTAAATCTTTAAGAACATATAAATTGGTATTTTTAAGAGTGACTGCAAGTAATGAGCTAATATTCTAACACTGTTAAAATTAATGAGTCTCTCTTACTCTTCTGTCAAAATGTAGGCCATAGTTTACTTTTCCCCCTAGCCACCCCTGTCTACTTTCATGTTAGTGTTTTCTGGAATTTTAGTGTGAGGCTGATCTTAAACAACAGAAGGCTTTTTTCATTGTTATCTTTATCGATTCTTACTTAGATTCATGAAATTTTCTTTCTTTCTTTTGTTTGCTTCTTGAATCAATTTCTTTCTTTAAATGTATTTTTTTTTTCTTGCCAGCAAAGTGTCTGATTTAGTCACTGGGTTGTGGTAGTTAATCTAGGTCTTGACAAGTAGGATTTTGCCATGAAAAGGGAGAAAGGACAATCTCTGCAAGGTGGCAAAGCCTGGATTTCTTTTGTGTGAGCATTACCCTGTGGAAACTGCTTTGTGTTGCTCTCCTGCCTGGTAATGCACTCCATGGTGTAGAAACTATGTATATTAAAAATAAACTGATAAGAAAGTATACAAACCACACATTAAAAAGTGACCGGAAAGAAAGCGTTATCAACTAAGACAGGACTTGCGATATGTTAAAATACACCAAGATTTGTTTGGAAACATTTCCCATATTTCTTGAGCGCCTCATCCAATGCCAGCATAAACAAATGCAATGAAATAGTTTTAATTTAAATTTTAAAACAGAATTTCTGCATGCGCTTAGCCTCAGTGGCTAGGCATTGTGACTGAAATTTTCCATATTTGTAGACCACAGAGCTCCCTCTTACTCCTAGAGGCGTTCTTTTTTTTTTTAATTTATTTTTTTATTATGTTATGTTAGTCACTCTTAAGCACTAGGACAAACCCTCACTTTTCCCCCTCTCGTTAACACTGATGTGGTCCGTATACCTAAATTGGTTCTCTAATTATTAATTGTATGCTGTCTCACCACCACCTGTACTTCTTTATTAGTGCCTCAGTCCTCCTGTTCTTACCTAAAGCTTCTCAGAAAATGTAAGTGCCTAAAAACACAGATAAGCCTGTGCCCAGCCGGTAAAACTGCAAGTGCTTGTGTTGCCTGTTGCGGGAAGCCCCCTCTCATGCACTCCGATCACTGTACTTGCAAAAAAGGGCAGACGCCCTTGCACTCTGCTCTGGTCTTGCTGTGACGCATGATGCTGTGGTCCTAACTAGGATGTTTCTGGGGTCTGTATGATAGATGTCAGCTTCAGTACTTCCAGGACCCCAAGAGTTCAACCCAATCCTAAGCCATATTTTTGCTTCCCAATAACACGTTAAATTCTGCTATGTACTCCTCACAGCCTCATAATAGGAAAGAGGGGAAAATGTACTTTTTTTTTTCTCTTCTCAAGACAGAGTCTTTTTTTTTTTTTACTCTTTTCTGGTTTCTCTTGTCTCTCTTTCCAGTTGCCTGCAAGTTTACTTTCTCTGTGATGTCTCGTGTGTTATATGTGTCTTTATTCCATTTGCAAGAAAGAGGTGGCCTCGCCGACAGTTTGCTAATATCACCAGTGTGTGCTTACAGCTCTGTTATGCATGTACAGAATTTATCTGTCTTTGTGGACTTTAGGCTAATTTGACCATTCATTTAGCCTTGCAGTCCACACCATAGACAGTCCAAAACTACCACCATGACAAATTAATGCTCTGTCACAGGCAGGGCTGTTGTCTCCCTATATACTGAGACCCTCAGCATTGTTAAAACATGGCAATGTTAAGTGTTAATTTTTTATTGCCCTGTGGAGTTAATCACACATATCCATGAAGAGTCCATTTCACTTAAAACATTCTCTGTTCACTGTTTATAATTCCCTCAAAGGAACCAATCGTACTGAAAGGGAATCAGAGGCTGTTGTATTTCTTACTGTGCATTTCCCTGAGAGCGTGTACTTACTGGACTGGGTTCCTGGCATTTATTGTAAATGTGTAAATTCCATTTTAAGTGCCCTTAAGATTTCCATAACCCAAATGAGCAAGTAAGCTTTAGCTTTGCATCTGTATCCCTGCAGGCCCACATACACGTATTGAGCAATTGTCAAAATTTTAGTTGATGCTGCAGGTCTTTGTATTGAGAAAGTTTTAGAATCTGATCATTTTAGTTCAGAAAAAAATAGCATATATTTTACTCTTGGAAGTTATCTTTAGCTATTCATGAAGAATACCTAATTCGCACTTGTTAGAAACAGCCCCTTGTTATGTTTATACAATTATAACCTTGGGGTTTCTAAACCAGTTCTACAAACACATTCTAATTACTGTTTCATAAGCTATAGTCTTATTATACTTTTAAGGGAATTTATGACTTCATATTTTGTTATGGTATCATAATTTAAGCTGTAAGTCCTCTAAAATGTGCTTCTTTTTGAATAACAATAAACAGACAATATGCCATAGTCTCCTGAAAACCGAAGTTCACTTAGTTTTTTTAAATGAGACAGGTTTTCGGTAATTCAGCATATGTTTTGCTATTGATTTTGCATTCTCAATGTAAAATCGGATGAAGAAATTATCTTCCAACATTTCTTCGGGTTCCAGGAACACCATCCACTTTCTCAAGCATGCATTTTATCTGGAAAGTATCTGGGATGATGTAAACAACCCTGAGCCAAAAGCATTTAAATTTAGATTATTTTCAAAATTGGACAAGTCATCTCAGACTGAATTTGAAAACAAAATGAATTTTTAAATAGCAAAAGGATAAATAAAACAAAATATATTGATTACTGAGAAAAATTAGACCATCCCAATTGATGTTTTTTTTTTGTTTTTAAAGACATTGAACATAGCTTTCATCCATTATCCTTGCTTTTAAGATGACATTATCTCCTGCACGTGAGGTAGAAAATGAAACCTGAGGAAGATTGAAGTGCCACAGAGGAAATCGTGTCTGAATAGGAGTTTTCAATTATCTAACCAGTACTTTATCTTTAGGTTACCCAGAATGTATTTTTTTTTTCTCAGCCATTAGTTAAGTTACATGAATTTTTAACATTCTGGTTGATTCCCTATAGCAGTTTAATTTACTAGCTGCTTTGGTTCTTCCAACTGTGCACGTTATAAAGAACAGTTATTCTTTGTTACTTTGGTAAAGTTATTTCAAGTCCACCGTGGGAAGAAAATACTTCCTAACTCTTCTCCGTTTCTTTTAGTATTTGTTCATATGCTATTTCATCCAGACATTATGTCTTTCCTTTCTGCCTCTTATCCTGTTGGAAACAAAAATGAGTCTACAAATCCAAAAGAATGATCTCCTTCTTTCTTTTTTTTTTAATTTTTTTAATTGCGTATAATGTATTATTTGTTTCAGAGGTACAGGTCTGTGATTCATCAGTCTTACACAATTCACAGCACTCACCATAGCATGTACCCTCCCCAATGTCCATCACCCAGCCACCCCATCCCTCCCACCCCCCACCACTCCAGCAACTCTCAGTTTGTTTCCTGAGATTAGAAGTTTCTTATGGTTTGTCTCCCTCTCTGATTTCATCTTGTTTCATTTTTCCCTCCCTTCCCCTATGATCCTCTCTGTCTTGTTTCTCAGATACCTCGTATCAGTATTATCTCCTTCTTTCTGAATAGAATAATACCTTGTAGTTTATTGTGATAAGGAAGTTGTCATTAAGATGTATAGTTTTCTGAATGTTTCCAAATATATGTTGTAGGACAGTGCTTTAAATATATGCTTTGTAATTTAATTAAGTTTCAGTTTTGCATAAAGTGTCTGCTCTTATGAATCTTCTTAAAACATTTCCTGAGTCAAATTTACATGAGCTAATCAAGCCATGCAGTAAGTGGGAACTCATTATTTTGTAAGAATTCTTTATTACATAACAAGATACACACACATACACACACAGACACATGCGCACGTTTATTAAATTTCCAGAGATATATATACTATGGATTTTTTATCTTTGATTTAAATTATATATAATATACAATTTCACATACATCTGTATGTCAGCCTAAGTATTTTAATTGTAAGATTTCCCCGTAATTTGTCTCCGTAATTCTCTTTTTTCTGGTCATGGTAAATTTTAGATTCTTTGACAATAGCTTTTGTTTATTATCACTAGAAACACGTCTCTTGGGCTAGGTTGTTAATTAACTGTCATTTTTCTACAGGGTGTAAAAGAAAAATGAAAAGAAGGGTACATGAGCAAACGGAATTTCACATACTGTTGACTGCTATAGTATCTTCAAACTTTAAAAATATATATTAAAATTTTTATCCTATTTAAAGTCATCATAATCATGACTTTAATCCCTAATTCATTACACCAGAGCGCTGTAAAGAAGCAGTTTAATATTGAATGAGAAGATATTAATGTAGCAATGTAACTTTTAAAGCGGCCATTAAATGCAGATTTCTGCTTTTCAATTTGTGTATTTTCTGTGATGAGTACGATTGCCATTGTAGCTAGCTTTGTGTGCATTTATAAAGCTGCCAGTATGAGCCCAGAAACATTAAGGTCTGAGAGGAATAATATCAGCAGTGTTTCACTTTTGGCCACTACTATAAATTGACAAATGACATTATTGCTTTTAGATTTTTTAAATAAGTGGATCAAGCAGAATGTATGCATCCAAATCAGTAGGGTTCTCTCAAAGAAGCCACTCTTTTATTCCATTAATTCATTAGCCCAAATAACACTACAAGTCCTCCTTTTAGAAATGCTTTCACAAGCCGATTTATGAACCAGAAAATAAAGACTCATTTCTTTATGGTTAAAGCCTCATTTTTGGCCAAAAGTGGTATTGCCTAATACACCACTTACTCTCTTACTGAATCTGATTCTCAGTGAATTTTGTTTCTAAAGTTCAAAGCAGTTCTTAGAAGAATGAGGACTTTTCAACCATTGAGACTATTAAGAATGCTCAGCTAAAGATTTGAAAATTCAAAAATTTCAAATGGCACTATTGTTTGTATTTCCAAAGAAGGTGATGGGTAGAGAGCTTTCATCAGAAATCCCCAGAAGTTCTGGGGAAGGCAGATTCTGTCCAAAGAGCCATGGAAACTAGAGGCAGAGTGCCATGTCATGGTCAGCCATGTACTCAATCTTTAAAACATATTGCAAGGACATGGTAGCTCACTAGAGAAGACTGATAAGCTTTTTGCCTTGTAGGATCCAGAAATCACTGCACTCCCAAGCTCCATGCCCCAGGAGACTGCTCAACTGAACACTGGTGCATTCAAAGTCACCTGCTACTGTACATGTTTGAGTAACTTGGGGCATTATGGTGGAACGGGAAACTCCATCAGGAGGCTTGGAGCGGGAGAAAGATGTAAGCAAGGGAGGTGGTGTGGAATAGTTGAAATAAGGATCTGTTTGGACAGTTGGCTGGTAGGTTATTTTACTGTTAGCCCAGACAGAAAGCCTTGACACCTTGGCTGAACCTGGCCAGTTTTCACTGGCAGGGTTGAAGGGGAGTGAAGGCACCATGCCATCATGTGGCTAGCTCAACACCATCTTCAGCAGAGATGTGTGGGAGTGTGCAATCTGAGCAGGGAAGGGAGTTGAGGGTGTCAGTGTATAATACATGGATATAAAAGAAGTGCTAGATGTAAAGGAATCTGATGAATGAGAGAAATACTAAATGACTCTTCCCAGAACAAGGTGAAAGAAAAAAAAAAAAAATGATGGAAGTGGGACCACTGACAAGGAATTAGTAAAATTGAATTAGTTATTCTATATATTTTCCTCATTGTTTTTGAGCTCATTGGACTTTCCCTCGGCATGTTTTCATCATATCATTGAGGGTTTAAAATATATTGCATTTAGAAATAATCCAAAAGAAATCAGAATTGAATAGAGTCCAATACCACATAATGACAATAATTCACTGTGACCAGTGGGTTTGCAAGTAGAGGGTTAACATTAGAAAACCTATTGATGGGCGTCTGGGTGGCTCAGTTGTTTAAGCAACTGCCTTTCACTCAGGTCATGATCCCGGGGTCCTGGGATCGAGTCCCGCATCGGGCCTCCCTTGCTCTGTGGGGAGCCTGCTTCTCCCTCTCCCTCTGCCTGCCACTCTCCCTGTTTGTGCTCTCTCTTTGTCAAATAAGTAAATAAAATCTTTAAAAAAAAAAAAAAAAAAAGAAAACCTATTGATATAATTCACCATATTAATACATCTAAGAAAAAATTTATACTTACTTCATAGATGACAAAGTTGGGAACAAGACAGGAATGAGATTAGACAAGATAAATCAATTATAGGCATCAGATTTAGAAAAGGAAAAGGAAAAGTCCCTCTCTTTGCAGATGATATGATAGTATACCTGGAAAACCCTTAAGAATAAGTGGTATTCCTAACCCAGTCGGTAAAATAATTCAAGTTGGCAATATATAAAACTGACAAGCAAACATTGATAGCCATCATATGCAAAGAATAATAACCAATAAGAAGAGTTGAGAATGTGTTAGAATGAGTTTGAAAATCTTATGACAAAAGCATCATGAAAGACAAAATAGGAATAAACGTAATAGAAATGTGTAAAACCTATAAGAAAAAGCTATAAAACCTTTCTGAAAGACACTAACAAGTACACTTGAACAAAAGGACATGCCTTACTCTTTGATAAGGCATCTCAACATCATTAACATGTCAAGTCTTCCTAAATTAATTTATAAATTTAATGTGATCACACTAAAAATACCAACACACTTTGTTATATGGAGCTAGACAAATTGAAAGGTTTATTTTTTTATTTATTTTTTTAGACTGAGATAAAGAATATCTGTATGATCTGTGCAAAATATCTGGGAAAACACTGAGAAGGAAAAGCTATGAGAGTGACTAGCCCTACAAGATGTTAAAACATACTAAAATGCCTCAATAATTAACAGAGTGTCAAAGGCATTGAATAGACAGACCAATGAAATAAAATCAAAAGTTCAGAAATAGACCCAAGTACAGATAAAATTGTAATACATAATGAAGGTAGCATCTCAAATCACTGAGGCAAAGATGACTTTTATAGTAAATAGTGTTGGTAAAAAGAGGAAATCAGATCTCCTCCTCAGTCCATACCTAAGAATAAACCCTAAATGAATCATAAAAATGAATGTACAAAATAAAACTGTACAAGTAGTGGAAGAAAATACTGGTGAATTCCTTTGTAACGTGGGCATAGGGAAGGACTTTCTAACTATGATTCAAAATTCAGATACCACAAATAAAAAAATAATAAATTTGACGACACATACACACATTAAAACTTTGACAAGGAAAAATAAAAAACCAAATGGAAATTGGGGCAAAAATAGTGACATATATCATAGGTAGAGGTTAATATTCCTAATATACAAAAAACTTCTAAATATTGAGTGGGAAAAAAAAGTCCTATTTAAAAGTGGGCAAAAACATGGGGCACCTGTGTGGCTAAGTCAGGTAAGCATCTGCCTTCAGCTCAGTTCATGATCTCGGGGTCCTGGGATTGAGCCCCGAGTCAGGCTCCTAGCTCAGGGGGAAGTCTGCTTGTCCCTCTGCCTCTCCCCTTGCTTGTGCGCTTGCTCTCTCTCTCTCAAGTAAATAAATAAAAGTCTTTAAAAAAAAAAAACTCTTAAAAAAATAAAAGGGCAAAAACATAAACAATTTACCAAAAATATAAAACTTATCCTTAATTATATGAAAAGATGATTGCTTTTGTTAACAGTAAGAGAAACATAAAATTATACTAGTGTACTGTTCTCACCCATCAGATTGGCAAAAATCCAAAAGCTTAACAATATAGTCTGTTAAGGAAGCTGTAGAGAAACAGCCATTCTCATACATTGTTGTTGAAATTGTGAAATAATCCACAAAAGCAGAGGGAAAGTTGGCATTATCTAATAAAAGTACATTCGCCATTACACTTTCCCCTAGCAGTCTCATTTCTAGGAATTAGCCTGAAGATATGCCTTCCACAAAGCAAATATAATATGCACAGAGTTCTTCATTGCAGCGTTATTTGTAGCTGCAAAATACTGGAATCTACCTAAATTGCCAAACCTAGAATAATAATTGAATGAACTATAGTGCATGCACATAATAAAGTAATAAACAACTATAACATAATGAGAATATATCAGTAAACTTATATAAGTCATTTCTAAGTGAAAGACAAACTCTCTGGTATGCTACCTTTTTGTAAAAAAGTAAAGGAAATAAGAAACTAGATGTCGCTAAATCCCCGTATTCAAAATTAACACATTAGTTTTCTATTACTGTGTAACAAACTGGCACAAATATAACAGCTTTAAACAAACATCTGTTTATTATCTCAGTTTCTGTAGTTCAAACATGTGGGCACAGGATAACTGGATTGTCTCTCAGTTCCTCACCACATGACCCCCTCCATAAGCCCTCTCACACTTGGAATTTCTGACCTCAGAAAGACTCTAGGCCCTTTGAAGTGTTCACCTGCTTAGGTCAAGTCCCGCTCATGATACTCTCCCTTTTGATTAACTCAAAGTCAACTGATTTGCTACCTTATTTATGTCTGCAGAACCCCTTCATCTTTGTCATTTAACATAACCCAATCACAGGAGTGAAATCCACATAGAGAGGGGATTGTACAGGGTATATGCATTAGGGTTGGAAATCTTGGGGGTCTTAGAATTGGGCCTACCATGATTAATATCACCAAAAAGGGTCATACATACTGCTTCCAGATGCAATGCCCTCAAACAGATACAACACTGCTTAAAAGGGTATTACACCACTTACATATCATTCCCATCCAAGCTACTTAACCTGAATTTCATCATAAGAAAATGTCACACAAACCCAAATTGAGGTGCATTTTATAATGTAATTGGTCTATAGTTTTTTATGGTAGGGGCGCCTGGGTGGTTCAGTGGATTAAGCATCTGACTCTTAATTTCAGCTCAGGTCATGATCTCAGGGCCGTGAGATCGAGCCCCATGTCAGCCTCCATGCTGGGCGTGGAGCCTGCTTAAGATTGTCTCTCTCCCTCTCCTTTTGCCCCTCCCCCCCACTCTCATGCTCAATCTCTAAATAAATAAAGGTCATGAAACACCAAGGAACAATGAAAAGTTATCCCAGATTAAGAAAGACTAAAGAGATATGACAACTCAAGGCAGTGCATAATTCTAGATTGAGTCCTGTAATGGAAAAAAGATATTATTATAAAGAACACTATTTGAACAATTAACACAATTAGAATATGAACTACAGATTAAAGTATTATATCATTATGAGATTTCCTGATTTTGATCACTGTATTGTGGTTATATAAGAGAATATTCTGTTCTCAGGTAATACACACTGAAGTATAAGGAGTAAAGGAACATAATATATACAACCTACTCTCAAGTGGTTCAGAAAAAAATATGTGTGCATACATGCATGCGTGTGTGTGTGTGTGTGTGTGTGTGTGTGAATGGAGAAAGAAAAGGGAGAAAGAATGGCAAATCAAATGTGGCAAAATGTTAAAAATTGGTGAGTCCTGGTTAAGTTGTTCTTTGTTTTTTTTTTTTTTTTAATTTTATTACGTTATGTTAGTCACCATACATTACATCATTAGTTTTTGATGTGGTGATCCACGATCCATTGTTTTCGTATAACACCCAGTGCTCCATGCAGTACATGCCCTCCCCAATACCCATCACCAGGCTAACCCATCCCCCCTCCCACCTCCCCTCTAAAACACTGTTTGTTTCTCAGAGTCCATAGTCTCTCATGGTTCATCTCTCCCTCCGATTTCCGCCCCCTTTCATTTTTCCCTTCCTTCTAATGTTCCTCCATGCTATTCCTTAGGTTAAGTTGTTCTTTGAATTACCATTCTTATACCTTTTCTGTAATCTTGAAATTATTTTAAAATTTGAAATTAATATAACAAAAACCAAGCAAATAAAAACTGAACTGCATTTAAACATCTTAGCACAGGGGCGCCTGGGTGGCTCAGTATGTTAGGCATCCAACTCTTGATTTCGGCTCAGGTCATGATCTCAGGGTTGTGGGATCGAGCCCCATGTTGGGCTCCATGCTCAGCGGGAAGTCTACTTCTCTGTCTCTCTCCCTCCGGCCCTCCCCCTGCTCACACACGCACTCTCTCTCTTTAATAAAGAAATAAATCTTTTAAAAAAAATCTTGGCACAGGGCCCAGCTGCACATACTAAGTTCCCAATAAATGGCAATTGATAATACCATCACTACTGTCACCTAATTCTTGTTTAAAATCTGTATACAGTAAAAGGAACATATTTATTGCCACTACCTTAGGTGTTTTGTTGAATTCAGGCAGAGTGTACCATAGCATAGCAACTTTATGAGAAAACTAGGCAAACTATTACTTAAGAATACTTAGTATCTCTCATTAAAAGTCTAAAACAATTTTAATTGTAATAAAATTGTGTAGATTAACTGGTGTCCAGAATTCTAACAAATTCAGTGCATTAATCGAGTTTTGGCTTTGGTTCCCCCAGAATCAGACCCTAGATCCTGAGACAAGGATTCAAGAACAAGAAGATAATTTGGGAGGGGATACCAGGAAATAATAAATGTGGGGGAAATTAGGGCGGGAAGGCATCTAGTAGAGGGTGCATTGTCAACCAAGTTACCACTAGGGAAACTGGACCTTAATCCCATTGGGGAATTCTGGGAGACATTGAGTAGAGTGTCCAAGGAGAGAGGGTGTTGGGGTATTGACACACTGACTCACAGACATTGATTGAGGGCTTCTGGGGCATATGAATTCAATCTAAGCACTCCCACACTGCCCCAGTATCCCACCAAATCCCTTAACCACTTGCAAGAGCCAGCGTTTGAGAGACAGGACTACATATGTACAGAATAATGAATGCCAAGGGGTTAGTGGTGAGTGCCTCATAGCATCTGCTGCCTTGCTGGAGTAGAAAGCGACTGAGCCAGTTGCCCTGGTATTTTAGCCAGCATTCACAGTGCGTGCAGCATAATCCTAAGGAGGTCTTTACCTGAACTTTCTTTCTAGGAGCAGACCGAAGGGAATTATTTCTTCCATTTACTAGCTGAACAACCTTGGATGAGTTATTTTTTCAAAACCTTGGTTTTATCATCTGTAAAATAGGGATAATAATAGTGTGTTCTCCCAGAATTGCTTTAGAATTAAATAGATCATGCATTTGAAAGCTTGGCTCTAGAAAATGCTCAGGAAGGGTAGTTTTACTTATTATATTTGCATCCCTTACAGTTATTATTACTTTTCATTTTTAATCAGTCTGTTAGAGGTGATGGTTCTTATCTGGAACTATAAGATGCACCCCAGTCTGCTAGGTTATTGTGTACTTTGGCTCCAACAAACCTGAATTTTTTATAGTCATTAGAGACTCAAGACTACAGGGACTCCTCTTTGCCATCTGTTCTTGAAAATGACAATCAGTTACTTAGGAAAGTGACACTGAAAAATACATAGGAGAGTCAAAGAGATTGGAATCAAATAATGAAGCTCAAACATCTTCAAATACACAAGTTGCGAGTGGCAAATAAAGGGAAAAAATAAACATTATGAGGACTGGGTTAGCCATATACTGCATGCTTCAGACATACTGATGAAATAGTCACAGTTTCACTGGTTAATTTCATGAGCTAGATTTAGTTGAGTACAAGTAGAAAACCACCTATTTCTTCTTACACTGCCCCCTTCAAATCCATTGTGATGGCTTGTCCTTCGCCCCCCATGAATGAAACTTTACGCTGATCCCACAGCTTACCAGTCTTATACTGGTTTCCTATGGCTGCCATAACAAACGACGCAGTTTACAAGAATAAAAGTGTATTCGCTCACAGTTCTGGAGATTAGAAGTCCAAAATCAAAGTATTGGCAGGGCCATTTTCCTCTGCAGGCTCCAGAGGATGATCCTTTCCTGCCTCTTGCTAAGTTCTGGTGGTTGCCAGTAATCCTTGGCACTCCTTGACTTGTAGCTACATCACTGCTTTTTCTGCCTCCTTTCTCCTTATGGCTTTTTGTCTTTACATGGTCTTCTTATAAGGACACCAGTCATTTTAGATCAGGGGCTCACCCCACTTTAATATAACCTCATTTTTGGTCTTTTTTTTATTCAAGTATAATCAACATACAGGGTCATATAGTTTCAAGTGTACAACTTAATGATTCAATTCTGTATATTACTGATTGCTCATCATGATAAGTGTCCTCCTAATGCCCTTCACCTATTTCACCCATGCCCCCACCCACCACCCCTCTGGCAACCACTGGGTCTTTATATTTAAAAGTATGTGTTTTTGTTTTTCTCTTTTTTTCTTTGTTCATTTGTTTTGTTTCTTAAATCCCACATAGAAGTAAAATCCTATGGTTTTTGTCTTTCTTTGACGGACTTACTTCACTTGGCATTATATCTTCTAGATCCATCCAAGTTGTTGCATATAGCAAGATCTCATTCATTTTTATGGCTAATATTTCCTTGTCTATATATACCACAACTTCTTAATCCATTCATCTATCAATGGAAATTTGGGTTGTTTCCATATCTTGGCTATTGTAAATAATGCTGCAGTAAACATAGGGATGCATATATCTTTTCAAATTAGTGTTTTCACTTTCTTGGGACAAATATCCACTAGTGGAATGACTGGATCATATGGCAATTCAATTTTTAACTTTTTGAGGAACCCTCATACTGTTTTCCAGAGTGGCTGCACCAGTTTGCATTCCTACCAACAGTGCCTTTCTTTCCACACCCTCGCCAACACTTGTTGTTTCTTGTGTTGTTGATTTTAGCCATTGTGACTGGTGTGAGGTGATATTTCATTGTGGTTTTGATTTGTATTTCCCTGATGATGAGTGATGTCGAGCATATTTTCTTGTGTCTGTTGGCCATCTCTGTCTTCTTTGGAAAAATATCTATTCATGTCTTCATCTTAATTAGGGCAACACCCTCTTTCCAAATAAGGCCACATTCTGAGGTTTGGGAGGTTAGGACTTCAACTTCAACTTTGGGGGAGGGGGGGACATAATTCAACCCATAACACATGGATAATTACAATTTAAGCCCCTAAATAATCAAACCCTGAATCTTCTCCAATGTGAACAGCTTTCCTTCCTCAGCTCAGGACTGCTTTATGCCTGAAAGCTTACACTGGAGTGAAAATGACCCAAATGCTCTCCTCCTTAACTCTCCATCTTGCTCTCTTCCTCCTCTCTCCAACTGTCAAGGGCGTTGCTGTCTCTTCGAAGACTGAAGAAGGTAGAGAGGGTGAAGGTGCTGAGATTTGGAGGAGAAGAGAAGAGAGGAAAAGACAAAGAAAGTTCTTTTGACTGGTAGAATTATTTTGGCTTTGGTGTCCTCTGAGGCAGCAGATTCCAAATTCTGATTCTTATTGGGTTATTTTTCTTAATTTTTCAGAAACACACTTAACCCTCAATTCTAGGTATCTCTCACTGTGAGTTAAATTTATGTGGACAGTGCCTCCATCACTAACAACCAAATCATCAGACCCTTGGTATCTCACACCACTCCTCAGCTGGGATCTGTGTACCTTCCAGGCAGGCATCTTGGGTAGAACCTCCTTGAAATGGACCCAGCATCCATCCCCAAGGTTGACAGCAGCACCGCAATAAATGCATGAATCCTTCCTTGTCCCACAAACCTGGGTCTATTTTTTCAAGTATTGAAAAGTAAAACTCCAGCCCTAGACAATTGGTCTTGAATTTTTAAGAGTGAGTTAGATACTGGTCCCTATGGCCCTCGATCACCAAGGGATACATTCTAAGCTCTCCAAATAGAGGTGGTCTCTTACGGATGTTCTCTCACTAGGCTCGTAGTAAGATGAAGCACCCCTCTTCCCTACCCCATCGAGTCCCAAGAAATGGTAGACAGAAAAGAGACGAGGACTCTCAGTGTTACAGAAACATATCATACCAATAGCTCTCTTCAAAGTAAGCCATGCTACTGGACACCTTTGACCCCCCAAAGATTTCTTAACCTTATATAAACAGCCAACAGGTAAATTGCAGCCCATTCAAAACCTGGGAAAACTTGTCAGAACCCATCTTTTATTATTTTCTAAAATATATTGTTTTAAAGTGCTTTACTGAAATATAATTCACACACCATACCATTCACTCAGAGTACAGAAATCAGTGTTTTTGAGTATATTCACAGTGTTCTGGAAACATCATCACAACCTAATTTTAGAATATTTTCATTAACACAAAAGCAACCCATACCCAATAGCTGTCACTACCCATTTTTTCCTCCTTCCAGCCACAGACAAACACTAATTTACTTTCTGTCTCTGTAGATTTGCCTCTTTTGGACATTTTGTGTAAATAGAATCATACACTCCATGGTCTTTTGTGACAGGCTTCTTAACATAATGTTTTCATTAGTCATATAATGATGTGTAGCAGGTATCAGTATTTCATTTCTTTTTATTTCCAAATGATATTCCATTGCATGGGTAGATCACATTTTATTTATCCATTCATCAGTCGATAGGCATTTGAGTTCTTTCTACTTTTTGCCATAAATAATACTGCTATGAAGCCTTGTGCATAATTTTTATGTGGACATATATTATCATTTCCTCTTCAGTTTATACCTAGGAGTGGAATTGCCGAGTCATATGGTAACTCTGTTTAACTTTTAAGGAATTACCAGACTTTTCTGAAGTGACTGCACCACTTTACGTTCCCACCAGCCATGTGTGAGTTTCTACTTTTCCATATCTTCACTAACACTAGTTTTTGTCTGTCTTTTTTTATTATGTCCATTCTAGTGGCTGTGGAGTTGATTGTTTCATACTGTTTTAGCATATTTTTATAGCTACTCTATCATTTCTCTTTAGAATGTTCGAATAGTTTGTACTTACTCTGTTCTTCTCAGATTTATGAGGCCTCTGCTAAATCTCTAAAATGACAAAAGCAGTGATATTGAACATTCAGTTAAAATGACAACAGTTACAACAAAAGGCCTTAGTATGGCTCTATCCCTAGAGTTGGCAAAATAGCGTATATGCAATAAATTGTGTATATGACCTAAGAGAAAGTAGAGTAAATGTGAGATAATCTCACTACATTCCTGGTGCTAGACAACTATGAAGGCTTTCACTCCATTTACTTGACTTACAACAGTAATCACAGCACCAACAAGACAACAACAATAACAATAATAATAGATAACCTATATTGACCTCTTCATATATTTGTACAGGCATTGTTCTACATATATTTACATATATTCACCTCCTTAATTTCTGTGACAACCCCACTAACTAGGTGCTATTATTCTCAGCTCTCAGATGAGCAAACATCCCCAGATGACAAGATTATTGTCTACCTTTTCACAGGTTAAAGTAGGGGGAAAGAGACTATCTTAAAAATAGCTAAAGCATAAAAATTTACAAAGGTTAAGAACAGTTGTTTTGTGTAGCTCTGCCCAGATCTTCTCAGATCTCTTTTGAACATTTTTGTTGTCTACCCTCTGCCTACCTTCTGTGCTTTCACACTCATCAATCCATTGTTTTTGGAGGACTGTCAGACGACTAGAGCCCATCCCTCCCCATCCCAGGCGGGAGAGCTCAAAGCTTGGGAATTTTCCCGGAATTTTTGGCAATTTTCCCACTAATAAAAGTCTTTCCTGTCCTGCTCTCCCCACCCCTTACTGATTTTCCGTGAAAGTTTTTGTTTGTTTGTTTTTTATGAATCACTTCTACACAAATCCTCATCTCATGGTTGGCTTCTGTAGGACACAAAACATGTAGAGGAAGGAGAAACTTGATGACATATTTAAATAGAACATGGTATGTGAGAAAGAAGAGTTATATCAAGCTAAAAACAAGAAAAATAGAAAATTCTCTTCAACTAGCAGGAATTTACATTAGAAATGAATGGGTTGTCATGGTTTGAAAATGTAAGAATGGGCTATTTACCCAGAAAAAATCTGTGAACTTGCTTTCTGTGAAGAAGTTACATGTATATAACCACTTTTCTGGGCTGATTTCAATATAGTACAGTCCTTCTGGAGCAGAATGACTAACTCAGTGGCTTCCCAGAGCCTCTTTGGTTCTGATAATTATGTAAGAGCACAACATTATCATTAACCTAAGCAGTAAAGCCTTTTTGATTATGCATTGTGCTAAGGGCTTTACAATGATGTTTAAATAGATTCAGTCCTTGCCTTTTTGGAACTTAGGAGAGCAAACTTTTAAAACGAAATAAAAGAAATCTACTGTTTATGGTGTACTACAAAGAGGCATTAAAATAAATGAGAGTGAAGATAACTTCAAGGAAGCATTAATGGTTTACAAATAATCAGTATTTCAGAAAGGGAATATTCTGAAGTGGTATCCACTTGGATTTTACAAAGGAGATACAGATGAGAAAAATATATTCTTGGCATGTCTACTCCAAATTGATCCATTTATATTTTTCAGGGAATGTAGAAAGGTAAAGTAGAAAAGAAGTAACATAATGAAATGAAATGGAAAAAAATAGGTTTTACCATTACATAATATTAAGGGAAAAGATAAAATAAGTTTGCCAGAAAAATCTAAAGATATGATGCATTTATATGCAGTAATTTTTAATAAAACGATGACAAAAGAAAAATGTTAGTGGTCAGGATATTTAAAAAAAAAAAACTTTTGCAGGATAAATTCCCATTATATCATTGGGGAAGCAAATTAATACTTTCTAGTACAGGGCTGTATGCCACTCCAATAAACCAAGAAACAGACTGTTAACTTTAGAGAACAAACAGATGATTACCAGAGGGGAGGTGGGGGGGGGGAATGGGTGAAGCAGGTGATGGGAATTAAGGAGTAGACTTGTGATGAACACCAGCTGATGTATGGAAGTGTTGAATCACTGTATTGTACACCTGAAACTAATATGACACTGTATGTTAACTATACTGGAATTAAAATATAAACTGAAAAAAAGAGGAAAAAAAGAAATTAATACTTTTTGGTTTTGAATCTCTAAACATGTTTTGACCTGAGCACTTTGGAAACAAATGTTTTTCTGAGTGTCTTAGGATGATAAAGAAAGGAAGTAGTTCTCAAGTGTGAAAATAGTTCTCAGGACTGAATGACTCAGCTTTAAATATATGCGTGTGTGTATGTGTCTATGTATTTAAGAGTTTAGGAAAAGGTTTGAGTAGATTGGTAGGAATTAGGGGTAAGCAGAAGAGATATATAACACACACCCTTCAAATAACTTTATTTTTTTATTATGTTCAGTTAGCCACTGAACATTAGTTTTTGATGTAGTTCAATGATTCATTAGTTATGTATAACACGCAGTACAAATCACAGCACGTGCCTTCCTTAATACAAATAACTTTATTTTAAAAGTAATTGCATACACATTGTAAAACTGGCATTTGTAGTACAATATATTTTTTCCTAAAACTGCATTATTACTTTGCCTCAATCACACAGATAATGAGGCTGTTTTCAGGTTTTCCAAATAGACTAGAAATGTGGACAGAGATTTAAAAACAAATCCAAATATATTGTTTTCAAATTTTGCCTGTGTGAGTACTGAATAAAGACACATTTTCAGACATGCAAAAACACAGAATACATTTCACCCTTTCTTAGAATGTTATGTAAGGATGTTTTCCATCAGAAGTAGAGAGTAAACCAAAAAAGAGGAGAGCAGTGAAGAGAAGTTCAATGATTATGGCTATTTGGAAGGCCCTCCTAGTGAGTTATCTGACCCAATTTGAAAAAAGGGAGGACTTCAGAAGATAAATATCTGGGGAAGTGATTTTATTTTGCCCTTTATAATTTGGAACAAGGTAAGGAAGCAATAAATTTAGAAGATAAGAAGATGATAGACAAGCATAAAAAGATCTTTTAACACTCACTTTTATGGGAGTGGGAGGACCAATTGATGATCAAGATCAAGATCAAACAAAAACAAAAAAAGTTTTGGATTATTGAATGGGTGGTAAAAGAACTGGTGCAGCTCTTTAAATACAAATAAATATAGAATTGGAAATAAAGACTATACGACTCATATTTGTAGAACAAAATGTAAATATTGTAAACTTGGAAAAGTGAATTAATATAAAAGTGGAACAAGAAGAGAGGCAAGAAGCATATTTTCTTGTCTTTTGCGCAGGAAACAAATCAGTCTGGCTTAAAATTGAAATATTTGTTTTACAACATAATTATAGTGAAGCTGACCTCTTAATGCTGTTTCATGTTAATGTTTTTTTTTATTTCTAAAATACCAGGATGGATCATTAAGAAACTAATTATTTAATTGCATATTATGTCTTCATTTATTTGCAAATAAAATTGCATTAACTATATTTCACTCAAAATATATGGCTATCTTTAATATAATCCCATTTTATAAAATCGTATCTATCTTTATCTCTATATATGTTTTGGAGAGATAGCTGGGATGACAGTTTCCTGATGTTTGCTTCTAGTATTTTTTATCTCTAGTTTTTAATAGTTTGATCTTTTTAACATTAAAAATAAATTATTTTGTAAAATAACAAGCCATTCTAAGAAAAACTCAATCAGTAAAATTAACTTGAAAATCAATACAGCTTTATGTAAGGTCATAAAAAAACACACACTTGAAGTAACTTTGATTTATAATATAGCAAAATGTTCAGTGTATATAACCTTAAAAAGTTTTATTCAAAACAATTTAGTAACCTCCCAAATTACCACTATTCTTATCATGCAAGTATATAACCTTTACCTCTGTTTTTAATTGGAAAAAAAACTTCCTTTAAGGCTATAACTGTGGTAAAAAAGTCTTAGTTAACCCATGTAACTCTAACATAAAAGAAATAGATTAAAAACACAAGATACCTTATTGGCAAGATATAGGTCACTGTGGGATGAGGTTCACCCAAATCTCTGCCTTTCTTTTTCAATGTTCTTCAGATTTTATGAACTCCTTTTGCTCTTCAAAGGTCTGAAAATTGAATATATTTTATTTTAGTAGATATGGACAGAAGTAAACAATGATCTCTGTTAAAGTTTTGAGCCACAGTATACTTACTGGTTTGGATAAGAGCATACATCAGAAAACATTAGTATCTAAGACATCTAGGTACAAAACACTAATCTACAACTGTCTGGATGCTTTCTAACCAGAATTTATTATAGACAGAAAGCCTAATTTAAATCAGCTATTCTCAGGGCGCCTGGGTGCCTCAGTCGGTTAAGTGTCTGCGTTCGGCTCAAGTCATGATCCTGGGGTCCTGGGATCGAGTCCCACATAGGGCTCTCTGCTCAGTGGGGAGTCTGCTTCTCCCTCTCCCTCTGCCCCTCCCCCCTGCTCATGCTCTCTCACTCTGTCTCTCAAATAAATAAATAAAATCTTTTAAAAATAAATAAATAAATCAGCGATTCTACATGCTTTTTATTAACCAGCAAAATTAGTCCAAATGGTGTGAGACTCCAACCAGGGGTATCTGCTTTCATCAGCCTGGCCAGCTTGCTCTGCTTCATTTCCTTCCACTTCTTGTTTTCCCATCAGGTCACTGTTAGCAGATCATGCAGCCCATCATTATGACATAGAGTGCTAAGTACGAGTTTTTCACTTTCAATAGGCACCCACTGCTTCTGAGTCAATTATCCAAAAATAGATAATAAAAAACCTTCTGTTTGGACCAATGGGCTTGTGGGATAAATTGTATTCAGATAAAACTAATGTGTTCTTGAAATGTTTATAGAATTATTTTTTGTTAATCCAACTTCTCTGATTCCTATCAGTTATCTTAATTAGGGGCTCAATAGCTATCTTCCTATAACCAGGCTTCCATATTTCCTGTAGTATTAGATGCCCCGTAATGCTCACTTATTTCTTTCTAGCATCTCAGGACACTTCATTCCAGCTGACTGTAATCCCTCTTGTGCACTCATTTGACATTCAAGGAAGTTCATAGTGTTTCTCCCATGGTTTCCATCCCAGGAATGCCATTTCTACTCACCCTTTTCTATCCGGCCATACTTGAGAATGTAGAGTCCACCAAGAACTTCCTTGTTCTCTAAATCAGAATGGAGAGCAACATAAAGCTTAGCACTTAGTCATTCTTTAATTGTTTCCCACAAGCTAATTTTATCTCCACAACTGAACTGTAAATTCCCTGAGTGCAATAATATGTCCTAATCTTTATCCAATACTACCACAGTGTTGAGCATATTTGATCTGTTTAATTAATACTTGTTTCTAATTATTTCATATTAAGACTTAGACTTGTGATGGTGAGCTGTTTTCAGTTAAAAATAAACAAATAGAGAGGGGTGCATGGGTGGCTCAGTTGGTTGAGCATTCAACTCTTGATTTTGGCTCAGGTCATGATCTCAGGGTCCTGAGCTTGTGCTCAGCACAGAGTTTGCTTGAGATTCTCTTCCTCCCTCTCCCTCTGCCTTTCCCCTCCACGTGCTCTCTCTCTCTTAAATAAATAAATCTTTAAAAAAATAAACCAATAGACAAAACAAAACCTCACATCTCTTATGCAGTATTTCTAGGCTTCTCTGAATTATCTTAACACTTTAGGTTTGAATGACTCAAACCAGAACATACTTAGAAGGAAACTAGTGTTGTTGTAAATATTTATGGTAATGAATTATGATAAATAAATAAATAATAACTCAAGAGGATGGCCTGGAAGCCAGGGTTCAGAGCTCATGTTTTCAAACATAGGCCAGTCTGTCTTTGATCTAGCTATGTCCTCTAGTTGGTAAATGGAGCCTTTTTGTTTGCCCATAGTAACCTGTGCATTTATTTTTTTAGCTCTTTTCCCATTACAGTATCTTAGCATATATTTCTCTTTTTTCTGAGCCTGTTGGTCCATTATGATGCCCAGCAACAGTCTTCTCTTCTCTGTAATATTATCAATGCTGAACATGATGCCTAGCACTTAATAGGTGTTTAAAATATGTGTTGGAAGAATAGATGGATACATAGATGAGAGATTAAATTACTTACTGGGTCATAAAAGATAACCTTTCCTGTTAAAATAAGTGGCCCTCCTTTTTTGGATTGTCTGATGTCCTAAGATGTTAAGAAAACAAATAATACATATTGGAGATTAAACCTAATCAAAGCTCTCTCCCTGTACAACTACAAGAACTTGAACACATGACCTTACAGCATGGAATATGAGTAGTTCCCTGAATCATTTCAGAGTGGCATTTAATATCTTTTTTAAGCAAAAGATGTCTTTATGAATTAAATTCAATAGTCATTTAACTTTCTCATCTCTATAATGGCTATAATTGCTTCTCTGTACCTATTTCCTAGGTGGATTAAAATTTAGGCCCCTGTCATATGATTCCACAGCCCTTCCACACATATCTGTGGATACTGACAGAAGTTAGGGAAGTCAGGGAAAAGACAGGTATAGTAACCTAGTGAGGAGACAGCAATGGGACAATAAAGGGAAAACCATGTGAGAAGTTCATGCCAGGGAGTTGGGACAGGAATCTGTAGAACTTAGTGGTGATCTCAAAGGGGAGTGAAGTGTCAAAATAATTAATATTAGGATTCAAAATGTATACTAAAAGAGGATTTCAAAAACTTATTCTTTGTTCACGTCATGTATATGCCTATATGATAGCAGCATTCAAAAGAATTCTGAGTCTTATAGTCACATAGATATTTTTACCCAAATGTCTCCTATAGTGAGGGTTCAGGGAGTTGGCTAATTTTATATTTTTTAGCTTGTCACCCAGCATTTTGTTTCCTCTCTGGACATGCGGAAGGATTCTAAAATCTATTCCTGCCAAACAGTTTTCTTTCATGGGAATTTGGTTTAAACCAGCTCTGTTGCTATGGCACCTAGTTTTAGTTAGTGGAAAAATACAGAATCAAAATACTGAACTTGCAGTATTTTTGTACCCACTCACTCCATATTGGTTTATTCACATCAATTGAGTTTGCAAATGGTCAAAAGTTGCCCAGTGCTATAAAAAAGTAACTATGCTATTTAGGATTCACATACTAACACGTATCTTTCATATATATATATATATATGAAATATATATATAAATATATATATATTTATGTATATATATCATATATATATATATATATATATTTGTGTTTGTGTGTATGCGTAGTAGAAGAGATAGCATGATATAGTAGTTGTTAAAGGTAAAAAGACCCAAGATTGAGTCTTAGTTTAGCCAGCAAAAAGCCAGGTATTCTTGAACAGTCACATTTTACTCTGGATCTCTTTTCCTATCTGCAGTGGGTATTAATAATAATAATTAGTTTTCAGGGATATTATTAAGATTAAAACATTATGTTTTAACTGCCTAGAACAGTGCCTGGCATCAGAGCATATTTGCTAGACTTACTAGTGTTTTCAAATGTGGAGGTGATTTTATATATATATAAACAAAGCAGGAAAAAATATGCAATGGAAAAAAGTCTCTTCAATAAATGGTGCTGGGAAAATTGGACAGCTATGTACAATTAAAAAAATTAGTTACAAGAATGTTCATAGCAATTTGATTCATAAATACGAAAAAGAAACTACCCAAATGCTCAACACTAAAATATAAAAATAAATTGAGCATATTCATACAGTGGAGTACTACTCAGAAATGGAAAGAAAAAACAAATGAACTTTTTAACACACATCAACATGGACGGATAGACAAATCCATATATATATATGTATGTTATGAGCTGAATTGTGTCCACCCCCCCCCTACAAAGTCACATGTGGAAACCCTAAACTCCAGTACCTCAGAATGAGATAGTATTTAGAGATAGGACCTTTAAAGAGGTAATTAAGTTAAAATGAAGCCATGGGTGGGCCCTAATCTGACCTGACTGGTATTTTTGTAAGAGGATGTTCAGATACCTTGATGCCAGGGGCTCTCACCTAGAAGAAAGACCATGTGAAGACACAAGGAGAAAGCAGCCACCTGCAAACCAAGGAGTGCCCTCAGAAGAAACCAAACCTGCTGACACCTTGATCTCAGGCTTCTAGCCTCCAAAACTGTGAGAAATAATTTCCATTGTTTAAGCCACCCAGTCTGCAGTACTTTGTTTGGCAGCCCTAAGAAACTAATTGGATGGATGGATCTATCTATCATCTATCTATCTATCTATCATCTATCTATCTGTCTATCTAGATCAGGTCAACAAATGGTCATAATAAAATTAAAATGATAATAATATGCTGGATTTTCCTGAGTCTTTATCGTCCACTGCCTAAAGTATATAGTTAAAAAAATTAAAAATAAAGTTAAAGAAATGTTAAAAATAAAAAATTATATTTATTTTTTGTTGACTAATAACTTACAAGGTATAAAGAACACAAATCTTAAATGTATATTCCAATGAATTTTTACATATGTACACATCCATTCAACTACCACCCACATCAAGACTAAGAACATTTTCAGTTTCCTAGAAATCACCCTCATTCCCATCCAGGTCAACAACAAGTCCTTTCCATCAGAATAACCACTTATGACTTCTAGTATTATATATACTTTGAACTTTATGTAAATGAAATCACACATTACTCTTGGTTATGGTTTCTTTCACATAACATAATGTGCGGAGGGAAATAATCTCAAGCAGACTCCCCGCTGAGCGAGAGCCCCATTCGAGACTCCATCTCACACCCTGAGATCATGACCTGAGCTGAAATTAAGAGTCAGACATTTAACTGACTGAACCACCCAGGAGCTCCTAATTTTTTTTTTAAATTTGAGTATAGTTGATACATGATGTTACATTAGTTTCAAGTGTACAACGTTGCGATTCAACAACTCTATGCATTGTGCTATGCCCATCACATTGTTAGCTACCGTCACCATACAGCGTTCTTACAATACCATTGCCTGTATTACCTATGCTACCTTTTATTCCTATGAATCCTTCATTCCATAACTGGAAGCCTCTATCTCCCACTTCCCTTCATCCATTTTGCCCACCCCCCAACCCCTCTCCTCTGGCAACCATCAGTTTATTCTCTGTGTTTATAGGTCTGATTCTTCATTTGTTTTGTATATTAGATTCCACATATAAGTGAAATCATTTGGTGTTTGTCTTTCTCTGACTTACTTCACTTAGCATAATACCCCCCAGGTTCATTTATGTTGTCACAAATGACAGTATCTTAACCATTTTTATGGCTGAGTAATATTTGTGTGTGTGTGTGTGTGTGTGTGTGTATCACATCTTATTTAGCCATTCATCTATTGATGGACACTTGTTTGAGTGGACATAGCACTCATTTTGGGGGGTGGTAAGAAGTATATAGCAATTCTATTAAATGTCTCTATTTTAATATTAGACTATAAAGCCAGTATTTTTCTACCTTCTGAGTCTTGCCTTTTATTCTCTTCACTAGAATTTCCTAATGTTTCTGAACTGGGGATGATCTTGTCCCCTAGGGAATATTTGACAGTGTCTGGAGATATTTTTTTAAGTTTTATTTAAATTCCAGTTAACATACAGTGTAATATTAATTTCAGGTGTACAATAAAGTAATTCATCACTTCTATACATCACCCTGTGCTCATCATAACGAGGGCACTCCTTAATCCCCATCACGTGTTTCACCCATTCCCCCACCCACCTCCCCTCTGGTAACCATCAGTTTGTTCTCTAGAGTTGAGAGTCTGTGGATCATCACAAATGAGGGGATTGCTACTGGCATCTAGTGAGTAGAGGCCAGGATTGCTGCATACCGCACGATGCATAGGACAGACCCCGACAGTAAAGAATTATCATGCCCCACATGTCAGTAGTTCTGCTGTTGAGAAACCCTGTATCTAGGTCAATAGGATTTAATTTTGTATTTTTTTTAATGATTTATTTATTTGAGAGAGAGAGTGCAAGAGTGGGGGAAGGGGCAGAGGGAGAGGGGAAGCAGACTCCCTACTGAGCACAGAGTCCCACAGGAGGCTTGACCTCACCACTGTGAGATCATGACCTGAGCCAAAACCAAGAGTCAATCTCTTAACCGACTGAGCCACCCAGGCACCCTTAATTTTGTATTTTTAACTTTTAGGTATCAACACCAGTTTTTATTGCTTGACCAACCCCCAGATTCCTTCTCATGTATTTTCTTTTTTTTTTTTTTTTGGACTCCTAAGGGAAAATAGAAATGGCAGGGGCACCTTCTTCCTTGTTTTATTTGGGGTATTAACTCTCAACACCTACATGGTCTGACTCAAATGAGCTCATCAGACTCTGAAGCTTAACTTTGTCAATAAACATTTCTAGAAAAGGGAAAAAGTATGTCTCCCCTTTAAGATTGTGATATTGCATTTTCTGCAAGAAAAAAATATATATATTTGCAAATGCCTCTATTTAAAGCCAGCAAAGACACGTATGCCATAGGTACTTGTTCCATTTCAAAATGTGTGCAGCTTGAAGTCCCTCCTGTCATTTGCCCAATCTCTGATACCATAATCAGTTCATTTCCATGACTGCATGTGACTCACTATTTTCTCAGGTAACCTCTTCTAACCTTCAAAGTAACTGAAGGTACATTATGTTCTCTTTAGTTATCAGAAATACTTAAAAGAAAAAAATGAACATGTTATTTCCTTTTTCATGAGTCTGAGCCTTTTCCTCTCCCATATTCCTGTCAATCCGTGCTTCTGCTTCTGAAAACTGAGCTTAAGGGCAATACCTTAACTTCCACATTTTGCCGATTTTACATCATCCATCTACCTACAGATCCAACAGAGGTGATTACTTAGCTCCCCAAATAGGCCTAGAGTTTCCACCTGATATGATTGCCTTCATTTATTTCAGTGATGTCGAAATGGAGGAATGGTGTTCACTGGCTCTGGGCTTTAAACACATGATAGGCAGTATTTGGGGCTGACAGCTCAGTAGTTGCTGGCTGACACCAAAAAGCCAAAAAGTTACCATTCGCCCTCTTCACTTTCAAAAATTGAAAAACCACAGATAATTAAAAGTACTATATTTGAATATGACCCATTTCAATACTAGATAATCACTCCTTAAAGTTGTGATAAATAATTCTGTCTGTTCAGCCTTTAACATGCTAACAAAGTTTTGTGGGTTAGTTCTTATGTAACTTAAATATCAATATGTCTTAGCTTTATGGTTCCTTAATTTTACTTTTTTTCTTTTTCAAATTTTTATTTAAATTCTAATTAGTGAACGTATAGTGTAGTATTGTTTTCAGGAGTAGAATTTAGTGATTAATCACTTACATATAACACCCAGTGCTCATCACAACAAGTGCCCTCCTTAATACCCATCACCCCTCCCTCCAGCAACCCTCAGTTTGTTCTCTGTCGTTAAGAGTCTCTTATGGTTTGTTTCCCTCTCTTTTTTCCACCTTCTCATATGTTAATTTGTTTTGTTGCTTAAATTCCACATAGGAGTGAAATCATGTGGTATTTGTCTTTCTCTGACTTATTTTGCTAAGCATAATACACTCTAGCTCCATCCACATCATTGCAAATGGCATGATTTCATTCCTTTAGATAGCTGAGTAATATTCCATTGTGTGTGTGTGTGTGTGTGTGTGTGTGTGTGTGTATACACACATACCACATCTTCCTTATCCGTTCATCAGTCAATGGACGTTTGGGCTCTTTCCACAGTTTGGCTATTGTTGATAATGGTGCTATAAACATCAGGGTACATGTACCCCTTCAAATCTGTATTTTTGTATCCTTTGGGTAAATGCCTAGTAGTGCAGTTGCTGGATTTGACCCTGAACAGCCACAGCAATCTTAAGAGAGAAGAACAAAAGAGAAGCATCACATTTCCTGATTTTAAAATATGTTACAAAGCTACACTAGTTAAAACAGTATACTGTTACGGTGTACTGGCATAACGACAAAAAGATGGACCACTAGAACAGAAGAGAGTCCAGGGATAAACCCATTCACATTTGGTCAACTGATCTTTGACAGGAATGCCAAGAATACACAATGGGAAAAGGATAGTTTCTTGAATAAATGTTTTGGGAAACTTGCATATCCACATGCAAAGGAATGAAATTGAACCCTTACCTTATATCATACATAAAAAAATCAACTCAAAAATGATTAAAGATTTAAATGTGAGACCTGATACTGTAAAACTCCCAGAAGAAAACATAGGGTAAAACCTTCACGACAGTGGTCTTGGCAGTGATTTCTTGGATATGACACCAAAAGCATAGCCAACAAAAGCAAAAACAGACCAGTGGGACTAAGCAAATAAGCTAAACAAAACAAACTAAAAAGGTTCTGTACAGCAAAGGCAACAATCAGAATGAAAAAGTAGCCTATGGAAAGGGAATAAATATTTGAAAAACATACATGTGACAAGGGGTTGATATCCAAACTGTTTTAGGAACTCCTACAACTCAATAGCCACAAAACAAAACAAAAAAAACAAAAAAAGGGAAAACAACCTGAATAGGCATTTCCTCAAAGAAGACATACAAATGGCCACAAGCATATGAAGACATCACTAATCATTACAGAAATGCAAATCAGAAACACAATAAGATACCACCTCATACCTGTTAGGATGGCCATGAGAAAAAGCAAAGATCCCAAGGGTTGGTGAAAATGTGGAGAAATCAGAACTCTCGTACACTGTTAGTAATGTAAAATGGTGCAGTTACTATGGAAAATAGTCTGCAGGGTCCTCAAAAAAATTAAATATGCATTATTTCTTAAACATAAAAGACTGTAAGATACCTTTTCCATCTAACATCTAGTAATATCTTATAAACTAAGTGTTCCATGGAATTCACCTTGGAAAATGACTATGTGATGTCAGACTATTCAGTAATATTTCTTGCTCTAGTCTGAAATTAAAAGTAACTGGAGGGGGAGATGAACCATGACAGACTATGGCCTCCAAGAAACAAACTGAGGGTTCTAGAGGGGAGGAGGTGTGGTGATGGGTTAGCCTGGTGAGTCTGGTGATGGATATTAAGGAGGGCACATATTGAATGGAGCACTGGGTGTTATACGAAAACAATGAATCGTGGAACACTACATCAAAAACTAATGATGTAATGTGTGGTGATTAATATAACATAAAATTTTTAAAAATTTTAAAAAAACTAATGGTGTACTGTATGGGAATTACCATAACATAATAAAATTAAGTAATATTCAAAAGTCAGTTCTTTAATTATACAGAGTAACAGATTTGAATGTTTCATAGTACCATAAAAGATACTCTAGTAAACCTTCCTCTTGAATCTATGGTTTTAATCTTCTACCTGAAGAATCCAAACAGATTCTTCAACATTATCTTCTCTTTGTTAAGACCACCATGATATTGCTATCTTAAAGACAATTTACATTCCAATAAAGAGCATTAAATGAATCGGTTCCTTAAATACAAGTCTGAATATGAGACAAAGCAAGCCTAATGTGAAACCCTAATAGTCATTATTTTGAATTGTGGTCAGTAATTTGGGTAAGGAACATTTGTTTTTAACTCTAGAAAGAAAGCATGACAGATAAGTTGTCCTTAAATACAGGAGAATCAAGATCAGTTCCATATTCGCAGTCACTATGTGTAACCTCCTGAATAAGATTTCAAAATAAATGCTGCGAAATTTCAGGATTAAGAAAAAAGAACATTGTCACTAATCATATTCATGCTCATTTCCTTCTCTATTTTTTAGTGAAGATTTTTCCCCCACCTTTACCTTCTACAGTCTTTGGCTCTACAAGGGATATCCTTGTTCCATTTCAAGTCAAGCGACACCGTTAGTTCATTAGTATTGCAGCTCTGGCAAATGAGATCTGAAACGAAACACCTGTCCTTTGACCCTAACTTGTTCCTGGCTTATGCAAATGAAGAGAACAGTTAAAGCATTTTACATGTTTTACCTCTCATATGATGCCTTGGGTTTTATGCTGACAAGGAAGACTCAATGCATGTGAAACTAGCATTGATAATTTGGTTTTAGCTTTTTTCTTACTGGGCAGGTTTTCAACGTTGTCTTTTTCTTTGTGTCTTGAGATCATGTAGAAGTTGCACAGGCTTACACTTCCACGTAAGGTCCAGGGTGGGTTTACAGTTAGATGTCTGAATAACTTAATCAATTAAAAATACTTCTATTGAGGGGCGCCTGGGTGGCTCAGTCGTTAAGCGTCTGCCTTCGGCTCAGGTCATGATCCCAGGGTCCTGGGATCGAGCCCCGCATCGGGCTCCCTGCTCTGCAGGAAGCCTGCTTCTCCCTCTCCCACTCCTCCTGCTTGTGTTCCCTCTGTCACTGTGTCTCTCTCTGTCAAATAAATAAATAAAATCTTTAAAAAAAAAAAAAAAATACTTCTATTGAATTTACCCGTAAAGTTAACATTTAGTTTATGCCTTATGACTGTCCCAGTGTGCTGTGCTAACAATGTGATTATTTCTATAACTAATATATATTATTATTTAAAAATAGAAAATGAAAAATGAAAGCTTCTTCTATGAACTATATTTATCAGCATGAAGTTTTTACTCATTTAGTACCCATTTAATGAGTATCAATTTTAGGGGCGCCTGAGTGGCTCAGTTGGTTAAGCATCTGACTCTTGGATCTCGGCTCAGGTCTTGTTCCCACCATCGTGAGCTTGAGCCCCATGTTGGGCTCCATGCTGGGCACGGAGCCTACTTTTAAAAAATTAAATAAATAATTAAATAGGTATTGATTTTAGTGATTGGTTTTTGCCCATTAAAGTTCTCAATAATAATCCCCTGGATATAAAATAAATCCACTCTTGTTATTTTGAAGCAAATCAAATAGAATTCTTTGGGATGAATTATATAACTGAACTTTTGTGGTGATTTATTTCAATAGAAATAGAAAAGATTATTACTATGCAGATAAAGTGGCAAGGAAGTCCAATGAGAAATAAAGTCTGTGGACATTGAAGGCAGTAAACTGGTTGTCCTCATTCTTCAACGGGTTTCCGATATGTTATTTCAAAGTTTTCATTTTCAATAAATCACATCATAGATGAAAACTTTTTAAAATGAATAGACTGTTATAGCCCTGGAAACCGTCTATTGGAATTTTTGGCAGGAAAGTAAAACCAGTAAGTTATTTATTTGTAGGTTTTCTATGCATATATAGAGAAATGGGAATATCCTTTTTGATTAGAAAAGTTTTAACAATAGGAAAGCAGAACAAATTATATCCTGTAATAATGGAATACTTGTTTTTGTTATGCATGTGTCCTTCTATGCAGAAAGAATGCTTTTTAGGCAATTTCAAATATACTTGGCTTGACTTCTGTGCTTTAAATTTTTTAAATTGGTTTTATCTTTTAATTTTTGCTGTGCCTATTGTATAAGGCAAACAGTATTACAACTCCATTTTTTAGCTAATCAAAAGTCTTTAAAATATTCAGGCTTACAATTTTAATATCATTATATCCAGAATCATGTGTTATACAGTAATTCCTTCTGGAAACCTTCAAGCCTCAAGATATTTCTCTTACTTTAAAGACATTCATCCCAAGCTATAATTTTACAGCTTTTTTTAGGTAATATATTTCAGTGTCTAAAAATGCTTACTATTAGCAACTAATTTGATGTATAAAATTCTTCTCAACATACCAAGTTATGATCTGACAACTTCTTTTAGTGTAATACATTTCACTGTATATAAAAGCATCAGTAATTTAATGTTTAAAATTCTCCTCAATTCAAGTTAATTATATGTATTCCAGATCTCTACCCTATTAAAAATGATAAACATATTCTCAATTTTTTACTTACAAGCACAAAGATTTCTTTAAAAACTTCATAACTTTCTCCTTCTCCAGACATTATTTTTTCTTAACTAAATAACACCAATTAAAAAATTCTCATAGCCGTGTAGAATTGATGGAAGTGGGTCAGTAATGAGTGGGAGCCATCTCAGCGGTCCAGGCAAAAGATGATGATCACTTAGATTTAGATGTTAGGAAAGGAGAAAAAGACAAGTGGGCACCATCTGTCACCATATGGTGTCATTATAATATTACTGATTATATTCCCCAGGCTGTACTTTTCATCTCTAGAACTTATTTATTTTATACCTGGAAGTTGATACCTCTGAATCCCCTTTATCTATTTTGCCCATCCCTACAACCACCTCCCCTCTTAGTATTGAGTAATGTGCAGAATTGTCAAATCAATATGTTGTACACCTGAAACTAATATAACATTGGATGTTAATTATACTTCGGAAAAAAAAGAAGTGGGCAGATTTGAGATATATTTTGTCACGTGATGATGGATTGGATATGAAGGGTGAAGAGGAAATTTAAAAAAAAAAAAGCCTTTCCAAAAATATACAGTACAATTAAAAAGTGTTTTCTTCTGAATATCACATGATAAACTCTCAGGAAAGTGATTATCACATAATAGAAGCCCAATAAATATAATTTTATAAATTAATCTATTAAAGGGATCTTTAAGGACTGCTATAAATGTCTATTAATCCCTGGACATATTAATTTTAGTGGCCTATTTTTTTTCCTGAAGTTTCAAATTTGCTTTAATGCCTTTTTTCCAGAGACACACTTTTGTTTATTTGTATGTGGGTATGTATGTTCTAGTAATGATTCCATTAAATGGGACAACTGTGCATATACCATGATTTTACTTATTTTTTAAAACTAAATCAGATCATTTTTAACTCTGTTTAAATATAAGTAACATAAAATGTATCATTTTAACCATTTTTACGTGTATAGTTTTGTGACATTAAGTACATGCACACTGTTGTACAACAATTTCACTCATTTTATACAGTCAAATAATGTTTGGTTTACTGGCCAGGATTTATTAATTTGTTGTAATGAATCTCTTTTTACTGATATTCTAATAGTCCTTTTAGAAAATGCTCTAAATCTGTACTTATTGCATAATGAAATCCTTTAGCAAACTATTTTAAACTTAAAATCCTGGTGTACTAAGTTCACTGATTTTTTTTTCCATTCTTTTTTCTCTTTGAATTTCAGTTTGGGAAGTTTTTGTTGACTGAGAACTGACTTTCCATGGCTATGTCAAGTCTACTGATGAGCCCATCAGAGGCATTCTTCATTTCTGTACAGTGTTTTTGATTTCAAGCATTTCCTTTTGATTATTTTTTATTTTTTAAAAGATTTTATTTATTTGAGAGAAAGAAAGAGAGCGCGCATTCATGTGAGTGGGGCTGTTAGACATAGAAAGGGAGGGGGAGAGCCTCAATCCTACAACCCTGAGATCAAGACCTGAGCCGATATCAAGAGTCCGTGGCTCAACCGCCTGAGCCACCCAGACACCCCTTTTGATTATTTTTTAGAGTTTCCATCTCTCTGCTTAGATTTCTCATCTGTTCTTGAATGTTTTATACTTTTTCCATTAGACCCCTTAATTTCTTAATCATAGCTATTTTAAATTTCCCTTCTGGTACTCTCACTAGCTGTATTATATCTAAGTTCAGTTCTGATGTTTGCTTTGTCTCTTCAGACTGTGTTTGATATGATTGTTGGCATGCATTGTAATTTTTGCTGAAAGCCATACATTTTGTACTGGGTCATAAGAATTTAGGTAAATAATCCGTTAGTGTGAGGATTTATGTTAATATGGCTGGAAGTTGGGCTGCATTTAATGCTTGCTGTTGCTTCAGGTGCCATGGGCCTCAGGTTCTTCTAGTGTTC
The DNA here is from genome assembly GCF_004348235.1 of Phoca vitulina. Lineage (NCBI taxonomy): Eukaryota > Metazoa > Chordata > Mammalia > Carnivora > Phocidae > Phoca > Phoca vitulina. The sequence goes on from NW_022589738.1 coordinate 3,305,663, forward strand.
TTGTTTTTATCTCCTCAGTTTTCTTTGGTCTTCCCTAAGAACTCCTCGGATAGACTCTGGGTCTTTTCAGTTCTTTCAGCTATAATCCAATGTTATTCTCCTGGAGCCCTATGGGTTTTGGGGTAAAGTGGTCTATAATCTTAGATTAAATCTCTTTTTTAGTGAGCCTGTGTCCCTGGACTGTGACATTCACAACTGTGTCTTAGCTTTTTTATTTCCCATCTTATGTGAGAGAGGAAGGCTGAGGGGTGGGGGGAGGGACTGGAGTTGGGAAATGCCCTTCTTCCTCCCAGGTAGGAAAAGGCTCAGGTGAAGCTTTCTGTCTCTGGGGAGTAAAACCTTTGTTCTAGAGAACAGTCTGGTTGATTTCATAGTCTTTACTCTTCCTTTCTTCCTCTTTACTGTGAGAAGAGGTGGGCTGGGGTTTCTGGAGGTAAAATCCGTCAACTGTGGAGGCGCCCAGGAATTTCTGACTTTCCTGCTGGTCCACATACAGCCTCCAGTAATTTTTCAAAGTTACCGTTTGAGTGTACCATTTAAGTGTTATGGCTCCAGCAGCTTCTTTTCAGGTAAACAGATCTCAGCTGAGACTCTCTGGACTTGACTGTCTCTCCACATTTCATGGTGGAAATTGGCTTTGTGACCTCAATTCTCTGATGGGTCCAAGAAAAGTCATTGATTTTCAGTTTCTTCAGCTTTTTCTTTTAAAGGTGGGAGTGATAATCTCCTTACATGTTGGAGCTCTTGGGTGGCCTTTTAAACCACTAACTAGTAGAGTGGGATGCAGTAAAACTAACAAGAGCTATTAAACAACAGAACCTGTACCATTAATCTGGCCATTCAACTCCAAGTAGAGAAGACAATGTTAATTTTGCAAGGGACCCTCTCTGTTACCAAAAATAAATACATCACCTACCCTTGTAAACTTTGGGGGGAAAGGGTTCAAAATTATGATATGTGATACACCTACAAATGACATTTCTTCAGTTTGAGTAAGATCACTGGTCGGGCCCCTCAACATTTTTCATATGATGTCAATTCTAACACCTCTTTGGCTAATTTCCACAGTGACTGAATCTATTCTCAGTCAAGGGAAACCCATCAGCCTTCAAGGACTTCACTAGAAAAATTACTTCAGACCGACTACTAGCCAGTCCTTCCACCCACCTGAGATAATACTTTGCAGTGTATTCTCTTAGGCAGTGCATGTTTATTCACCCACTCCTTTTACAATTTTAAGTTCTACCCTAGGATCTGTTTAAGTCTCCTAACGGCACAAGTTTTAGCCTTCAGACAGCATTAGCTTTGTCCTCTAATACGCAGTTGATGCATAATGGTGCCTTGGGCTTTCTTCAAAGGCTGTCTCAAAAATCAATCATGTAAATTCTGATTCTGCATTTATCATAAAACTACACTGAGAGCAGACCATGCATATATTTATGTACACAAACACACATACACAATGGTAGTTAACTATTCATTGTCCATTGTTTTCCATAGTATTTTTCTCTCCTCTCAATCAGTGGTTTTTAATGCCTTCTAAAACATCAGTTGAGATAACTTTTTGCTACAGATATTGGGGAGTCCAGGTGGGCTTGAAAATCCACCCAGAAGCCACCCCTCTGGCAATGAGACTAAGAAACCCATTGAGCCTGCCAGACCACCTGTTACACTTGGATAATTCAGAAACAGCTTTTTGCATTAATTCATGCCAGGCATGAATCTGATCCTAAATGAAGCATGTTATAAAGCATTTGGATTAGAAATAATGCCATTAAAACCATATGCCTGCATTTTTTAATGTACTTTCAGAAGATGTTATAGCATCATTCCAAATTTTCTACCCCAGTTTATATTTAGCCTATAATGCTTTTTGTATGGCTCCAGGTGAAGGAAAAGGGCTGTGAAGAAACCATTTTCAGGTAGTTACAAACTATAAGCTTGTAGCACCCTGAATATAAGGCTTCTCGTGTCCCACTGGTATACCTGTTTCAAGACAGAATTTTCTTCCTTTGCCCAGAGTTAGAAAACAGGAGCAGGACAGTTACTCAGGTTTTGCCTCCATTCTTGCCACGTTCTCCTGGAATCTGGAGAAGATGGCTAGCCATCTCTTCTGTGATACCTCAAATGTTCTCCAAAGTTGAATATAGTTCTTATAACCCTATAACCTAACTTGTGTGTGTGTTTTGTCTTTTTCAGTGCCTACAGTGGCATGAGAACATAATGAGGTTGACTCTATAATGAGTTATTTCTGCATTCCTCAGAGGTCTGGTATTAAGCCTGACACATAATTGGTATTTGATGGGATTATTCAATGAGTAATTGAACAATTGAATGACCCATATGTATGTCACATTTCGGCTTTCCTTAAGGAAACATATTTAGTAAGGATAAAGAGTGTGTTGTGGGCAGAGAGGGGGGATGTAAATTGGCCATACAGACAGTTGCAGGAATATGCCCTAAATAAACAAGGTAAATAAGTCCAATGCCTGCCTGCCTTCTATCGAAGACCTTGCTTTTTTAGAAAGGAATAGCAGAGCCCACTCTCCATATTTATTTCCATAATTTGTTCACCTTCTGCCTTAGTCACCTACATGAAAAGCCTCTCCTCCCCTGATACCCTCCAGGACATGGTCTTCCACCTCCATTGTGAGTGGTAATGTGGGGCACCCAGGCAAGCACAGCTGAGGAAATGTACTCAGTATTCCTTAGAATAGTGGTTTTCAATTCAGTTTGTGCATCACAATTGCTTGTGGATCTTTCAATTAATACAGATAGATACCTGAGCATAACCCCTATTTCTAATTCATTTGGTCTGGAGAAAAGTGAGGCATTTTTTTAATGGTGTTCTTGATGTAGGGTTGAATACCACTGACCCAGGATTACCAAGAAATTCAAAATCAATGAGAAAACAATTTCTAATCTTTTCAGCCCTTTATTTTATTATGTTACGTTAGTCACCATACAGTACATCATTAGTTTTTGATGTGGTGATCCATGATTCATTGTTTGCTTATAACACCCAGTGCTCCATGCAGTACGTGCCCTCCTTAATACCCATCACCGGGCTAACCCATCCCCCCACCTCCCTCCCCTCTAAAACCCTCAGTTTGTTTCTCAGAGTCCATAGTCTCTCATGGTTCGTCTCTCCCTCCGATTCCCCCCCTTCATTTTTCCCTTCCTTCTCCTAGTGTCCTCCATGCTATTCCTTATGTTCCACAAATAAGTGAAACCATATGATAATTGACTTTCTCTGCTTGACTTAGTTCACTTAGCATAATCTCCTCCAGTCCCATCCACGTTGATGCAAAAGTTGGGTATTCATCCTTTCTGATGGCTAATATTCCATTGTATATATGGACCACATCTTCTTTATCCATTCGTCTGTTGAAGGGCATCTCGGCTCTTTCCACAGTTTGGCTATTGCGGACATTGCTGCTATGAACATTGGGGTGCATGTGGCCCTTCTTTTCACTACATCTGTGTCTTTGGGGTAAATACCCAGTAGTGCAATTGCTGGGTCATAGGGTAACTCTATTTTAAATTTTTTGAGGAAACTGCACACTGTTTTCCAAAAGGGCTGTACCAACTTGCATTCCCACCAACAGTGTAAGAGGGTTCCCTTTCTCCACAACCTCTTCAACATTTGTTGTTTCTTGCCTTGTCCATTTTTGCCATTCTAACTGGTGTAAGGTGGTATCTCAATGTGGTTTTGATTTGAATTTCCCTGATCAGCCCTTTATTTTAAATTCGTAGATAATAATTTTCCTATAAGTGGCAAAGAAACTCCAAAGGGGATGTGTTTTGTATGTGTGGACCTTCTTGATACAAACTAATTTGGTAGCAAATAAATTGCTGCCTGGCTGATTTTTGAGATATTTGGAAAGATGTTCCTTTTATAAGAAACCCAACCAAATGATGGCAGCCAGTGAGTGAAGTGTTTGAGAAAGCAACAATGCTTTCACCTTCTTTAATGTCATGGTTTACAATGCAGCTACCTCTGGGAGAGGTAGTTATGTTTACTTAAATACCGAGGTGAAAAGTTAGGTGTGAGGGTTTTTTTCTGAGAGAAGGGTTTGGTAGAAGGGGGTCATAGATTATTCATGGATGAATAATTTTCCTGAGAAAATTATAGAGGGTTCTCTGGCAGGGAAGAGGGACACAAAAAGGATGGCTATTTTGCAATGCTTCACAAGTCTGTCATGTGAAGCAGAAAGTGTTAAACTTGGAAACAAGGGGAAAAATAAAATCATGATCACAGTGAATTGATGACATAGTATCCAGAATTGGGTCATTATTAATATATAAGCATTAATGGGATGCAAATTTTGATAATAAAGACCAAAAGGTGAGTTTCAAGAGGTAGAGCTATTACTCATACATGAGTATTTACATTTACATGTTGTCAGAGAGTATTTGTACCTGTTTGTATTGCTAATTTGAGAATTAGAGGGGTAAAATGCCTTCTCCTTTTGGATATTTGGTTTCCTCCCAACATTCTTTCTGTTACCAAATCTCCCAAAGTTTGTGCTGCTCTATAAATCTCACTTTTGTAGTTAATGGCAATCAGAAAAGCAGATGGAAGGGCAATTATTATTGGGAGTGGCATGGATGAAGTATTTTGTACTATTGGAAAGATAGAACATGACAGACAGGACATGACCGTCACATCAATTACACTGCGCCATATGGTAACTGAAATGACTTATCAGTCAGGATGGGCCAGATAACAATGCCAAAGTGAACGACCTTACTTTTTTAAAGTTACTGCTATTTAAGTTTCTGTAAAACTTAAGAAACCTGACATCATGATAAACATTTACAAAAATATTAAACTATTCATATAAACCCAAAATAGAGATGCAGAGATGAAGTGTAAAAGATACAGATAGATAATACGTTTTATGTGATTATTTAATATTCTCGTGTATAGTTTTTTTTTTATTGCAACTCTGCTCTCTAAGAACCTACATAGACTTTTATATTTGGATCATTCCAGTTCTAAATAAGTTAATTCGGATCTCAGTCAAATTTCAACAACAGAACTAAATCAAAGCTGTTATTCAGAGCTTGCTTTTAAAAATTCTATGTTAATAAAGAGTTCTTCAGAGATGATATACCTAGTTTTGCAGAAATAGTGTGTATCTTCTTAGTGACCTACAAGTCAGATTTTAGACAGCAGCTGTTAAGAAGTTTGGGACAATCATTTCCATCTTTCCAAATATGCAATTCTAGTACTGGTCACTGTGGTTAGCATACTCGTCACACAACATTGTTTTTCAAATATAACTTTAATTGAGATTAATGATTAAATGCTGGCTTTTGAGAGTTCCTCTTAAGCAAAAGTTATTTTTATGAGATGTCTGAGCAGGAAGAAGTAGAGCTTCAGCTCCAAGCTCTTGGCTCTTGGTTTGTTTTCATCACTTCTCACATAAGCTTCAGCTCCAAACTGGCTACCTTATTTAGAATCATTATCAACATACTTGCCTATAGTGCTGACATTGTTGATGGATTGATAGCAGTGAAGCTGGTAATCCTATATCTAATGCAAGTGTCCTAGGAGCAATAAAGGGGATTTCAGAAGGAGGATGAGATGGAGCGGTCATATACCTCGATTACTGTAAATCATGATATAGAATCTGTCTTGTCTCTTACCTTGAAGAGAGGTTTCTTTACTGCCATGGACAATTATGTTTATTAAATATATGGGAAAATCATGGCTTCCCTTAAATACTTAACTTTCCTTTAAAGATTAATCTTAATCGGGGGTTTGTCTGTTTTAAACTAATCTGAGTTAACCTGTGAGAACTATGAGGAAAAGACAGTTTGTCTTTTGGGTACAGCAGGAAAATGAGTGTCCTAGAGCTTACTGGTGGCACCCTCAAAGGTGACTCAGCTGACCAGAAAGTGTTGATTTCCACTTTGTTATTTGAAGAGTTTGTGGCAATGAAAGGCATTTCAAGACCCAGGGGGCGATGGAAGTAGCAAATAAGCACAGTGATTTCAAAAGCTTGCTAGATTGAGTAAAAGAAATATGCACCGCTGTCTGAACGTTGAAATGTGTAATAGGCAAACGGTCTTCTCTGGCTCTGATGATAGCAATTAAGAAAAAAAAAAAAAAAAACAGGAAGATGCTGTGGGCAGGACTCAGAACCTGACTCAAGGACTAGCAAAAAAAATAAAAAGTAAAAATCAAGTCTTTGGCTTTAGAGTCAAATGAATGAGTAATGTAGGCCCAGTCTTCTATGAATTTAACAGTGGTAAAAGCCAGGACAGAGTTAACATTACCATTTTATGTATTAAATGAGATGTCTGGAGCTCTTTCCAACTACAGGGAGTAGAGCCACAATTGTGTTAATGGTGGTTGGCTTTCAAGCCCCATGGGAAACTGAGGGTGACAGGCAGTCATTTGAGCAGCTTCCTGGTGAGACTGAGCGGAAGGTGGTGTGGGCACCACGTATGGTACATCTGGAGCTCTCACGTCATCTCCTCTCGGAGGGTGGCAGCCCCTGACTTTTATGATTCCAGTAAATGCCTCACGCTTGCTTTCTACTACTGTTGCCACTGCTGACTAAATTCTCTCTTCTTTCCTCTCTACTTTACTACTTGCTCATGCTCGTGGCTTCAGCTTACTGAATGATTATAGCATCCCTTTTCTGCCCCTCTCTTATTTGTTGACCCTTCCGTTTCTCTCATTCTCAGCCTGTCCAAGAGAAAATTTCCAAGGTCAATTAATAACTGTTCAGAACAGGGTGTCCCTGTAGGACTGGGATCTTGCACCAGACCAGGTGTGGTTGCCTTTGACAGATGCCTGTCCTGGGTCCAATTGCGGCATCCATACTTTGGATGAGAAGCATTCATTTGTTCATTCAATGTACGTTAATTAAACTGCTCTTCTGTACCATGTGGAGTACAAGTTGCTGGGGGCACACCAGTGAGGAAATAACAACCATAAATTATGAATTCTAACGTTTAATAAGGAGAGAACAACAACAATAAGACAAACTCAACTAAAATGAATGTATAAAAGAGCATAGATTTGAAAGGAGCCTCTCAGAATGAGGCTGTTGCCATGACAGTCTTGGTGAGGCTCTTCTGGAGACAACTTATAGTCCAGCGGGTGCCTTGTTTGACCTGTTTGGGTAATTTGGGGTAAGATAATTCACACATGAGTGACGTGAAATTTCAATGAAAGGAATTGAAAGCAAAAAGTGAAAACCAAATCTAGTCCATACATTTTCCTGATGGTAGCTTCAAACAAACGTGCAATAGTTGAATGCCATTAGGAATCAGATAATGTAACAGAGTTAGCTTCAGGTGACATGTTACTTTATAGTTGACTAAATAGTTTGGGTGACATTACTCACTTGTTGAAGGCCTTGAGAATCAAATATTTTGACCCTCCTATTGGAAGGTTTTTTCCACAAGATGGCACTCATAATCTTTTTTTTTAAATTCTTTCTGATTAAAAACAGTGCTTTCTTTCTTTTTCTTTCTTTCTTTCTTTCTTTCTTTCTTTCTTTCTTTCTTTTCTTTCTTTATAACAAAATTGAGGAAAATATGAAACTGTAACATGGTTGAAAATGCAGGTAGCTCATTTCAGGTACTTTTGGTTGGTTTATCTTATTTCTTTTTTTAGATTTATTTAATTATTTATTTGAGAGAGAGAGCAAGCAGGGGGAGGAGCAGAGGGAGAAGGACAAGTAGACTCCTCGCTGAGCATGGAGCTCAACACAGGGCTTGATCCCACTACCCTGAGATCATGACCTGTGTTCAAATCAAGAGTCAGATGCTCAACCCACTGAGCCACCCAGGTGCCCCTGGTTTATCTTATTACTGATGGTTGTAATTTATCTCCTCAAAAAATATCAACAGGGATGCCTGGGTGGCTCAGTCAGTGAAGCAGCTGCCTTCAGCTCAGGTCATGATCCCAGGGTCCTGGGATCGAGCCCTGCATTGGGCTGCTTGCTCAGTGGGGAGCCTGCTTCTCCCTCTGCCTGCCACTCCCCCTGCTTGTGCTCTCTCTCTCTCTCTGACAAATAAATAAATAAAATCTTTAAAAAATATATCAACAGGTGATACTGGATTTGAGGGGTACACCAGGGTCTGTAAGTCCTGCTCCCTGATTTAATATACATTAGAAAATGGTATCCATGGATTCTTATACTAACCTAGATTTACAATATATCAGATTACTGATATTTTAATATTCTGATTATTTGGTTTATAATTCTGTTCTGCAAGTCCTATTTCCCTGTAATGTTTGGCCTGAACAATGAGGACATATTTTATGCTAAACAAACCTTTCACTTGGATGTATTTTTTTTAAAGATGTATTACATTTATATAAATTTTTGAAATGGGAGCTTTTTGAATTCCTCCTTTCCAAATTCATCTTTTATAGTCACTCCTGCAGCTAGATACCCTCTGGAATAACAACCATAGGAAGCAGATACACAGAATTGGGAAGAGACTCTAGAGAGTACTTGGTTCAAGACGTTGCCACTTCTGCATGTTCTCTGCATTTTCCTTATTCCAAAGTCTAAGTGGAGGGAAAATCAAAATCTTATCTTTGGAAGGTTTTGTGTATGTGAGACGAAGAACCAAGAATAGAGGGGAGTATAAAAGCAGGAGAGGAAAGGACATGAAATTATAAACATGTGCATTGATTGCTATTAGAATAGTGGGGCAGCCTCAAGCATTACTTCACAAAACTGTCTCTACCACAAAGTCAATGTCATCATTATTGTTCTAATAGCAATGATAGATAAAATATAAAAATAGATAAAAGACATATCCCAACAAAGTAAACATTTCCAGACCAAACACAAAGCAGAAACAAAATGTGCACAGTGTGGCAGGCAGATCTGAGGGCATAGTGTGCTGGGATCAAGGTCTGGAAGTAGGAAGACGTATCCTGAAATTTATATCCTGTGGGTGTATAGGCCTAACATTGCCCTTTATGAGGGATGTAACTGGAAGTAGGCTTACTGTACAAACTAGTGAGTGAGGTGGAGACTGATTGAAGGGAGCTACTATCGGCAGGCTCTACCTTTTAGGAAGCTGTAGCTGGGAAGCTACTCTATTGTTGTTGTAATAATATATTATCACAACTAAGTGACTTAAAACAACACAAATCAAGTATCTCACAGTTCTATAAGTCAGAAGTCCACCATGGTATCTCAATGGGCTAAATCAAGGTACAGGCAGGCCTGCATCCCTTCTGGAGGCTTCAGGAGACAATGTTTCCATGCCTTTTTCAGCTTCTAGAAACCAGCGGCATTTCTTGCCCCATGGCCCCTGCTTCCCTCTTCAAAGCAGCCATGTAGGATCATCACATCTCATTCACTGAATCTGCTACCTTTGCCATACCACCTTGTCTCCTTTGTTACTTGATCCTTGTTTACATTTAGTGAAAGAGCAATGTATGTAACATGACTAAATGAAAATATTCTATCGTATTTCCAAAGATAATAGTTACTTCCATTTATCAAAAATGACAACAAATTCAAATTTTTTAAAAAAACAGTAAATCAACCTAGGGTATAAAATTACTCCAGATGAACTGAAAATAATGGGGAGAAGTTACTAAAATAATTATATTTTTGATTGTCAAAGAGTTAAAGAGATAGCTGTGACCCAAAAAGAACAATTACTAAGTAATTACAATTACTAAGGGACAATTACTAACCATTACAAAAAGAGGTCCTGGGGCATCTGGGTGGCTCAGTTGGTTAAGCGTCTGCCTTCAGCTCAGGTCATGATCTCTGGGTCCTGGGTTCAAGCCCTGCCTCTTCCTTGGGCTCCCTGCTCAATGGGGATCCTGCTTCTCCCTCTCCTCCTCTTCCTGTCTCCCCCCTCCCCTCTCCAATGCCCCCCTGCTCTCTCTTGCATGCTCTCTCTCTCAAATAAATAAAATCTTACAAAAAAGACAAAAACAAACAAACAAAAAAACCAAAAAGAGGTCCTAAAAATAACCAAAAGAACAAAACTAGTGGACATATAAAATAAATTTCATTATTGAAGAAAATTTTTGTAATACACATAACAAAGGATCACTATTCTGAATATGCAAATATTTCCTACTTAATAAGAAACGACCTAATAAACAAACAGTGAAAATATTTAAACAGATAATCAAAGAAGCCAATAAACACACAGAGATTTTCTCAGCTTCATTAGTAATCAGGAAAAGCCAGTTAAACAACATATATGTACTACTTTGTACTGATCAGATTGGTAAAATTTTAAATACTGTTTAATACTTGTAAGGTTGACGAAATGTCTACACTGATGCATACTGATTAAATCTAAAACCTCATCACCCAGAAATTTGACTTTTGGTATTTCCCCTAGAGAAACACTCATACACACATATAAAAGACATGCACAGGATACTGTTCATTTTCAGTGCTGTTTATAATAGAGAAAAATTGACACCAAAAGTAAACAGACGAAAGCTATCAAAAGAGGAATAAATTAATAAAATGTGGCAAAACATATTATGAAATAGTGTACGGAAATTAAATAAAATGCACTAAATATATTTATATGTTTCAGTATGTGGAGAAATTTCAAAAATATTAGTAAATAATTGATATAATTGGCATAACATGAAATGTTTATGTATATTAACACATAAAATAATACTAGAGAATTTGCATGGCTACTTATCAATAGTATTTACCTCAATATAGTAGAGGAGTGGATCAGCAATGGAGGTGGTGATTGAAGAGGACTTTAACTTTATGAGTGATGTTTATAATTATTTTTGTTAAAAAAAACATACCCATATTCATATTTTCAATAGTTTGTAAAGTATCTGTGTGGGGAGAAAGGTGTTCAAGAGTAAACCAAATCACCAAAAGTGGCTAATTCTGGAGTTGGCACTGTAGATGCTTGTTATTTTTATTTATTTTGTGTGCTTTTCAAGTTTATAAATATTTGGGGGGATAATTTTACAAGAAAAAATATTTTAAAAAAACTCAACAGATTAACTTCAGAAAGCACAGAGCATACATGAAAATTAGCAGAGGAATTTATATCAAGAGCATAATAAAAGGACAAAGAGATTCAAAACAGACATATAAAGGAATAATTAGGAGACAAGGAACATAGCTTGTAAAGTTCCAACATCATTCATTTCATAAGAAATGAATAAAGAAATGTTCGAGAATAAATATTTGAAGTGATAATGTCAGAATTTTCAAGAACCAAAAATGAGTCCACTGATTAAAAGTGCCCATTGAATGTCCAATAGGACCAATACAAGTAAATCCATACCTAGACATCGCAGGTCAATGAGAACATCTGAGCTACTAGAAACAAAAGTTAGAATACATACCATAAACAAAAGGAAAGACAATTAGAATGACAGCAAGCTTCTCATCTGCAAGGATAGATGCCAGAAAACAATAGATTTCATGAAAGCACTAAAGTAAAAATCAGTCAAACTCAAATTCTATGCCTAGCTAAACTATTGCTAGGAAGGTAAAATAAAGATAGTTTCTGACATTGAAGGACTTTGACATTGAATTTTCTGCCCATTAATTCACTGAAGAGGTGGGCAGCTTCTAAAGTAAGAAATAAAAAGAGGGCAGATGGCCAGAATGGATTCAAGTAACAATGCATTTTTTTCCTTCCTTTTCTCTCAAAAAAGATAAGCTTCTGCTTAACAGCCAATCGAATTTTCAGGTTTTTTCCTTTGGAAAACAAGTGAAGTAAAGAAAACCTTCATATTCTGCTTCAAAAAGTTTTCTCTTGATAAAATTGAAAAGTTAAGAATAAGCCAAATATTTGACGGATGCATTAATGCAGTTCATGGCAGTACACGGTAGTTGGCAGTCTGCCCTAATGCAGGCTGCCATAGGAAACAACGTAAAAGCGACATGTAACTTTTCCTTCATAACTAGAAAGTAAGAGCTGGATATCTTGGTAAGTATACAGCTGCTCTGTTTGTGCACAAGTTACCAAGATGGTCTTTCATTTGAAGTTTTGTTTGGGAGACATCTCCCATGTTAAAGATGGGAGAGTTGTGGAGGTTTCAAAGGGACTTGTGGGGGAAAATAGTGCATGGAACCAGCAACTGGTTACATTGACATTTGTCATTATTTTTATGTAAGTGCATACTGAAGGAGAAAGGAATTGCCCCTAATTCCATGGTGATCTGCTTCAAATCATTAAAGGAAATACAGCACACGGTACATGATCACTAAGCAACTAACTGTATGTTGCAGTAATAATAATTATCTTGCACTTCCAATCTATTAAACTTACTTTAAAGATCAAGAATAATGGATTTCCTATTCAAATATTAATCTAATAGACAATGCAGATGGATGTAAGTGTATGAAATAGAATAAAAGAGAGCCATGCATGGGTCAGTGATCTTAAAATGTCATGAACCAAGGAGTATGAGTATACCAGTTGTGTACTCACAAGCTTTTCCAAGAACAAATAATGGATTTTATGTTCCTTTGAACACTGTAAAGTTATCTATAAATGTAAGGTAATTTATTGTTATTTCAGCAGGATTAAAATAGTGATTTTCTAGGTAAACTCTCCATACTGTTTCAAACTAAATTACAGAGATCGAATGAATGCTCCATTGGGCCTATTTATTTTGAACCATGGATTATATATAATATGGAAAGTGTTATTAAGACAAATAGCATTTAGGGCTAGGCCTCACTAATATTTTCAACTGTGATGATTTCATAGGTTTGAAAACAGAAGACTAGGTGTTGCCATAACTAAATACAGTATAATAAAGACCAACAGTTTTCTGGCCCTTCAGAAACAAGATTTCAATTTTACAAAAAAAGAAAAGGAAAAGAGAGTCAGGGGAGTCTTAAACAGAATATGTATTCAGGCCTGTATCACTTTAAAAATAGAGATGTGGTAGCCCTTGGGAATGTCTGTGGGGCAACTTGCTACTGACTTGGAGAAACTACCCACCAAAGATTTTGTTGTCACTGAACCTTGCCAGCTACTTTAAATCTCTTCTGATGCAACTTCTGTCCTCCCTTCTTCATCAAAACTGAAGATAATTGTTTACTAGATAGTCCAGAAATCTGCCTTATTCATCTATGTTCTAGTAGTTAATCACCTTATATTTTCTAGTTAGGTGATCCCAATCATTGACGCTTTCTTCATTACAGGCTTTGGGATGGAGCCATGAAAATGATACATAATATCTTATAATGATATAAATGTTCTGACCACAGTTTGATTGAAAACAAAATGTAACTGAGTGGCGTGTCTCTTATTTGTAACCTATTCTGTTCATGGACCTCTTATAATATGATCCCGACTCCAGTCTCAGAGCATTTGAGGAACTTGCCCAAGACCACATGGCTAGAACATGGCCCACTCAGGGTGTATTAACATCAAGGCTCATTTTCAGGTTGTAAACAAGAAATGTCTTACATTTTGAGAATATTCATATAAAATTCAAAAGGAAAAAATTACTTTTTAAATTCAAAGCCTGGGGCGCCTGGGTGGCTCAATCCTTAAGCGTCTGCCTTCGGCGCAGGTCATGATCCCAGGGTCCTGGGATCGAGCCCCGCATCGGGCTCCCTGCTCTGTGGGAAGCCTGCTTCTCCCTCTCCCACTCCCCCTGCTTGTGTTCCTGCTCTCGCTGTCTCTCCCTCTGTCAAATAAAGAAATAAAATCTTAAAAAATAAAAAATAAATAAATAAATAAATAAATAAATTCAAAGCCTAACTCTCCTCACTTTATCATATGACCTCAATATTATACTGCTAGGTCAGTGTGAACATGTGGGGCAATTAATTGTCATGTTATTTTGTCCTGATCATAAATACAATGCCAAAATCATGAGAGATGCCATCTTTTTCCATTTTATATTTAATAATTAGAAAGCAGATTATCTAAAGAGAAAATCCACAATTACCTTGTAACAACTTATAGTCATGTTAAAATGTCTATCAGTATAGTATAAATGAAAATATGTCCTAATTTGAAAATTAGCATTTGCCTAATTCAGGTATTCCCTGGAAAGTGTCAAACTTTTGACCTGGGCTAGAAATACCCCCACCAAACACAGGTTTCTAATTTAGAACCTGTTATTCTGATAAACCTATGTGTGTTACTATAGATATTAAACTAATGTTTTGGTGTGATCCATCATATGGAAATGTGTGAAGGCATTTTCAGTCTTTAGTGAGGACATAACATTTTCACTCTCCTATCAAACAATGGAATGGCTATCATTTCTCTCATCAGACAGATGTATTATTGATTAGATTGGACCCTTAAAAAGTATGTTATCTGGAACTGTGAGATTTATGTTTTAGAAAGAGTCCATAAACACATAATTGGAAAATTCCTTATCAAATGGATTTTTATTACCCAAAAATAGCTAAGTATTGTTTGTACATATACATATGTTCATGTTTCTTAATTCCAAGGTTGCTTCTAAAACAGCAGTAACTAATCTAAATGATAAACAAAACAAAAATATTTCCAATGCATACAAAACCTATTTTTAAAATATCAGTGCACATTAGTTGCTTTCTTAAAAAAACATCTGAAGGTAAGAAGATAACAATTTAACTTTAGCTCTACTATTACTTATTCTACTGATGACTTTCCCATATTTTCTCTGCCCACACATTACTACTTAATTGTAAGGGGGCTTAACAACTTGGACACAGTTGTTAAGACTTATATTGTAGCCTTAGGTGGTTTCCTTCATCCTAGCTCTCAGTTACAAAGAGGACATTAATGGGTATGAAGCTGTTTAAAATTTCTGCCTTATTTACTAAATACTGGACTGGTTTAATACTAAGTCTGCCTAAGATCACAGCCTTGAACAAAAAAGATAGATGAGTATCACAGAGTACCAAAAGGGGATTCCATTCCTGAGCCACTTAAGCATCTCCTGACAAATGACAGTGAGTTGTACTACATTGCACTGAATCCCTTGTCCACAAACAGTTGTGATAAGAGCTTCTAATCATATTGAATTGCTTTATTGCACTTGCATAAATGAAAGCAGAAGAAAATATATGAAGAAAGATTGTGTATCTTGTTTATCTTTTGTCCAAAAGATACATTTTAAGTCATTTGTCTAAACAGTCATTGTTGAGTGTGCTCTTTACCTTGTAATGTTGGTTTTAAGTCCCTAACTATTCTAAAATTAGAATGTGAAGACTGCACTATTGAATTATATGAGGGCTTAACCCTGATGCCCTTTTACTAAGCCAAGAATCCGCCAAAATAAGATTAGCTCCTAGTAGGTCCTATTTATCAATTAAGTACATTAAGGGACTCAAGAACATTTGATATCAAGGAAAATATAGTAGTTTACTTCCTGTTAGATTGCTTTTCCTTGTTCTTCTATTAGGTGCCTTTCCAATCTCAGTTTTACAATCTCTAGGTATTGTCTCTTTTATTCTCTTGTATACTTCCCCTCCCATATATGAAGTATATAATGTACAGAGAGACATAGATATAACTGCAAGGTAGACTCTCCCAGTTGCATTTCAATAGCTGATTTGTGGCCTGCAAAGTTTCTGGGAGAGGGTGAAGGAAAGGAAAAGAGTGAAAGTATGGATATTTCACTGCCACATGATTTTAGCATTTTTGTCTCTTCTTCCTGTAATGCCACCATTCTCTGTAATGCTTGTCTCAGAATTAAGAGCCCCTGGAGATCTTAGAGTTTAATGATGCCCTTTTCTTTTCCATGGTTTAGGATCAAGAAATAATTATTGAGCAACTGTGTGCCAAGTAGTGTTCTTTTTTTTTTTAAGGATTTTATTTATTTATTTGAGAGAGAGAATAAGAGAGAGAGTGCACATGAAAGGGGGGAGGGCCAGAGGGAGAAGCAGACTCCCTGCTGAGCAGGGAGCCTGATGCGGGACTCGATCCTAGGACTCCAGGATCATGACCTGAGCCAAAGGCAGTCGCTTAACCAACTGAGCCACCCAGGCACCCCCAAGTAGTGTTCTTGATTGTAAAATCTGGCAAGACCTGTTAAGTCCCCTCACAGTGCCTTTCTCTTATAAGTAGATTAAAAGAAAAAAAAAAAAACCCTTGCAATGATAATTATTTTCTTTGATCTCAAAAGATTTTCAATTCACAGCAGGATATTTACAGGGTTAAGAATTGTATCCTGACAAAGTTTTTTGATTTTGTCTTTGGTGTTTCTGATTTTGTTTTATTTTTATTCTTAAACCAGTCTGAGACCAAGAGATTTTATTTTTTGTCCAAAATGTAGCTTTTCATCTCAAGACTGTTGTAATTTCTTACAGTCCTTACAGTCATGAGTGAAAATGATAATTTTCACCCTGTTCACCCTAAAACCTCTTCTAGGAAGCAAGCATTATTTATTAGAAGTTGAAGTCAGCAGTGTTTCACATAGTTTTTATTAGATACTCTCCACGAAGTCTTTTTCTGATTAATGAAGACCATCTTAATAAAAATAACTAATGTAGAATGAATAGCCCTGGCCATTATAGTTTCTTTAAGTTCCCAGTGGGAGAATTGGTATTATGTGAGGATTGCAGGCATTTTTTTCTAATTCCGAAATTCTTGGCACATTCACACAATTAAATTGAAACAAACCCTTTTCCAAAAGTACTGAATGTTTAGAGGCACTGCAAAGAAAATGCCTGTTCTAGTATTTTTCATGTTATATGTCAAGTGAGTGTTCTGTTCAAAAAGGGTTCCATGATCAAACAAGTTTAGAGAATGCTGCATGCTTAATCCCCCCTTAGAAATTTACAGTGCACATTTCTATATCAGAAGAATCTTAGGGTAATGTATCTTGGTTATCTTTATCTGATTCCATTCAGAAAATGAAAACTATTTGAAGCTTTATTCATTAGTATTTAGAGAAGACTACTAAGAAGTATTTTACAGGGTCTTTAGATTTTTGTCAAATGATAATACATTCCAGCTGTATGCATATGTAAATACCTCCTCTTCAGTTGCTTGAAAGTAACACATCAAAACACCAAACTAAAACAAAACAGAATGGTAGTGGAGGTAGTGGAATTTAGGGAAAATTTGAAAAGGAAACTAGGAAATACAATTGACTTGCCCAAGTCGAAAACTTGTTTTTTCTTGTGGAGTGAGACTTCTAGCTCATAAAGTGAGGGAAAGGGGAGGCGAATCTCCTGAGGCACCTTCTAGACCACATAGGGACTTGTACTGAATTTTGTGAAAGTTACTGTTAAAAAAAAAAAAGAAGTGCTTTTTTGTACTACTTCATTCTCCCATCCCTGGCATTTCTCTGTAAAAGTGGGATGATACAGCAATAGCCCTTTAGGTAGATCCAGGTAAAAAATACCATTTTGGGAATTGTACTTATGACTTTTGTGTTAACAAAACCTATGTTGCAGAAGAAAGTGATTTATGGCTAATTTTGCTATGCTAGAAACCAGGTAGGATGGTTATGTGTCAACTATTTTACGAGGTAAAAATACCTCCTAATGGGTAAAATGCATCTGGACTGGGAAGAACCATAAATACATGAGCTAAAGTCATAGCTTTCGGCTTACTTATGTACAGGGACTCTTGATATGGGGCAGGTCCCTTGGAGGACTTTGTAAACTATGCCAGTAGAGTTGTTCCAAGTGATACTGGTGTCTGTGAGGAGTGAGATGTGTTCTAATTCAGATCAGTTACCCAGCCGCCTGATGTGGAACTGTCTCCTTGAACTTGAACTGTGTCACCTGGGGAGGGGATAGCTCCCAAGACTGTGGAAACTGTCCTGTACATGAACTGCTGCACTGATTCTCTTGGAAGGGACCTCTGTCCCCTGACCCATATGTTCTGAGTAGACTCATGGCAAATATGAACTGTCATAGTCTTGCAAGTCTATATATTTGATTGAATCTAAGAGGAATCCCTGAAAAGTATTACAAAGGTTTTTCTCTACTCTCCAAATATGCAATTTGCATTCTTACCCTCTATGTCATCACTTACAAAATGCAAAGAAGAGAGAAGGGTTTCTCCAGGTGTGGACTTCAGATAACTCTCAACAGAGTCACCCAGAGTACAAATTCCCAGGTGCCAACATAGAATAATTAAACCAGAATCTTTCAGGTTGGGGCCCTGCAATCTTTATTCAACTCCTCCTACCTATAATGTGTGGGTACATAGCTGGACAAGACACTCTACATTATTTCTAATTCCAGCCCTATATGACCTTACAATTCAAATGGTTCATTCCTCTCATTCTATATAGTTTTAAAGCAGTTAAAATGTTCATTTCTTCAGGAGACTGTCAAAGGAGTAAGTAACTAGAAGTTTCAGAAATGGCAACAGACTGGAAAGGGAAATCTTTTCTAGTTCATTCAGATTTTGAGGAACCTCTCGACAGTTTGTTGTAATTGTCCACCTTTTTCAAGTTCTTGCTCCTCTACGATCCTTATGATTGTTAAGACATTCAGCTTCTTTTTTCCATGTGATAATTCTTTTTGAGCTGTTTGTTTGTCTCTTTTTCAACATGCTATCACCATTATCACTGTTGCCTTGACTGTAAGGTAGTGACTCTTGCTAGAAGGTCAGAGATTATATTAGGTCTCACCAAACAAGTAAAAATCAATACTTTTACTCTCTTTAGGAGAATTAGTTTCATATATACCTGAGATGAAAGAAAAATTCCCTTTGTTCTGCTGAAGTTGTCAAGCCCTCCATTAGTCTAGGTTAAGTTTCTGGAGCTTTGAATTTAATTTTGGTCTCTAATATTGATTTATATTTCATAAAGACTTTGTTGGTTACAAAAAAAAAAAAGCCTTCAGTAAATTCTTCCACTTCTATGCCCTGTTTTAGTTCAAAATGAGAAGTGTTTCTCAGTGATTTAGTTTCCATTTCAGGACTTAAAATTATCAGTCAAAAAGAAAATTATTGTAAATTACAAAAGATTATTAGACAGTAATTTGGTCCACCCAAAGCTATACATTTATTTTAGGCTCTCAAATTTAAGAAAACTGAATGAGATTTGATCTTATTTTCTCTGTTTTATCACAATGTTATTGAAAGTTGTTTAAGATTTTATACTCCTGGAGGGCATATATCTTTGACATCTTTGTATTTTCAATTGTATTCTTTATACTGCAGATACTTTATGCACATTTCGCAAATTAGTGAACAAATAGATGTTATAAGAAAAAGAAAAAAGGAACAAATACTGTCTTCAGACTCCAGGCTCAAGTAAAAGCAATGCTCCGCCATCCTCCATATCTTACTGCCCCTTACTCCAGCCTGCTAGCTCTAGTCATCCCCTTCTCTCTCACACACTGTCAGAAGTCCTCAGATTTCCTTCCTCTGTTCACTAGCTTGGCCAAAACTCCCAAGAGTAGTGACCCATGATTCAAAAGCAAGTTTCTCTTTAACAATCAAACTTCCTCATGGAGCACTACATCTAAAACTAATGATGTAATGTATGGTGATTAACATAACAATAAAAATTTAAAAAAAAAATCAAACTTCCTTCTCCCTCAGTACCCCAATTCAAACTTGCTGTCCTAAGAAGAGTGATCTGGGAAATGAACAGACATGGCTGTAAGAATTACATGAGCAAGTTTATCCTCACTGTGGAGATTTTGTATTTTAAAAGATGATGGTGGAAGAATACAGTGATCTAAGCTTTAACTCTTCCTCACGGTAGAATTTCAGATAGTATGGCATAGAGAAAGGCATTTTTGGCCAGGATCGTAAAATCATGTCAGGGAGGTGGCCTCCTTTTCTACCTTCAAGTGTTGCTGGTTCTACTGTAACCTGATTTGATTTTTGATCTATAAGCTACTTGTTATAAGTACCCTTCTTCAGGTGGGGGGTGGGGTGGGGAATGAATGAATAATCTCTCATCCCTTTGCACCAGTTATTCTCAACCTTGGCTATACATTAGAGTAATGTGGGAGATTTTTTAAATGCTGATGTCCAGGCCATACTTTAAACCAATTAAATTGGATTCTCTGGGGGTGGAATGCAGGCATTAGTGGACTTAAGGCCCCCAGAACCACTATGCTAAACAAGGATGAGGAATACAGAGTATGTCAGATGCCTGTAGAGGGCAAAGAGTTAAGAAGCCACATAAAAACTGGGAATGGTCGGGCCTATGAGAGCTGAAACCCAAAGATAGTGGCTCCTGAGCTCCAACCAAGTGTTGAAGCGGGGGGAGCAAGTTGATGAAGAGGGCAGGCTGCAGTGACTGATCCCCTGGGGTTAAAGCACTTTTATGCCCTTTACTGTATGAGCTGCAGCAAGTGACTTCTTTGTGCTTCCATTTTCTTATTAGTAAAATGAAAATGATAATTATACTATCTCTTAAGGTTGTTGCAATGATTAAATGAAGTCATAAGCACAAAGCACTTAGCCTTATGTTGGGCACATAACGAACATACTCTACACATTTGTACTAATTATGATGATGAGCTCAGACCAATACATTGTCTTCTTTTCAATAGACACTTCGTTTCCATTCTAGGGAGAGGAAGGGAAGAACATGCAAGAGCTAGGGAGATGGAAATGGAAAGTTTCTGAGAATGGTCTTGTTATTTTTCAACTATTTTCCTTGTTTTTTTATCACCTTGTTTTCACCCTCAGTCCCCAAGAATTTCTTGTCATCTTAAATCCTGCTATTTCTTGCTTTTTAAGATTCTTAGACCTTCAGTTCCGTAATACTTTCAACAGATTGAAAGTAATGTGCTAATATGAGTGGATGACTTAGTAGCTATATCAGTTTAGAACTTACTGTGTAGCAAACTACTTCGGAACAAACCATAACTATTTTGTGACTGAAAACAACTGTTTTGCTTTTGCCTCATTATACTTGGAGTTGGCAATTTGGCCTGTGGTCTGCTAGGTGGTTGTTTGCTGGGCTCTCTCGTGCACCTGTGTTAGCTGTTGGTCGTCAGGATAGTTCTTTATTTTGGGGTTGGCTGGCTGTGGCTGGGGTGATAGCAATGACAGAGCCATGTCTCTCTCATCTAACACATTAGCCTGGGCATGTTTACATGATGGTGGCAGTTTCCAGGCGTGGAAGACTGGAAGGTCTTGAGGTCAAATCTCATAACCAACACTACACCATTTCTACCACATTCTTTTGGTCAAAGGAGATCACACGGCTAGTGCATGTTCAGGGGATAGGGAAATGACCTCCACCTTTGATGGGAGTTACTGCCAAGTATTGTGGCCATTTTTTGTCATCTTTCACAATAGCCTGTTGTGATAGAGCCAATGGGAAGAAATGAGGTCAGAGTGAGGGTGATGGCATGGGGCATATAAATGGCATAGCAGAGATAGGATTTGGCAAATGATTGGGCATGCATGGTGAGGGACAGAGGATTTAAGTTAAAGCTGAAACCTCAGTTATTATAAGAATTGAACTTTGATTCACTGTAATAGGAAAGCCAGAAGGTGGCAAAGGAGAACAGGGTGTTAGCTATGTATTCTCTTACAGCAGACCCTGGACTGTGTTCCCTTTCTGAAATTGCTTTTTTCTTTTTCTTTTTTTTTTTTTCTATAACCATTTTCTCCCAGGGGCAGGGCATATTTTAAAAGTCATTAAGGACTCAAATGACCAGTTAGATAGTCTATTTCTCAGTTGATTCCTCCATGAACTTTTAGAATGCTAATAAAATGTATAAATAATATATGTTCAAAAGGATGTTCCTCTAATCTCAACTCCAAAGCAGGTTATTATTAAGTTTCAAAACCAAAATAAGTCTGGGCTGAGACCAAAGTCCGTGTAACATCTTAAGAGAATCTGAGAGAAACTTATGAGAATAAAAAAGATACAGTGGCACTTAGCCATTTTCTTTATTTGTATATTGAATCTATATAGAACTCTTCTCCAAAAGTTTACAGACTTTTTTGTTATAGATTTTCTCTCATGAATATAATTTTAAATTGCTTTGCTCTTATATAACCATTTTATATAGACCACTAGACTGTGAAGTAAAATCAGACAAAGGTAGATGTTGTTGTTTTCCTCCCCTGATTTCATATTCACAATGATTTTGCCAAAGCAAGATGGCCTCTCTTTTTTCCTTTGTGGTGTTTTGCCCCAGAAAGTCTTTCTTTTCACTTGGATGTACCTTCCTTTAATTACTTTTAAAATAGTATATTTTCCTGAATTAAGATCACTTAATATTAGCTTAGAAATATCCAATACCACTTACACCAGTGCTTTTTAGATTTATTATTGCTATTATTTACTATCATTACTTAAACTGTGGTTTTAAGTAATTAAATAAAAAAATTACTTTTTCCTCTCCCCCCACCTCAAACTTGGGTACATTTTACTAGCCCTGTATGTATGTATGTATCTATGTATGTTTCCACACGGATAGCTAGGTCTGCAGAATGGAAATAGTCTGCATTACTGGCTCAAGCAGAAGAACTATTTATTTTTATTCCCTTATAGTCTTTCCTTCATCTGTTACTTAGCCACTTCCCCGTTACTCCAAACCATCTGGAAAACTCAGTGGCTTCAAACAACAATCCTAATTCTCATCCAAGCATCTGTGGACCTTTGGGGATTGGCTCATCTAGACTGGCACAGCTGCATGTAGACTCCAGGATATAGGCTAGATCTAGGTCAGTGCCATGTGTCTCTTCTCCCCCCTTGGGCCCATTCTAGGTTTTTGAGCATCATATGTTTTAGGTGGATGGCTCTGATATCACAGTTTTTCTCTTGGCCAGTGTGAATGCAGACAACTAGATGTCTCAATATAAAAGATGTGAAGACAGGAAACAACATGCAGGTATGCCTTATTGACTTAGACAAGCAATTCCATTTTCCTTTACTATTGAATTCTCCATTCTATTTGTGAATTTGAGCCTTCTTCATCAGTTTGTGGAATTCACATATGATTCATTCCATCTTAATCTAAGTCTGAAATAACTTTCTATTATGGAAATAAAACATCTTCCATTTTGGTATAGTCCAAAATAGGTTAAATGAGATGACTTCCCCTGAGTAAGCAGAACAGGTCTGCAGTGTAGCTTTCTGCACATACATTATGTCAAGTATTCTTTTAGCATTTATATGAGTCATATACATCACACCGTATGCATCTATAAATGCAAACAGAACAAAGATATTGACACAATGTACACTTTCAAACTGCTTTATTCTTTGGATTTTGCTGATTTATAAAGCAAACTACAAATATTTTGCATGTAAATAAGGGATGTAAATTAGAATTCTAAACCATTGACACTGAAAGTGATTCTAGAGATTATGTAATCCAACTCCCACATTTGTGAGATTAAGTACAATTGAGATGTGTCAAGTGGCTCCTCGGAGGTTACACTGTGAGTTAGTGAAGAGCTGGAAATGAAATCCAGCTCTCCTGACCACTCAGTATGCTTTTTTCCACCCTGCTTCCGTACCTCCCAGGCTCTTGCTGGGACAAAATGCCAACAGTTTGCAGAGAGAAAAATGAGACACAGTTGTGTCCTGGACTCTTATTATTTTGGAGGCTTTGAAAAATGTGTTTTAAATCCTAAACTAGCCTTGAAGGCACCTCAATGCTAAGAGCATGTCCTTCTGAAATCTTCCCTGGAATCCTGTAGTTGACACTGATGTTTCTTATCTTTGAATTCTTGTAGGACCTATATATTTTGTCATGGGGATAAAGTTCTTAAGGGTAGGAAATATACCTCTTGCTCCTTTATACTCTGTCACAGAGATTAGGGCAGTTCTGGCTGTTTAATGCTATTGACTGTCAACTCCCCAAAAAGACAACCAGAATAACCTGTTAATTGAGCAAAGCTAAATTTATTAGATCTACTGTTGTAAAGTGAGAACACCATCTGGATGGAGTCTTGGTAGTGTATCAAAGGGGATATTTTAGGGATTTTGAGCCCAGGCTGGATCATTTTATGGGGGGTCATGGTGGGGAGATGGCTGGGATTGGACTGAGTTTATGTCATAAGAGTTTTGGACGAGTGGACACATAGTATAAGGATCTTTATACGATTATTAATAAGCAAGGTGTTGGTCTTGTTGAATAAAGTATTTGCTTTGTTCACAGTTTTCTTGTTCAAGAGGACATATTTCTTGGAACAAGGAGTGAATTTATATTTATCTGATTCCAGAATTTTTAGTATAAAACCAGGAAATTATACATCCTCCCATAATTGCTTAGCAAAGGAAAATATTTCAGTATCAGTTTTCAGTATTTACTTATTAACTGTTCATTTTTTTTTATCAGTTTCAGAGGTAGAATTTAGTGATTCATCAGTTGCATGTAACACTCAGGGCTCATTACAACTGATCATCATTTTATCATCCTAAAATTGATACTGGGCCAACCCCAAGTTACATGTGAGGGGCATTTCTGAATAATACTCTGAAATTTGAAACCATGTAATTTAGTCTACAGATATAATTAGCCATGCACTAAAATGGAGGTAGGTCTTATGTGGAGCTGGTGCTGGTGAGAGGTGCCATTTGAATTTGAAGGAGCAAAAGAGTTTACTCAGTTGTTCTTTCATGTGTTATTGCAACTCATATCTTGAGTGCCAGTCTCATAACTAATGGAGTAAAAGGAATGTGGGAGAGTCCTGTCTAGACCCAGTTCCAATTTTCCCTCCTTCCTGAAAAATGATATTTAGCAAAACTTGATTTTTGTAAACTGGTCCAAAAAAAAGAAGCCACTGGGCTCCCCCTGTTGCTATTGTCCTTCCCTGGAGTAACTGATATCAAAGGCAAAATAAGATGCCATACATTCCAAATGGGTAAATGATACCAATGGGCCTCTACCCAAAAATATCTTCTGCTCACAATCTGCCGATTGCAACAGCATTCTTGAGTCCTGAATGTGTACACCACTGAAGGCCGAATTAGAACATTGTCCCTCTGCTTTTCTCTATTTGGACTACTGCAGAAACTTCACTTGTACATTTCTGTTTTGTTTTATCCTCCCAGTACTACTGTTTGGCTCTGATTCAACTGTACACACAGATACATCTCCAGCACTGAAATCTTGTAGAAATTCTTCCTTATACAATAGTTAATCTTTTTGGATTATCTCCAAAATGAAAATACAATATTTTTAAATTCCTCTCATGACTTCTTAAAACTCAGTTTAAGAAATAGTGCCCTAAAGGTCTACTAGCATAAGCATATAGATCTCTTTTAATATGCAACCATTTATTCATTCAGTAAATATTTACTGAGCACGTATTATGTGTCAGACACTCTGCTTGGCATTGGGAGCCAATGGTAAGCAACAATAGATAATAAGGCCTCTGTCCCTATAAATTTACTGTATAATGGATTAGGGTTTTTTTAAATGAACCAAATTGCAGTGAACCAGGCAACAAGGAGCATGGTCATATTTGTACGTAGTATGGGGAGATGTAGTGCTGAGAGTGGATGGCAGCCATGGTCATAGGCAACTTAGAGTAAAATACTGTTAACTACTGAAACAGTCTAAAATCTGCTTCGGGTGTTTAGCATCATTATCACCACATCGTCATCAGTAGTATGGGGAGGGTGTGCTTAAGAGGGAATGTAATTTTTGAGCATATGATTTCTCAGCAGAGAACATGTGCTGAGGGGTAGTCACACTAAGATGAGAGTATGAGGAAATGGAAGAGAAGAATAAGGAGAAAATTGGTAGAGCGATAAATATAGGCTTGGCCTCTTACTTTTTCTAATAGTAGGGGCCTGGAGCTCACCTGGGGGAAGCTCTGGCAGATGGTCAAAAGTTGCTGATGTTTGGTGAATTATCCTTAAGTGAAACCAGCCACCAGCTGAGGTAAAAGAAATAATTCAGTAGAGGGCTTATATATGTTAATCGATAACATCAGGTGTGATTGTTTATGCTAATTGCATTCAGTGTTGTTCTGAGCAAGCCAGAGTGCCTGTGCCCCAGATCCTAAGGGAGAAATACCTTGAGAATAATTTCTGCCATCCAGAAAAGTCCATCCTTGCTACTCAAAGGAGGATCTTTGAATCTGCAGCAGGGATCTTGCTAAGGATGCAGAATTCTATGCCCCACCCATACTGAATCAA
This sequence comes from Phoca vitulina, assembly GCF_004348235.1. Lineage (NCBI taxonomy): Eukaryota > Metazoa > Chordata > Mammalia > Carnivora > Phocidae > Phoca > Phoca vitulina. Next base: position 3,331,668 of record NW_022589738.1, read on the forward strand.
AATCTGCATTATGACAAGATCTCCAGGTGATTTGGAAGAACATTAAAGTTTGAGAATTGGCTCTCTCTTAGCTCTCCTTATAGATTGCATTTCCCAAGCCATTGGTTCTATAACAAATAGTACCTTTCTTCTTAACTCAGTGTATAGAGTTATCTGGATTTATTGTTTTTCTTGGTTCGAAGTAAGTCTTTAAGTTGATTCACTTATCCTTTCATTCATTCATTCAGTGTACTCAAAGTTATTCAATATCTTCTGTGTCGGTCGCTGCTCCAGGTGCTGGGGACAGAGGAGGGATCCCAACAAGCCATGTCCCTGACTTCATAAAGCTTTTACTTTAGTGCATTTTCCATGGAAGCCCTATTTTCAGATATTCTTTGGTTTCAGACCAGTGGTCCTGATTGTTGTATAAAATGTTATGCAGCATGACAATACAAAGTTTATTAAAGTAAGGTTGAAAGAGGAGAATGTTTTGAGTCTAACAGTCCTCTCTTCCAGTCCTGGATGTACTAAGACTTACTAGCTATGTGGTCTTGGAAAAGTTACCTAATCTCTTTGATTCAGTTTCCTCAACTGTAGTATTAAGGGTTAGTTCATAGGATGAAAGAAAATTACATATATTAAATGTCTAGTACAGTACCTGGCCGAAGAGACTCAATAAATTGGAGGAAGAGTAACTCTAGCTATTACTATTAGAGCTTATATGAGAAACAGCATGAAGTTCTTTAAGGCTAGCTCATTAAATCCAGTGAAGCCTCTATTACATATAATGAAATTACACACCTTCTAGAAATGCACAAAAAGGTCTTGAGTGGGTTGATGCTTTCCCAAGGGCAGTGATTCTCACTTTCTGCCTGTCTTCCTCCCCTGAGTGTAGGATTCCTGTGCATGTGTAGGAGGGGGACTTGGCAGGGTGCTGCATTTACGCCCATGCTATGCTGGCCACGGCCCCCACATTTCCTGTGAAATCAACAAGCACAGCTAAAGCGTAATTCTTTTTCTTTTAAGATTTTATTTATTTATTTGAGAGAGAGAGCAAGCACAAGCCGGGGGGGGGGGTGGCAAAGGGAGAGGGAAAAGCAGGCTCTCTGATGAGCAGGGAGCCTGATGCGGGGCTCGATCCCAGGACTCTGGGATCATGATCTGAGCCAAAGGCAGATGCTTAACCAACTAAGCCACCCAGGTGCCCCCTAAAGCGTAATTCTTAAAGGGATGGCGAGATTTCTCTGCCCAATTCTCCCATGCCCCTGTGACTGCAGAGGGCTTGCCAACACGAGGTCATTAGGCTCAACCTCCAAACCCCACCTCGGACCTCAGATAGTCTGAAGGAGCCTGGGAAGACTGGCTCCCTATAGTAGTCACAGTGACCATTATTTCTTGGTTCCTGCATGGACTGGAGGGTCTGATGATCTGACCATACATCCCTACTAACCCGACATGGTTTACCCACCTATTATGCCTTCTCCTGCCTTTAATAAATTCCTCTGATGTGCTTTCCTGTGGAATATCCAGAAGACTATGTTCTGTGCTACAACAATCACAGCCATACACCAAAATAAACAGTTTTTAAAAATCAGACAGCTATTTAACTAACATGTCAAGATCTTAGTATAATGATTTGTTTTCTGGCATTACACACCCTAGAGGCAGTCAGTGTAGGCTGGAGGACACTGGAATATGAGAAACCTCTAGCCCAGACAGACAGATACTTTTACTTTGGGGCAGGGGAGGGGTGGAGAAGAGAGGTGATAATATTGCTATCCTGTGATTAGGTAAAGGTAACTCTTCACCTGCAGTTGCTGGGGAAAGGCCTGCTTGCTACTCAAATGAACAGAAGAGTAAGAACGAGCTTGGCTAAGGCTAGGAGGGCTTCCTGGCTCTCTATTACAAATCTCAAATTTGTAGGATGAACATCTTGACAGTGAGGTTACTGTAAATATGAGATTTAATGGGCATTACATGGCAGGAAAGTTTTCTTGGATTTATACAAGCACATATTCCACTGAGCTCTAAGTACAACCCCAGCAGTATTTCCTTCACTCTTAGGACTCCCGTGAATTAGCTGAAGGCCAAGTCATGTCCTTCGGCTTACACAAATGGTGAGGGAGGCAGAAGGAGGGTGAGTCATCAGGCTGAGGCCTGTCTGGTTCCCGGGTGTACCTCTGTCTTCTTCCTCTACGTGGCACTCTCCTGTCTCTCCACAGGGTTCAGTAGGCTGTGGTTTCACAGCCAGAGGCCCAGGCGTCCAGCCATCATGGGAGAGCCAGGCCCAGGGGCTACTTGGGGAAGCACCCCTAAGCATCTGGTCTACAGAAAGGGAGACATGCAGCTACTCATTAAGGGCACACTCTGTGCCGGGCACTGTGTTCTGCAGCAGCTAACAGGCACACATTAACTTAACCTTTGTGAAAATCCAAAGATGGAGGAACTCTTACTGTCCCCATTTCACACATGAGGAAAGTGCTGCTCAGAGAGAAGAGAGGACTGTCCAAGGTCACATGGCCAGAAAGTGATGAACTGTGATGGTGAACTCAGGTCTTTGAGTCCGTCATCCCAGCTGGCTAGGCAACCTCTGAGCGGCCCTCTATGATAGGCCAGGGGGCGACAGAGGGGGGACCTTGAGCATAGGCTGAACAGGAGAAAATGTCAACTGTTGACAGTCACAGGGGAGGGGTTAGTTTTCTACAGCGTTTCAAGTGACACCTTTTTTCTTTTAACTTAACACAGCATCTAAGAATGTTTATAAGAATTACATGTTCTTTTGAGTTCATCACTTGAGACAGAATTTATGTAGAATATACTACACCTCTCAAAAGCTGTATTCAGCTGTTGATAATTCTATGGTGCTTTATCAAATATGTGATTTTTAGATAGATTAGGTGTCTCATCTGGGAATGAGATTGATAATTATGTTTGCAATGATGTACATTTATAAACAATTCCATTCATTAACAATAACAATTAAGAACTGCTTGAATGGCATGTCTTAGGCCAGATAGTGACTTATATATAATATTATTTTTTAATTTACCAGAGTCTATGGAAAAGCAGAATGGTATATTCCACAGGAAGAGTCAGAACACTAGCCAATAATGCCTGCCTCAAGTCCTTTTTTGGAATGAGGTGGAGAATAAATAAATAATACATGAAACTAACTTGGCTGTAATTCCTGTTTTTGTCTGTTTCTTTGTGGTTTCCCCCATCCCTCCTCAGTCTTCCTGTAAAAGGCCCTGCTCCATTAAGTTCATGTCAACTGCTGTGCCACCCTCTCCTTCCCCACCCTCATTGCCTTCACCTTCTGGCCTTTAGATGGTTTCCATCATGAATAAAGCCTTTGGTGCTTCAGTCGTGGTCTTCCGTTCCACCCCAGCTTACCATCATCATTCTGAGATTTCAACAGGCCAAGAGGATGCCACGCCAACATCTTGGCCTCACAAGGACTTAAGTTCCTCAGAGCCAATGAGGAAGTCTTCTCTCCCTGCTGCCCAAGCTAGCTCCTTCCACTGGGGCCACTCCCTACACTGTCACCATTAGAAACTGCTCCTCTCTGAAATCGGTAAATCACATACCCCACAGTGGCCATACCTTCTTATCCCTCATGGATACTGGACATAGTGTTCTTCCTGTAGAAGGTGATGCACACAGCTTCCAGGGAACTGCAGCTCACTTCCTGAAGAGTGGAAGCAAGTCAGCTTTCTACGACTAGAGGAGCTCCCATTGTTCCTTTCCCAGGCATCGTATTTGTTAGATTTTGCTCATATGGGTGCTACTTGGTTTTCCTCTTGGCCTGGGCATCTAAAGATACCAGTACTCATTCCCACCCACTTAAGCCCTTCGGGGAGCTGCCTTTGTGACTCCTAAACTTAGTGATGTCACTGGTGTCGCTGAGCCCTGACCAGGCCTGGGCATGTAAATATTTGAGGTAGGAACATGTTTGCCCCAATGACTGGACCCTCTTTGTGAGGGAACTCTTAAATTTCTATTTGACTTTAACATTACAGAAAAATTAATATGAGTTCCATAGAAAACTTTACCTTGTCTAGAGGCCAGTGCTCTAGGTTCTCTGATTCTAGCTTTATTTTCTTTGAGCTCATTTACATCACTTTGTTAGTTGTAGGTCCCTGCTAGACATGCTCAATGTCCAGGAGAAGTTCAATTATTCCCTCTCCTGTTGTAATCAAACCAGGTTTGCCTCTATTTACGTAATCATTTCAGTACTCTTGATCAACATTCCAATGTATAGTCTTTGAATTCTTTTTTGAACCAGTTATGATACCTGTCCACTTTTAACGGGTATTCATTTCATACCTGTGTGAGTGTCCTGACTTTATCCTGTTTGGAAAATATCTTTTAACTGTTCGGAAATTGCACCAAGATGTCCAATAGATTAATTTGACAGAGCCAGGTAAACATCCATGCCAGAGATATGTACTTCATATGAGGTTGAAGCCCAGATGTGCTTTTCTGGGCTCTCATTAGGTGAATCCAAAGCACCAAGAGAACATTGTTGACTCTGTTTTTCTAGTTTTAATTTTCCTCTCTACTGATTTTGTGTCTTTGTTTCGTTTTGGTTCATTTACATCCAATAAGTTACTACCCATTGTTGGCAACAGTGGTTGAGAATTTGATTTTAAGGTCTGACAATTTGGAGATTCCTCTAAATGGATTAATGGTTTATAGAAATCTAATCTCAGTTGAGTGAGAGACAACAAAGAATCGGTTTGTTAGCCTTTCTGTCTATTTTTGAGCTCAAATCAATGGAGAATGTCATACTGTCTGGGAAGAGAAGATCTCTTTCACTTGGGCCAGACAGTTTTTCTGTTCTGGTGTTGACTCTTGCCCCATTGTTGAAACTGTAGAGTTGAAGTTATAAGCTCTTTTTCTGTGCCTGTATGTCTATATGTAGTTCACAAATATCTTCATCTCTAATTGTTTGAGTGTATAGTGTTTTCTGACTTCCACGTGGTATTAACCTATTAGCTTGTGAAGTCCCATAAGTTAGGGGAGCGCACTCTGATTGGCATTTTGAAACACTTGCTTATATAAATTGGATTTTCCTAAAATTCCCTGCAAATAGGAAGTTGAACTACTGATCCTTTAAATGTACTGGTTTAAAAAACATATTTTCCAAAAACCAACCCAGAACCATTTTAAGAATTCAAATTAATGTAACAGGTAAAATAGTTTAATCTTTAGTGTGTAATAAGAGCAGCCATATCTTCTCTGATTAGTTGGTGTTATCATAGTATCAAGTATCATACAAGAATACTTTTTTTTTTTTCTACTTGGGTATGTTTTTCCTAAAAGTATACAGGTTAACTGATCACATAAACTAGTGTTACTTCTAGGTATTGTTTAACATTATGAAAAACATAAATCTTTGGCCAAACTGAGTCATTTTTCCGACATTGTTTTATTTCCCCAATAATTATGTTTAGGAATATGTCAGCTTGAAAACAGTTTCCAAGGTGTTTAGATAACCCTTGGACAAATACTATATTGAGTTAATTTATGGATATTCTTTGAATACCTAGATCGTTTTTATGTCAGATAGAATACTGTTTAGCGTAACTTTAAGTTTATATACTTTTGCTCCTTCCTTGTGTATGCTACAGAAAGCTTCATCTTTGGGTTTGTCATTGAGCATGTTCATCTCTGCCATGTTGAGAATTGTATCAGGGAACCGTGCTGCTGTACAAAGCTGGAGTATGTGTATTCTGAGCTGTGCTAGTCCCGCAGAAATGACAGACTATTCACAAGTATTACCATCTTGTTTTCCTTGTGAAACAGAAGTGACTTTGCATAAAAGTTATAATTAATATATCACTGTGACACTACTCATAGGAGACTACTAGAAGTCTCAGGATAATAAGGCATGTTTTGTTTAAGGAAAAAAAAAAAAAGAATGCTTCTGTCTTGAAGTAAAATGACTTTTGTTCCAGAACAAGAAAGAGCATGGTAAAGGACAACACTGAGCATATTGATAGATCTGTAGAACATATGTGGAAATAGAACCTGAAAAGGAGAATAAATTTGTGTTAAAATTTTGCTAAACCTGGTTCAGTCTGGATGGCTCTATTCACAAGATTTTTTTTAAAAAAGCTGTGGCTCCTTTAGGATCAAATATTTTAGTCACACACACTTAGAATTTGGTTTCCTCTGTGAAAATGACAAAGTTTCCTTATTTTTCTGCTCTTAATAAGAGGTTGTAAAAATTTGCTCTTCACCTTAGAGGCTAATTTGCCCCATAGCAGAGGTTTTATATCCCATCAGAATGACATTCTACACTGTCTCTCTGGCTTTGCCATGCCCTTGATTATTCTCCTTAAAATAAAGGAAACAACAAATGTTCTTGTTTATATACATATCGTGTTGTCACTTTAATAGGTAGCCAAGTCACAGCCATTCATGTTCTCAGGTACCTGTGATCCCATCTGAAGGGCTCAAATGTCCTGGCAAACTTTGATTTTTGCTTTCCTCAAATCAAATTCTCACTGAAAAAAAATGGAATAAAAAATATGAAACTTTCACAATATCTTCTGTACCTAAGATTTCCCAGAGGGTTCCTGGAAAGTCCAAAGATTTGTTCTTTTTCCTTATGGAAAGAGATGTTATGGAAATAACTAGGTTTATTTGTTTTGTTACTATTGATGAGCCTTATAACTATCAAATCAAAAGAGGTTCTACTTAGTACTTTTAAGGACTAGTCTGACTTCGTATCTGTCATGTAATCATTATTTGTGAATGAATGAGAATGATTGTTAAGGTTTCTGATAATTTAGTATGATGATTATAATCAAATTCAGATATCATAATTATTTAAGATTGTTTATGAAATCTTTATAAGTAGTATGATTTGTTTAAAATTGTTATTTATAGAGACTTTATTTTGCTTGGAACTTTGGGAGTCAAGAATTCCAAATAAATGTCTTTAGCTGGTAAGTGCATTGTTAGCTGGACTTGAGAAACCATGATAGGTATTTCAAGCACATTTTCCAACACGTAAATCTTTTTATTGAAATTTGACTAGTCAACTTCCATTTTCCCTGAAGTCAACAAATTATTCTTGCAATCTAATCAGTTGTTTGATTTTTAGATTTCCACAAAACCTTGAAATCTTTTGTAGGGGAATTAAGTTTAGAGCTCAAGAGTTCTGTTTCCAAATTTTAATATGTGCATATATGGGAGTTTTAAGAGATGACACTGATTATTTTTGGCACAAAATCACATAATAAAGGAAATGTTTCCAAACATGCCATTTTCAAAATGTTCTCTCTATAGTAAAGTTTATTTTTTGAAAGTTACAGTCTCATTCTTCAAGTGAAACCTCTACTTTGAATAGACAGACTGTATACCACTCAATGATTAAATATCTTCTAGGAAGTAGATTACTGACAGACAAGGTGGCGAGTTTTGAATACTCATTTTTTTTCTTTAAAAGAAAAAATACATAACTTATGTGTAAATTTGACAACTCTTTGAAGTACTTTGCCGTGAAATAACCAATAAACTTCCATAGGGCCTCAGGGAGTTTCATGATCACTCTTCATTTCATTGCAAGGTATTGTAAAGATTTTACTATTTAGAATAATGAAATCCATTAATCCCCTTACCTGGATAATATCTAAAAACATGCTAAAGATCTACAAATGATTGAGGGTAGTGCTGTCAACCCCTTCTCTCTTTCAGACTTCAACTTTCCTCTCTGGGTAGTTAATGTGATGTGTCTTATAAGTGTCTGACATGGGTTGAGTGAGGATCAAGGTCAATCTATATGTGAAATATTATTAAGGCTTTAAATTTTTTTGAAAGATTTGTTTATTCATGAGAGAGAGAGAGAGTGGGGGGAGGGGCAGAGGGAGAGAGAGAGAAAGAATCTCCAGCAGACTCCCCGCTGAGCACGGAGCCTGACATGGGACTCCATCTCAAAACCCCGAGATCCCAACCTGAGCCGATATCAAGAGTCAGATGCCTGACTGAGCTACCCAGCCATCCCAAGGCTTTAAATTTTTTAAATAAAAATGAATAAAAGTAAAAAGAATATGTCTAATACTTTTTTTCTTATATTCCGATAGATTGGTTTGTATGCCTCATTTTCAGAAGTCAGTGGAATAAATTATTACTTTTGTATACTCAATTGTCACTTTATGGTGGTGGCAAATTAATAAGAGTTTCCATTGCAGTAGAAATATACAGCATTTAAGTCATCTTTTTAATATTCCAGCAACATAAACACTCTAGACCATAAACCCAAACTGAGAATGAAAATGGAAAGTGGCTTTTGAACATTCAAAGTCAGAAGGCTTCCTATAAAAGATGCCACTGGTTGCCTACCATATTCCCCAGCTTTGTTCTTAACACAACCTTTAGTTTATTCAAAATTCACCTTCTTCTGATTGACCAGGTACCGTGAGGACAAACTGACTCGTCTCCCCACCTAGGCCAACATAGTCTAAGCTAACCATGGCAGACTCATTCCCCATGTCTGTGATTCATTTTGGAATGGGTACATACTATAAGCTGGCCAGTAAGTTGAGAGACGTGACTTTTTGGGAGGGATGCATCCGTGCAAAACTTTATTAAGTCTTGGAAAACACGCACATACAAGGGAGAGAAAGGTCTCTTTTACTCTTTTGTATGTTGTCCGAAGGACGTGATACTCAGAAATGCGGTAGCCATCCTGCATCTGGGAGGCAAGCTAACAGGTGAATAAGGCCAAAGATGGCAGAGTGGACTGATAGTTATGTGTGTTAATAACTTCCTCTTATCTTTTAAGGAGTTCAACTGGAGTTTTCTTTTTCTTGTAATTTATAACCTGCTATCAGATAACAGTCAAGTTTGCTTGTCCAGTTTTCCCACACATAGAACTTTCAAACCAGGAAATGTTAAGATTAATGTCAGGTACGAGACTATTAAAGACAAGCAGATGACGGCAGGAGATGTCAAAGCTAACAGGCTACCTGGAAAGGAAGGTGAGGCTAAAAAGGCAAAGAGCTAGGAGACACAGCATTATACCAAAATACACAAAATGGATGCTCATTATGATGACTTTAAGACATGAAGAGAAAAGTTAAATTATCCTTTCTATATACAGCCTGGGAAGTTTATACGTTACCAAGACTTTCATCCAAAAAATCTTAAAATGCATTAAATGTTTGAAGGGGAAAGTTATGTAGAATATTGACTGACAAGATATTCTTTATTTCCCAACACCTACCACACAGAAAGGTATGGAAGAGGTAGTTAAACTTTGTTAAATGAATAAATAAATGGATTTAGAGGGCAGATGATATATAAATTATAACCCAGTTTCATTTTCTATATTTCCATAAGTCATCCGACATCTAAATGATCACCTCTTTCCCCTCTTAATTTTCCATGAAGTCAATCCCCCCAATCTATCGTTTTTGCGTACTTAAGAAAAAAAATATTGCAAAAGAGTTTTGAAGGTTTTCCACCATGCATTATGCATAGAAATGCACCTACAAAATTTTGAATTTCTTGTCAAATTTCATTCATGTAGCAAGATGGGATTTCAGGGTCAAGGCTAACAAAGAAAAAATGGTAATTTGATTCATATCAGTGATGCATAGAGTGCGAAGTAATGGGGAACAGTTCTCCTAACGGGCAGGCAATAAGGGGGTGAAATGTCTGTAGAATAATTTCTGACTAGAATTTGGTTTGCTTTTTATTGTCACCATGCATCAGCAATTCCAAACAATGCTTGTGATAAAATATTTCTTCCCCCCAAAATATTTCGTTGGTCTAATTTCTAAACAATTCATGTGCTTGCTTTTGAGTTTCGTATTTATGTAAGCTTCAAATTAACACATTTTTATTAATTATCCTTGAATAAACATTTAATTCTGCATAGCAGTTAACTCAAAGACCTCCAGTTACACAATAGATCCCCAACATACAGTCTCAGCTGCAATACGTTTATTTAGAGAGTAAATTCATAATAGTTTGGAATCATCTGAGCTGACTGAAAAAAGTTACTGCCTCCAACCCAATGGTACTTGGTATTTCTTTATTTAAACAGGCAATTTGATATAAAAACTGATGGCACAGAAATTATAAAGATGAATAAATAGAATTTGAATTACTTCAATATTGACATTGTATGTGACCCCTTAGAGTTTTTATTTGTGTTTAAAACAGTGAAGCAGAGGGTGACCTACAGGGAATAATATTTTTGTTGGGAAAGGGTACATCTCTTATACATGAAATATGTTACTGAATTTGAAAATTATCTTTAAAATTGTACTTTCCTTTTTTTATTGTTTTGAAACCAAGGAACAAATCCAGAAAATAATGACTCAGTGATTATTACATGATTTTTACTGAGACCAGTTTTATCAAATAGAGGAAGGGGGTGTTAAAATATGATGCACTTCAGGAATCAAATACCCTACTCTCCCTTCCATGTAACATACACACTGTTATGGCATGAGTTATTCTTAATTATCACAGAAGTCATGATAATTAAACATCAAATAAGCCAGTGCTATAATTTTCCAGTCTCTACAGATCAGTTTGGGCATGAGCAAAGGTATCACAATGAGCCTCACAATATATAGAAAATCTTTCCATTAGCCATGCCCCTGCAGTTAAATTGAAACTGTAAGTCTCTCTGCTTGTTCATTTTCTGTCTTGAAATGATTATATTCAAGATCAAATATGAATAAGCATTTACTTGGTGGAAGATGACATGAATAGGTTAATGACATGACATCAAATATGTCTTCCCTGAAGAAATTAATTCTCCAAGTGGTGTTAGTAATATTAAGCTTCTTGGAGGGATTTTTTATTCTGTTTGTAAACTGTACCCTGTCATCATGCTTCTTGGCAACATCCATCACAGGGGTCCATGTTTCTCTGTGGGACACTTCTCTGAGCCTTAGTGAATCCATACTTTTTCTGTTTTTCTGGCTTTTCTCTGTCTCCTTTGTTGGCTCATATTTGTTTTACTACTCTTTCCAATGTGAAAGTTTGTCGTGACTATAGCCTAGACTCCTTCCTCATCTCATTTTATATTCTTGTCGTAGATATTCCCACACATGTTCTCTTTTTTAAAAAAGATTTTATTTATTTGACACAGAGAGAGAGAGAGAGAGAGAGAGAGAGATCACAAGTGGGGGGAGGGGGGCGGCAGAGGGAGAGGGAGAAACAGGTTCCCGGCCGAGCAGGGAGCCCGATGCGGGGCTCGATCCCAGGACCCTGGGATCATGACCTGAGCCGAAGGCAGACAGACACTTAACTGACCGAGCCACCCAGGCACCCATCCCACACATGTTCTTGACTTCAATCACCATTGGTGAGTGAATAACTTCAAAGTCTATGTCTCCAGTTTTCTGAGCTCTGCATAGCCACTAACAGCTGGGTATCTCTGCCTGACTGTTTCAGGGACACCTCAAGCTCAACCTTTCTGTTTTCAGTTTTCTATTGCTTCATAAGTACAGTACCTAAAACAGTGAAGATCTAAAATATTTTAGAATTCTATGCCTTGGCTGGGTGGTTTTTCTGTTCCACCTGGTATGGGCTCTAGGGTCATACAGCTGCTTAAAAGCTGGAGGCTGGTCTGGGGTAGAAGGCCCCAGATGCCTTCCCTTCCTACATGGTATCCCTTCCTCTCTCTTCAGTAGGTAGTTACGGCTTCCTTATAGCATGGCTGTTGGGTTCCCTTTTGAGGTCTAGGCCCAGAATTAGCGCAAATCAGGAAAGTCTGCTTTAGCCAAATGCATGGACCTACAAAAATAGTCTTACTAATTTTAAAGATAGAGTAGCCATTGCCACCATCAAAGGACGTTTCAAAAGGAATGAAGGAAGAAAAATCATCTTCAGTCAACTTCTCAAAATAAGATGAACAAATATTCAGCAGTAGGAATCACTGATACACTATGGTGTATTAGTGAATTGTTAGTGTTTGAAGTGAGAGGTGCCTTTCAGCAATCCCACGTCTACCTCAAAAAGGACAGAGAGAAAAAAGAAAGTACATACACATTATAATTACCAAAATAGTTTCTTCCATGGACTACCAAGTATTATTACTTTTCCATTATTTATGCTCATGCCCTTGGAAACATGGCTTGATTGATTTAACCCTGTCCCTCCATATCAATTCAGTCATTTGTCAGATCGTACAGAGTCTCCCTTTGTGTGATTTCTCCCATCAAGTAGTCCGTTTCCATTTTCTTTGCCATTATCTGGCTCCATCTTTCTACCCTAAATCTTGGGCATTATAGAAATCTCCTAACTGCCCACCCTGGATCCAGTCTTGCCCCGAGTCAAGCTAGTTTACACATTAATTACGTGGATCCTGCTGCCTTCCTGATCCAGTCCAAACATTTTAGCATGGCACTGAGTGGCCTCTTCTGACTGCTGCTGCAACATTATTCCTGGCTCTCTCAGACACAAACTCGCCCTGGTAGCCAACAGGATAGGTTTCCTCCTTGTAATTGGTCAAGCAGTTCCCTGCCTGAATTTTTCTTCCTTCCTATCAATTTTCTCAAAATCTACCCTTTTTCTGAGTTTTGGAGTAAGTCCCATCTTGTATCTCTCTGGACTCAGTGTTCCTCTTGGCCAATTTAGTCTAAATCAACTTACTGTTTTTTAGTTTCACAGACCTCAAATTAGATAATCATGTCTTCCGAGACAGAACAATATTTTGAGCCTTCAGTAATTGACGTAGAATATTCACCTTTTTTTTTTAACTTTTGAGGAGTAAATAAATTACTAGTCTCAGATTATGTATCCACTTTATAAAGACCCACTGTCTGCCACTGAATTTATTGTAAATCAAAGAAAAAGCATAAGAGCCTGGTTTAAGAAAGATTCAGATACAGAGCAACAGCGCTAAGGATCCAGGTACCAGGAATCTCCAGTCTCCTCAGACACTGACTGCCACGATGAATGAAAACCCATCATTTTTCATTTTTTTGTTACACTGTAAGAGTTAAATCTGAAGAAAGAGTCTGACTGCCACAGCGTGAACCATGTATTCTCTTGTCTTGAAGTGTGTGGGGGGGTGAATCTGAAGTGAACTTGATTGACTTCACATTAAGACTTTATGTAGTAAGAGGTAACTCTCCAAAACAGATGTGGGGAGCTGTTACCAGAGAAGAGGGAAGCAAATGCTGGGCAACATCTAATTCCTCCTTTGTACCAAATCATATGAGGTATCTGTATTAAATATATTCATAACTGACAGTGATGGAGCCAACCTTAGAAAGCAAGGGAGTTTAATGCCAGTAAGAATACTGACATTGATTTTGTTAGGATGGTTGGAGGTGGGGGCAGGGGAACAATTTAAAAGATGTTTGGGACCTCTTTTTTAAATTTTCATCATGGCCAGAATTACTTCCCCAAATACTTTATTTCCAGTAAACAATACAATGGCATTTCAAACATTTTTATAAGGGTTAAATTATTTTTCTCTTTATTAGACGATTTTACTATTTTATGTTTTAAATGCTAGCTGTACTCTCTGAGGTCTCTAAGAAAAGTTCTAGGAAATCAAACCTCTCGGTTAATGTGTGAAAAACAGAAAAGGATCCAGTGCTTTCCGGCCAAAGGATAGCTCTCCGAAATGGTGAAACCAGAGCAAGATTCTGTCACTCCAGTCCTATTTAACGTTGCAACAGAGCAGTAGCTAAGTAGTATGTTTTAGTCAATGGTCCCCTTTGAGATACTGATGACAGGCATGGTATTCTTTCCCTAAAACATACATTTGCATAGATACATACAATTTTAGAGTATTTATGTGTCCCTGAAGCCCGTCTATGGATGCCAGATTTAAGACCTTTTTGTAAAAAATAAATAAATAAATAACTGTAAAAAGTATATTGGAATTACAATAAAAGGGCACATGAGAAGTGGTAACTGTCTTTCATGGGAATATGCACTTTTTACTTTTGGTCAGATTTTTCTCTAAGTTATCTCCTAGCCAATACTTGGTTCCATCCTTATGTTATATAGCAGCAAATGTCACTAAAATGGAACTAGGATGCAGATCCCAGACTCTGTCACTTCTCCACCCATCTCCCTTCTGTAGTATGTGTTAAAAAAAAGTCTTTAGTAAGTTTCTGAGACTTATTTATAATTCAGTTGTGCACTTTACCAAGAGGGATCCTTAATTTTTACTTAAGAATTTATTTTTGAATCAGAAATACTAGGGACCTTAGTATAATTACACCTTTCTATGATTGACACACATTACATTAGTTTCAGGTGTACAACATAATGATTTGACATTTGTATACATTGTGAAATAATCACAAGTCAGTCTCTTTTCCATCTGTCACTATACAAAGTTACAAATTTTTTTCTTATGATGAAAACTTTCAAGTTTTGTTTTCTTAACAACTTTCAAGTTTGCAATACAGTATTATTGACTGTAGTCCCCATGCTATACATTACATCCTCATGACTTATTTATTTTGTAACTGGAAGTTTGTACGTCTTGAGCCCATTAACCCATTTGGCTTACCCCCAACACCCCTCCCCTCTGGCAACCACCAGTCTGTTTTCGGTATCTATGTGTTTGGTTTTGTTTTATATGTTTGCTTTGGTTTTTTAGATTATACATTTAAGTGAAATCATACAGTATTTGTCTTTATCTGATTTACTGTTTTCTTCTAGGATTTTTATGGTTTTAGGTCCTACCTTCAAGTCTTGAATTCACTTTGAGTTTATTTTTGTGTATGGCAAAAGAGAGTGGTAGCTTCATTCTTTTGCACGTGGCTGTTCAGTATCCCAGGACTGTTTCTTGAAGAGACTTCAGTACAGTGTTTAAAAAATGTTTGGTGACACACAACTTAACACTTCCTCTCTGCTTATTTTGTAATCCTTGTTTGAGTGATTCATTGTTCATTATTCATCCATTATTTACTGAGAACTCAGTGTATGCCAGGAAGTGTGCTAGGTGCTGAGAAGATGCAGATGAGTAAGACACACTAGGTTCCTGCCCTCAGGGAATAGGTATTCTTAGTTTACTGGCTTTGAAATTCACCATATACCTCTGTTAATTTGACTCTTTTAAACCTCTAGTTAACTGGCTTAAAATTTCTGTAGTGCATCTTCTAAATCAGCACTACCAAACAGAAATATACTGCCAGCTATATTTTATATTTTATATTTTAAATATACTTGTAGTCACATTAAAATAAAAGTAAAAAACAGGTGAAATTCATTTTAATAATACATTTTGTCCAACCAAGTAGTTCCAAAATATTGTCATTTCAACATGTAATCATCATGAAAATTTACTGGTGAGCTATTTTATAGTTTTTTTTTTTTTTTTTTTTTGTACTGAGTCTTCAAAATCAGTACAGCATTTGAAGGACTCGAAAGGCACATATGGCTAGTAACTCCCCTGTTGGAGAGTGTTCAACTGGACCTCCTTGCCCTTCCTCTGAGGACTTCAGTCTCTCAGCATTTCTTATGCAAGGCTCTTTGGTTCCTTGCATTATGTCTTAAAATTTCAATACCTATTCTCTCTTTTCTCTCCCTCACCAAACTGCTTAATAACATCCTTATTTTGTAACAACAACAAAAAATAACAAAAAGAAAAACAAGATTCTTACCATGAACTATCTGCCAAGGAAAGCAATGAAGGTTCATAAATTCAACAATGACAACAAAAAAGTTTCCTCTAAATGACAGAACTGAAAGGGACAATGGGCTCGCGTCAGTGAAAGTTTGGATGTGGAAGGACATGACAGGAGAGATTGATTTTTAAAATACTATATTAGTGTGTTACTGAAAGCTTATTTGTCTTCTGCTATACTCCAAATTAGGGCCAAGGATCTTGTAAGAGATTTAACTCACGTGGAATAATTACACCAGCTGACAAATTCACACACTTACCTTATTTGCTCACACTTCCAATTCTTAGTCAGACTGTCAGATTGTCCAGGTAGTATCTGTGAACCGTTGAGATTCTGGTGTGTGCAAATCCCTATTGTGACAGCTCCCTTTGGTGCTTCTATGGCCCAATGAAGTGGAAATAAGGATGAAAGATTTCAAGATTTTGGAAAAGTAGTTTTGACGATCCAAAAGTCATTATTCTAAAATGATTTGTTTTATAGTATTTAGAGTTTAAAGAACTGAATAAAATTCTGGAAACTATTTAACTCCCTTAGAATTCTTCTGCAGATTCTGAATAGGAAATACGTACTAATTGAGATAAAGAAAGACAGTGAGTCACATTTTCTTTCTTTAGTAAAAAAAAGTCAAACATAAAATAGACTCACCTTCTCCTTTTATTTACACATGACGTTAATATTCGTGTATGGTAAAATCTCCCATGCAGCTAGGAAAGGAACAAAAAAATGCATTCTTTCCTTTGAAAGCTGTCTGAACAAATACGTGGTATTCTTCTGAGCAAAGAATGATGTCTGCACAGCAAAAATAATTATTCTAAGCAAAAATAAAACAGAATATATTATGTCTATTATTTAAGTCAATGGAATTTTTTTTTAGAAAACAAAGGAAATATTTTCTCAAGAATATTCTGCACAATAATATCATTTTCAAAGTTCTCAGAATTCCAAAGTACTCACTGAAGTATGCACATACACACAAAAGTGCTGTGCACTGAGTTAATCACTACCTCCAAACATCTAAGGACTAAGACTAATGGTTAATTTTTTTAATGAGTGGTAAAAAAAACAATATAGGTGTGTTTACAAAAAGCACATATTATATAGCTGCTCTGAATGTGAGTATCTGCACAAGGGAGAAAATAGGAAAAGCAATGTGAATGTAAACTTAATTCTCCTGCCAGAGCATGGAAAAAATGTAGTGTTGCCTTCCTTGATATTACGACTTTTCCAAGGAGTTAACTCTAACAGACCACCATTTCCAAAAATACATACTACTTATTAATCTTATGAATCAGAAAGTTTTCCAATCCAAATGAAGTGGAAGAAAAACAAATGAATAAACTATTATAAATATTATATACACAGTGTTATGGAGCATAGCATTTTAATCCTACAAAAATGCCATGTATCTACTTTTGTTGCTTCCTCATAGAGCATTACTTGGGGCTTTAAGTGTGGAGAGGGAGGTTCTGGGAGGGTTTTTGAGGTAGAGGTGGGGTGTGGGAGCCTAGGAATATATTCTTCCAACATCCTGTCTCTGCATTTGTTCTCACTGCTAGGTCATGGGCGGTGAATGGTATGCCTTGAATGGATGGGTATTAAAGGGGCCCTTTAATGAGGGCCCAGCAAGTGAGGCTTATTGGAGTTTGCAGAGCTCATTAACTGCTGGAGACTACACACTCAGTTCTAGTAGGACAGGAAACGGGTCCCTCCAAAAGAATCACTGTGGATCTGGATCAAGTGAGAAAACTCATCTTTGTGAGGCCATAGTGGTCAGGATGTCATCATTGCTCTGGGATGGAGGCAAGTCCGAAATAAATTTTCGGAGACAGTTCTTTTGGAAGTTCATGAGATGGGCAAGAAGAACAAGAGTCTTCAAAATTTCTGATTTAAAAAAAATTTCTGGTTTATTTCTAAAATCTAGTATAGCTAGCAATGTTAGTGGTGCATAGTGGTGTCATGTTATGCTAATTGAGGGTCACTAGAGGCCCATCAGAGCCCTAATTTGGAGGGAACAGAATGAATGGGCACAGCTAGAGGATCTAGGAGAGATTTTTCAGGGAAGCCTGGCAAAGGAAGTGGATATGCAGTAGGAAAATCCAATCTAGAGCCCCTGACAGGTGTGTTTGCCAAAGGAAGCAATGCTGGGGAACTCTGTTGAGGGTGGGTGGCAAAGTCCAAACCAGGTATTAGGTGGAAAATTACTTTGATGGGTAAGAGACCCATTGCTTTTGTCACTTATACCTGGACTGTTGCAAGGGCTTCTTTTCTATTTCTTTACCATCTGTCTCTCCCTTTTCAACTCTGTCCTCTAAGATTACTCATTCATTGGATAGCCATTCATTAATCACCTATATATCAGGCACTTTTCTGTATTCTGCTAATACAATAGTGAGTAAGAACAAGTGCCTGTCCTCATAGAGCTGCCAATTTAAGCAACACTAATGAAATGGGAGAACTGCCATAGGGTAGATAGTTGCATGGAGCAGTGACTTTCTAGTGTTTGATTATCACTTTTTTAGTGACGCCAAGATTGATCAGTGGGTTCAGATGGTGAGAACCCGATCCTTGCATTGTAAATTCCTCCATCAGCCTAAAGATTCGTAGGATTTAAAGGTTCTGGATAATGGTTGCTTAACTCTATAAACTCTATTACTCAGAATTTCCTTCCGTTCATTCATAGAGAAAACATTTATTCAGTTTATGCTGAATAGTAGGCACTCTGGGTGCTAGAGGCATAAAAATAATGAGTCAAGATACATGTGGAGAAGACAGATAAATGAGTGCAATACGAAAAATGTGCAGGGCTAGATGCAGAGTCCTCTGGAACGCAGAGGAAGCAAGGTCCCTAAAGATGGAAATCTCTAGCAGTGAATGGGGCAGTTTGTTTAGGTCAGAAGCTGTTAGTTATTATGCATTAGCAAGGAGTCAACATCACCTAGGAAACCCAACTGGGCAGCTTGAATTCCTGCATTTCAAAGCCAGCCACCAAAGAAACTTTCACTAGAGGCTTGATGTATCAGACTTTCTGGGTTCATCTTGCTGTCTCCATCATTATTTTTTTAAACTAAAGCTCACATGTCTACGTTGGACAAGTCTGCTTCAGCCTCTTGAAAAACAGGCCGGGATGTTCCATGACTATGCACTAGTGGTTTAATTTCTATAGAGTTCCTAGAGTTGTTTGCATCAGTAATTTAAGGAAGAATATTCCAAGTTGTCCACTTCACCCCTAGACCCCGCTAATACAGTGTTTTCAGTTAAAGAACTGGTGTTTCTTGCTTATTTTACCACTCCCAACATTGAGATTTGACCAAAGGAAATGAGCTTTCATATAAGAATGGTGTTGCCTGGGGCGCCTGGGTGGCTCAGTCGGTTAAGCGTCTGCCTTCGGCTCAGGTCATGATCCCAGGGTCCTGGGATCGAGCCCTGCATCGGGCTCCCTGCTCAGCAGGAAGCCTGCTTCTCCCTCTCCCACTCCCCCTGCTTGTGTTCCCTCTCTCACTGTCAATCTCTCTGTCAAATAAATAAATAAAATCTTTAAAAAAAAAAGAATGGTGTTGCCTGCTATTGGTTCAGCTGCACTGCAAAGCACAGATTATACAAAGTACAAAGGAGATCCACTCTTTCAAACCAAAAAGAGTCCCTGTTTTCTCATTGGGTCTTATATTCTAGAGTCAGCCATCTACTTAATTTTCCAAAAAATGCTACAAGAGAATCCTGAAAGTGTTATCAGAAATACAATAATAGTGCAAATGTTATCTAAATATAGTAAGAAAAGTCAAAAGAATTCATAAGTGTCCCTGAAATTATTCTCTTAGGATTTTAATATTAGATTTTTTTAAATGCTGATTTTCCTGCAAGTTTTCTACTCCCCACCTACCCCCGCCCCCCCACCCAAGCAATCAGCAGTTGATTTTCTTGCATACTGGGTTTAAAAATACCATAGACTTGGTTGATTATAAACAGCAGAAATTTATTTCTCACAGTTCTGGAGGCTGGAAGTCCTAGATTAGGGCGTCAGCATGAGGGCCCTCTTCCACCTTGCAAACCTCTTGCTGTGTCCTCACCTGGTGGAAAGGCTAGGGGAATTCCCTTGAGCCTGTTTTTTTTTAAAAAGGCATTAATCTCATTCATGAGGGTCCCGCCCTCATGACTTGATCACCACCCAAAATCCCATCTCCTACTGCCATCATATTAGTCATTAAGATTTCAACGTAGGAATTCTAGGAGGACACAAATATTCAGACCACAGCACTGGGTAAGTATCCTATAGCATATGATACTTTAAAATATTTTACTTTTGGTAAAGATAATATTTTTTCCAATTGTCTTAGGTGGGTTAGTTTCTTGTGACTGCTGTAATGAATTACCACAAACTTGGTGGCTTAAAATAATGCACATTTACTCACTTTCAGTTCTGGAGGTCAGAAGTCCAGAATCAGTTTCACTGGGCCAAAGTCAAAGTGTAACAGGGCTGCCCTTCAGCTGGAGGCTCTAGGGGAGAATCAGTTTCTTGCTTTTTCCAAGTCCAGAGCTGCATTCTTGCATTCCATAGCCCATTCTTTCATCTTCAAAAACAGCAGCATAGCATTTTGCTTCTGTAATCCCATTGGCTTCTGTCTCTGTTGTCACAGCTCTTAGCTTCCCTCTTCAAAGGAGATTTGTGATTAAATGTAGCGCCTCCTGGATAATCCAGGATAACCTCCCCATCTCCCAGCCCTTATTCATTCATATCTGCAAAGTTCCTTTTGCCATTTGGAGGGAGATTCACAAGGTACAGGGATTAGGACCTGGATATTTTTGAGGGCCGTTAGTCAGTTTACCACACTAGGTAATTAAGAGATTAGATATTCCAATCTGAAGTCTATCTTCTCAAAATCCAGCCCTTTGGTCTACCTCGGTTGTTTCAAATAATTTCTCTTCTCAAGATAGCCACCAAAATTTGCAGTTGGAATCATTGTAGATCTGTAATATACAGATTGAGCTACAGCAAACAGAATCCCTGTTCACTTTTTATCACTGCTTGACATGCAAAATCATCGACTGAAGAATGTTTCAGTGACTTCTCTAAATCCAGTTGCATATTCAAAAAGCCATCCGTTATGTCATTGAATGTCCCTTACAGAAAAATTCATGATTTTTAAAAATCTGTGTCCCTTAGATTTAAAACTTGAATTTCTCTATCCTCATGAGCTAATGTACAACTAGAGCTATACAACTCATCCTGATTTTTAAAAATTTGTCTTGGTTTCCAGGAAGTACAGGCTAAATTCAGTATATAATTAACTATTCTTAGCTAGTATTTCTACTAATTATATGTTCTTTAACCCACTCCCAATAACCATTTCTTCTACCCCTTACTATGATACTTTTGACAATTTATCTTCATTTTAACAAGCCTATTGCAAACGTTTTATTATAATCTGCCTCAAAATACTTTTTCAAAGCAGACATAAATAAAGCAAACAAAATAAACAAAGTTGGAAGATATATAGACCCTATGAATTATGGCCTATCTGCATCTTTTTTGAGTGCCAAAGGCATAAATTCAGCTACAAATACATTTTGTTACTACAGAAGCATTTCAGAAATGTGTTTCTATGCATTACATAGCTTATTAGAATAGATAGATAACTTTAGATGCCAAGGATATGCTAATTAATGCCACTATATAGCCTGTAGCTTCCTTGATTTCATTCAATACCTTCCAATTTTAATAATTTACAATTGGTATCAACGACACTAATAAAATTTAAAATCGAAATGTGTGTGAGCTGTTTTTGTTAATACTTCCTGTGTTAAAGAGACCTAAACATACTTTTGAAATCATAAGTATATTTTATGAAAGGTTTCCACGAGTAAAGGGCTTCATTTTGGACCTATTATATACAAGTTCCCCTCCCCACACCCCAGCTCACATTTAGTTTATTAGAACTGAACATAATATGTGGTATAAATGATACACATATGGACCAAATAATTTGTGTATATCAGAGGCCAAGTATATTGGCTATTATGGAAGCTTTGAAACCCTCACCTAGTAGAAAAAATTTTTTAAAATTTAAATTTAAGGGTTAAAAATCAGTAGTCTTTTTCATTTATTCTGTTAATCTAGTTTCTGATAGTTATTCATCATGTCCAGGATTTCTCATTACATCTCCAACAAACCTAAATGATGACTAAGTTAAAAAAACACAGTATGTACTAAAGTCTTGATTCAAATATGGCAACATAAATGTGTTTGAATAGGACTAAGATTTGCTCAGAAAAAATTTTGATGTCGTAAAGAGCAATTTGACTCAGAGAAGTAAGCATTAACTTGTAATTCAGAGACTGAATTCAGATTTCATGTTCATTGACTCATCTGGTCCTTTTGAGATACCGGTATTTTGAAAAATACATTTAACATTATAACTGTTTACATAGACCTAATTCTTTCTGTGATTTTAAAGTTATAGTTGTCTAAAAAAACTAATGTAATGATTCCCTATATTTTCAATTATCTTCTTTTTAACTTTAAAAATATGAATTATTCAAACAGATAAAAATAGTACAGAATAATATAATGTAGTATCTTTATTTATTTATTTTTTTAAAGATTTTATTTATTTGACAGAGAGAGACACAGCGAGAGAGGGAACACAAGCAGGGGGAGTGGGAGAGGAAGAAGCAGGCTTCCCGCAGAGCAGGGAGCCCGATGTGGGGCTCGATCCCAGGACCCTGGGATCATGACCTGAGCCGAAGGCAGACGCTTAACGGCTGAGCCACCCAGGCGCCCCAATGTAGTATCTTTAAAACATTTTTACCAAAATTCAGAGTAAGCAAAAACATTTTACATCACATTTACATACATACATAAATATACAAATGACTAAAGCAAACTATCCACAAAACAAGGCTTAAATGTACTGCAACTTACAGTGATATTTCCTATTTTGTTCTACTTTATTCTATTCTTCTTAAAAATATTAGCCACAGCCTTTTAAAGTAATTTCACACCCACAATTTGGGTATCATTCCACAGGTTGAAAAGCACTGATATACTATGAACGTTTTTGTATTCACATTCATTCAACCTTATAAGATGTTAACATTTTGCCATATTTGCTTCAAATAAAAAGAAAACATCAGATAAATTCCAAGTCCTCCATGCTCTCTTTTCCCTTTTCCTACTTTTGCTTCAGAAGTAACTGTTATTTTAAGTTTGATGTTTGTTTTCATGCATGTTTAACAGTTATAACTTCTTATAGATGTATCCATAAAAATGTATAGCATAATGTTGCATATTTTAAAATTTATATAAATGTATTATGCTCATCTATTTTTCTGCAACTTGTCTCTCTTTTTTGGTTCATCATTATGTCTTGTTATTAAACAAGTTTGCCTCCTATACCTTGTTTATCCATTTTAAGTGCTCTATAGAAGCCCATTGAATGAATATTCCTCATTTTTTATTAATTAATGTACTGTGATTGGTAATTTAGATTTTGTTGTTATTGTTGTGGCCATGATGATTAGTACTGTAATGGACATTCATGTACATGCATCTTTTTGCTCAAAAATAAGCATTGCACTAGGGGCTATAACTAAAAGTGGAAATGTGAAACAACAAAACTTACACATCTTTGACTTTATATGTATTTCCAAATTGCTCTCCAAAATAGTTCTGATTTATATATGCAACAGGGGGCGCCTAGATGGCTCATTTGGTTAACTGTCTGTCTTTGGCTCAGGTCATAATCTCAGGGTCCTGGGATCAAGCCCTGCGTTGGGCTCTCTGCCCCCGGGGTGGTGGGGGGGGGGTCTGCTTCTCCCTCTCCCTCTGTGCTCTCCCTCTCTCTTCCTCAAATGAATAAATTTTAAAAATCTTTTTATATACAACAGCACTGAATAAGAGTTACTATTTCTCCGTATCCTTGTCAATTCTAAGTATAATGAAAAAGTACTGTGAATGAAATCTTGTTTTATTTTAATTTGCATTTTATTAATTAGTAGTGAGGTTGAAATTTTTCATGTTTTGGGGGCATTCGAATCCCCTCTTATATAAATATCTTCCATTTTCCATTTTCCAGTGGGATTCATATTTTACATATGAATGCATTGAGTATTTTTCCTCATTTTTCTATATTTGAGCATGAGGCCAAGTCTATAACTATCAATATGGTAGTGAAAATTAAAGTAATTATCCAAAAGAACAAAAGAAAGTTCTCATACCTGCTGTCCATGTTTACAGTTGAAGTGTATTCTTCTGGTTTGTTTTTGATAGCTGGTTCCTCTGCAAGAACAGCATTAAAAGTGGGATTTGAGGCCTAAGTTGACCTGAGTTAAGCTCATAATAATAGCTCTCCACTTGGGGTAATACAAAGCACAGACCTAAATGTGTTCTTGTATTTCTCAGTTTTCAGTTCTGGACCTGTGGATCAAATACCTGTGGTTTGGATGATTTACCTCTGGCAATTCATTATTTCCTCTGAGTTTATGTGTTTTATTCTTTTATTATTTTCTCCCAACTCTATTGAGATATAATTCACATGGAACAGTAAGTTTAAGGTATACAATGTGATGATTCGCAAAATGAGTATCATAATAAGGTTTAGTTAACATATCCAGCACTTCACATTATTACAATGTTTTGTGTGTGTAGTGAGAACATTTACGATTACTCTATAAGCAACATTCAAGTATTTAATACAGTATTGTTAACTATAGTCACCATGCTGAATATTAGATCCCCAGACCTTATTCCTCTTATAACTGGAAGTTTGTACCTTTTCACCAACATTTCCCCTTTTCCCCCACCCCCCAATCCCTGGCAACTATTTTGCTCTCTGTTTCTGTTTGATTTATTCTTAACTTGTTCTCATTCCAAATTATTGTGGATGTCAGTTATAACGTGAATGAAGAAAACACACACCTGCTGTGTGTGGTATATTATACTGGAGGAATGGATAGGTATAGATACATGATACAATATCTTACTTCAGCCAGAGTATGATTTCATTTGGGTTGGAAGACCAGTATGCATAAATGCAGGGACTATGTGCTAGATTGGATCTGAATCTGGGGCTTCGCTGGGGCTTCACTTCCAGCCCTATTCCTTCATGGCCATGTCACCTTAGCATGTCACTTCCCCCATGGCTCCTCAACACTTAGGTAACCCAAAACCACTTTTTTTTTTAGAATATAAGGAAAAATAATGATATTCCAAATCAGGATCATGAATATCTTTTTTTCAATTCCATCAATAGCTCTTTGAGTGACTACATAAATTCAGTTGTAAATGATATTAAGTCTAAATTTAAATTATTGAATCTGAGGCATGAGCCAAGGAGTACATTGCCCCTCATCCTTCCACAAATACCATGGAGTTGGCTCTGATCTCACGTCAGCTGACTTACTCCTCTTATGCTATAAAATGACTTGTAAGATCTCATCCATATCTAGCATCCCATAGTTTTAAAGATGTTCGTTCTCTTCTTGGTTATGTGCAATGTTATACACATAGGATCAGTTTCACAAACAGTCTTATTTGACCTTGATGGGCCATTGGACATATTTGAAAATACAGCAACTCTTCTGCCCTTTTGTTTCTTGACAGTAAAATTTCAGCAAAAACACATTCCCACATTATCCCAAACTCTCCAGTATAGGGCTATCAATATTTTTAATTCTTTTAAGAGGTTAAGATTTTATGTGTTTTGGTGCCAGGAAATAATTTTGTGATAAAACAAACATCTGGTTTGCTAGAAAATATTGGCATCCTACAAACATGAATTCATTAGAGAGGAATTCAACATGCATTGCATCTGAGCTACAGCTTTTGTGAACTAAAAGACTGCTAGTTAATGTCTCAGAAGTTTTTAGAGAATGTGGAGTATAAGAAATTGTCAGTGCTTTGAAAGCAGAGATAATGTCTTATCCTTTTTGTAACCCCTATGGTTAGCTGGAGCTTGCCTCATTGTAGGAGATCAAGAAGAATATTCATGGATTGGGGTGTAAGTCATTAATTTTCAAACCTGCATCCTTTGAATAATGAAAGATCTTATCCCATTGTATTTCAACTAGATAGATATATGGGTCTTTAACCTTGCCTTATCTTCCTTTAGAGCTATGATACAAACTAAAGCATTTCTTAGAGAAAGTGACTCTAAAGTATTTTTGTTAATGTTTCAAATGTGCAATTATAGTCCTGAAGATTCATAAGGACATTGATAACTGCCAGTGGCATCCACATTTTACAGTGGCAACCATTGTTTACATGTTTCAAGTGAGACCGGCCAGATTTTTTCCTTATGTGAGAAATACGAGTAAATCAGCATTAAAAAATGTACAGGAAATTGGGACCTTGTTTATGACTAAAAAAGCTTGACTGTTTTTATTACTAGATACTTATAATCATGTCACATGCAATATCACATTTGATTATAGAAGAATTTTAGACGAATTAAGGTGCGTTAATATTTATGAAATAAACATGAGTGATACAAGATGGCTCTGACTCTTTGGAAACATGCCATAAGGCAGGGATCCACAAATTTTTTTGGAAGGGACGAGATAATATGTATTTTAGTCTTGTGGAATATACGGTTTGAGTCGCAACTACTCAACTTTGCCTTCGTAGCACAAAAGCAGCCATAGATGGTGCATAAAAGAATAGGCATGGCTATGTTCCAATAAAACTTTATTTACAAATACAAGCACAAGCCATAGATTGCTGACCCCTGCCCTAAAAATACACTGATCTAGTCCAGTGTTAAGAATTAGAAAATTTTAGTCAAAATCTGTTGTATTTCTGCATGTATCTTTTAAGGGCAGTAATTTTTAAAAGGAAACGTAAGCGGGGCACCTGGGTGGCTCAGTCGTTGAGCGTCTGCCTTCGGCCTTTTATTATTCCCAGGACCCTGGGATCACGCCCCACATCGGGCTCCCTGCTCCGCGGGAAGCCTGCTTCTCCCTCTCCCACTCCCCCTGCTTGTGTTCCCTCTCTCACTGTGTCTCTCTCTGTCAAATAAATAAATAAATAAATAAATAAATAAATAAATAAAAGGAAACATAAATTAATCTGAAAAAATATTTGATTATAAATGTATTGATGTAAATTTACTTGCTCTTGTCACTAGACTAGTTATTAAAGATATTTAAGATTTTTTTTTTTTAAATTTATTTGAGAGAGAGAGAATGAGAGAGAGGAAGCACATGAGAGGGGGGAGGGTCAGAGGGAGAAGCAGACTCCCTGCCGAGCAGGGAGCCCGATGCGGGACTCGATCCAGGGACTCCAGGATCATGACCTGAGCCGAAGGCAGTCGCCCAACCAACTGAGCCACCCAGGCGCCCTATTAAAGATATTTAGACAGTAATTTTTTATATTGTTTTCTCTGGAATGCACTCGAGCCTTGGACAAATGTCTCATCATTGAACTTGGTTTCATGTCCATAGAATAAAGGGTTGGTCATGATTTCTGTAAGGTATCTTTAAACTATGTAATTCTGTGTTTCTGTAAGTGTCATGTCATTTGCCAATAGGAACAATGTCTTAGTTTATAGAGTTCTTCTTAGAATGTCATTTCTCCAAGAGATCTTGTTCTCTTTGAAAGTCACTTCTGGTTTCTGTATGAAAAAAGTCTTTTTTTAAAATCAATACCAGTGAAAGTTAATCAGTGATAGAATGATTACAGGATGCCTTGCTTATCACTGCAAGGCCGAGATCATTATCTCTGTGATTATCCTCATATCTGATTTGAAAGGACAGAGGGGCAGCTTTTTCTGGCCATACCCCTCCTAATTCGTGAGATGTCCCCTAACCCCATTGTAAGAAGGAAACCTGCCTTTATTGCCATATTCTAAAGAGATTAGTGAATATTATGCCCAAGTGCCCAGGATATCACCAGCCCTACTCCCATCATTTATCATAGAGTCCTCGTAGTCATAAAGGGAATAATCACAAAGTCCTCTCACATCCCATCTCATTATATTATTGTGAATAAGGAAAAAAAATAGTTTTAAAGTATGGAGAAGAGTGAATTGGGTCATGCAGCTGCTTCCCAAACGCTAAATTTCCATTTCCAGTGCTTCCATTATTCTTCCACACTGAGATGCAGAAATTACTCATATTGAGATACAACGATTTTCCCCCTTACCAAGTCTTCAATGCCTGCTATTTTATTAGCTCATAATAAGAGGTCATTGAAAGGGTGTCAATGCAAGAAGCAGGCAAAAATCACCAGGTCCATTCTTCATAAACCCCTGCGTGCCCTCCAAGCACACCTGTATCTCTGGAAACTGGCTCTTCCTTCTGCCTCCTCCTTTTGAATGGTTACGGTGGAGGCAGCCAGTTTTACAAGGTGACCCACCCCACCTCATCTGTAGAGGTGTCGCCATAGGTTGGCTCCTGGCTAAGGTGGAGCTCATCTGAGTCCATTCCTGGGTTTTTAGCGTTGGAACTGGGAAATGATTGCCCGGGAAACCCTGAGCTCTTAAATGGAAATGATGCAAACTCACAAGCACTTGGGCAGTAGCTATTTTTTGACGTGGGGTTTTAGAAATAGAAAAGCCACAGGGGGTGGTGCAGGGGGAAATGAAACATATATACGAAGAGAGGCAGAGTTGAGATGTGAAGAGCAACTTCTGGTTTCTCTCCAGTCTTTGGGTCAGGTGCAAGTTCACCCCATCACCCAGCTGAATCCCTGCCCTTGAGTTGTGTGATATAGCCACGTATATGTTTCATAAACTCCCTTTTGCTAAAACTAGTTCAAATAGGTTTCCATAACTTAGAGCCAGAAGAACTAATTGTGAAGTGTCTTTCATACTCTACATTCTATAAAATACAGAATTAAATATAATGCCTACATAAATGTTCTTATGGTGCTAAATTATTAAACAGAATTAATTACCCAAGAGATACTACCCAGAGGAGACCGTAAGGTTTGTGTATATATAGTTACATATATAATATTTTTTCAAAAACTAATTTTTGAGTGACTCCTATGAAACCAGGCAACACTATTAGGTAGGCAGCAATAAACAAATGCAAAAATGAATGCCTAGTCTATTGGGAGAGAGATATAAACCAAATAATCACAAAAATTAGGCTTTGGAAAATACTATGAAGGATAAGGCCCAGGGAGCCAGGTACAGGAAGCGACACATAGGAAGGTCCCATGGCTAATTCAACGAATTCTGGTGTTACTATTCAGAAGGATTTTTTTTTTCACAATGCCATTTATTATTGAGAGCCTAAAATCATCCTTTCTGTTTTCTGATAGCTATATTTAGCTCTTATGTAGGAAAAGCATTTTTGTTTGTGTTTCAAATGTATTTCTCAAATAATCTAAAACCCCTATTTCCTTAACATTATTCAAGAAAGGCATGTAGTATACAATGGTATTTGCAGCATCAATTTGTTCAGTAAACTCTCTCTTTGTGGTCAGGGCAAAAAAAAAATCATCTCAGGCATATTCATATTCATGGTCTCACCATGGAGTGGTGAGTGGGTTCACGAATTCTGCTTAGAGCGGTGTGACTGCAGTCGTGTCCCAGCTCATCATCCCGGGCGCTTCTCAGCTCCGTCTCAGTCCAGTCAGATGGCACAGAGGCATGTGAAGCCAGAGCCACAGCAATGTTCATTTCCCTCAAGAATGGAAAAGACACTGTCTTCAGTAAGATAGACAGAGGGGATCTGCACGAAGTGCTCTCTTGGGCTAGCATCCCTCTGTTCTTTAACCGCAACCAATGCCGCTGTAACATTGCAGTAATATTCTAACAAAGGGTGACCAGGATGTAAGAGAGAATAAAAATTTACTTTGTGACTTCTCCAGGTTTCTGACTGATGCATGAACTATTTAACTGTGTACACAAAGAACTGCACTTTTAGTTGCCATGGCATTGCTTATCTGTTGTCTTTACAGGGAACAAAATGGTACTTGAATTAACTGTGACTCATCCCTTGAGGTAAAAGTGATAAGGCTGCCTTTCTTAACGGAGCCCGAATGCTTCATGCTTCGGTTGGCACAGATTTTTTTTGTTGCTTTTGTTGTAGTTGTTGTTGTTGTTAAAGAAAAGATACTTGCTCGGAAACCCAGGTTTAACCACTGCTCTTAAAAATTGATAGCTTTGAGCAAAGATCAAAGTTTACTGAATCTCATTGTAACAATTCACGCATAATAGATGAACAACACATGAAATGGCTACGAGGGAAATAGTTTCTTCCTAACATGGGTTCTCTTGAGTTACATCTAAGCATTTATGAGTGCAGAGGTGGCAGTCATGACCCCTGGCATTACTGATGAGGCACTACCAAAAATCTGATGCATAGTCTACCTCTGATAAGAAATCTTGAGTGCGCCTCAGGGTACCGTCGGGGAGAGTCTAATGAGTGCTAGGTGTGTGAGGTTAAGAATTCCACAATCACTGTGCACCTTACTGATAAGAAGGAAAAGTGATTTTAGGACACATGTGAGAATCCATGCATATACTTATAGGTGTGACACCCTAACAGAATTATTAAGACCCTACTCTGTGCCCCCAGAGCACTGTGTCCATACTTCCATTATGACACTTTTCACTTTGCTTGTTGTTGTTATTGTTGTTGTTATTACCGTTCTTGATTATCAGGTGCCTAAGAAGGAAGGGCTCAATACATACTTGCTGTATTATTCTCAGACTCTCAAAGCTGTGTTCATTACGGTTTAACATTCTACGAGAAGTACAAAGAGAAGGAAATAAGTCTGAGAACCTTTGGATCACTGGATGTCCAAGATTGATTTTCTTCTAGGGGAAGTGTTTGGGGTTGAAGTTGGCCTAGTAAAATAACTCAGATTTCACCTTATTCAGAGAAACTTAGGAGAAAACAGCCCAGGACTGAGGAAACTCTTTTTCATTTTTTTATTAAATAATTGATGCCTTTGAGAAGGCTCTAGAAGCTACACTTTTGGAAGTCCTTAGAAACAAGGACAAGTTAATTCCTGGACCTAGCACATATTTCTGAGTAAAACAAGTGAAACATTCTACATCCTAACAAACTATCTTGAATCAGATAACTCCTTGATAGAAATGAGG
This sequence comes from Phoca vitulina, assembly GCF_004348235.1. Taxonomy (NCBI): domain Eukaryota; kingdom Metazoa; phylum Chordata; class Mammalia; order Carnivora; family Phocidae; genus Phoca; species Phoca vitulina. Next base: position 3,362,323 of record NW_022589738.1, read on the forward strand.
CAGAATTTTAATTACTAATTTTACCTTTGCAATACAATTCCTAAGAAAAAAGTTAATTTGGCAATGGTAAAACAAAAAATTCTGCAGGATCAACACTGAAGATAGGAAGAGTATTAAATGTAGTAAAATTGAGAAGTATGTGTCTTTTATCTGTAGAAGTATTTTTTTAATTAACAAAAATTCACCAACGAAACTGTACTAAAATTATTATAGGTTATATCAAAAGTTCTGTGAAACATGAATGTAATAATGTAGAAGGGACTTCAAATTATATATTTTGAGAGATTTTACAATTGTTTCTTCTTCATTGATACAAAAAATATTGAAATCTCAAAATTATTCCAGAGAGTAATACTATAAATACAGAAATGTATTGCATTTAGAAAACTGGACTCAAAATTACAGCACACAAGTGTTATTTTGGTTTAGAAAAGTAAGTACGAAGTCATATGTTACATAGCTTATCAGTTAGCCTTCTAAAGAAATGCACTTAGTTCCTATTCTTCCATGATAACCTCTATGTTATCCTATTTAATTCTTTGTGATCAAATGTTCTCTGTTTTAGTTCTCTAACCACTACTAATTTTGATTTCAGGAGATCAAATCCCTCCCTAGTTTGGTGGCCATTGCAAAGTCATGTCTGCATCTTCTTTTCCCAGTGGCCTGGGGTATTCAACTGATACACATCCAATGCTGTTGGCATTCATCAACACTGAATGTATTGAGGAGATTTTCTACCTTTTTCCTTAAAAAAAAAATCTAAATATACCTAAGTGATTGATTGTGCAGAAAAACTCCATTCGTTCAGGTTAATTGGGGGAAATGTGATCTGAATTTATTGGGAAGGAATTTATTATAATTGTCTTGTTATTCTATAATTCAATTTCAGTGTTTTTTACTTGGAGTAATGACTGAAGTTTAGAGCTATAGAATGATTATCTGTTAGGGAGCCTTCCTGTTTAGTTGATAATGTGGTATTTGAATGCAAAGAGGGATCTGTCATAAGGTTTAAAAAATATGTTGCCCTTAGTAAGTTGAACAATCTCTGAAATCTTGTTTATATTGTTTATATATAAGGGCATATTCAATGTGTTAATTGGAAAAGCGTACCATAAATAACCTTCCTACTTTCCATGACTCACAACATTAATTTTCTGACTTGATCTTATGAAAAAGTCCAAACAAAATAATATCATTCGGGAAACTTACATAAATTTATGCTATTTTACTCAGAAATCTTAAGAATCACTAATACACCTGTCTAACTACTGGTTTCTTATTCGAAATGAACAATTTGACAGTACATACAAAGTCATTTCTCCAGATATTATTTAAATGGATACCAGGTTTAAATATTTAACCTTTCTGTGTCTTTTGTCTTGTTATTCAGTTTACACTTTGACTTTTAAAAAATGTTAAGAGTGCATTGAAATTATACATTGGAGGTTTAAATAGTTGAATCACAGGTGGCCAACTATCAAACATGTGTTCCTATGCTAAGAATTTGTATTGTGACAAGAACAATACAAGTAAATAGAAGCATTAGATTGTGACCTTTAACTAAACAAGCACTTCTTGTAATTGTAAGTTATCTTGGGGCTAAGGTATGTGACTACTAATTTGTTTGCACCACAATTTTATACCTATTTGAAAAGATATGCCATATATCACAGTTATTCAGTTAAAATAGTTCAGTGTGATTATCGTTAACTAAATCACATACACAATCACAAAACCCTATTCAAGTAATATTTGGTACAAAACTAAAGCATACAAAAAGGAATAAAGATTAGTATGAAGGGTCAGGGAGCACTGCCCTTGATCTTCCCAAGACATTCTAATCTTTGTCAAGTGAACTTCCAGGTATTAATTAATGTGACAGAAAAATCAAGCCCTGTCTTACCTTACTTTGCCTAATCCTTCCATTCCATTTCAAAATGGTGCCTCAGGCTTATAAAGGCCTTCAGAAGCTTAAAGATAAGGCAGATACAGTTTTGGTTGTAATTTTTAATAAAATATCTAATTTATTTTATTGAATTCAATGCCCTACAGGTACGTATTCTTGGTTTGTAGGCACTTGAAAAAACATGTACTTAAAAATTAAAGTTATTCATGTTCATGGGATCATAAGAATGCTATTACTCTGGGGATAATGAGGCCCAATGGATTTGAAGTAGCATTCTTTAGGTTATGCCTATGATGTCTTAAATATTAGCTTTGTCATCTGTGTAGGCAAAGAGGTGGCCACTACAACAAATCTGAGCTTTATATGGGTAAGAGTTGCAAGTGTAGAAAGGAATCATGTCATTTTTCAGCCTTTCCCAAACCTCTATAGTGATGCAGTATTGAATGGATATATAAGACACTAATGATTTCATGTTGATCAATCCCATGTCACAAATATTTGGATGCTATATGATACCCATTCTTAATGATGGCACCAGCAAGATACCTAAATCTTTCTAAATAACCCCAATAGTCATAATAGGATTGTATATTAATGCAATAATTTTGTAAAACTGATAGTATCTACTAAAGCTGAACACCTACAACTTGTCCTTTTTTCCCCTCCTAGGTATATATCCAGCAGAAATGTACAGAAATGTTCATAGCAGTACTATTGGTAGTGGCCCCAAATTGAAAGCTACCTAAAGATCCATGAACAGTAGAAGGAATAAATAAATTGTGGTACGGTCACCTAATAATCTACATCAATAAAAGTGAATGAACTTTCATTATACAAAATTATATGAATGAATCTCATAAACATAATATTATGTGAAAGGCGCCGGACCAAAATAGTACATAACATATATTTCATTTATCTAAATTTTAGAAAGAGCAAAATTAGTCAATGTTTCTAGAAATCAGGGTGGTGGTTACCTTTGCTAAGGAGAGAAGTGATGGCGAGGGACCATGAGGGAGACTTCTGGGATGTTGATAAAATGTTCTATTTCTCTATCAGGTTGCTGGTTACATGGATATGTTCAGTTTGTCATGATTCATCAAGATATACACTTAGATTTGTGTACTTACATATATATAAAAGCATATATTATACTTCAGTAAGAAAATTAAATTCTGAAAAAGTTCTGAGGTTAAATATGGCAAATTGAGTCAAGTGCTTATTTGTGCTTGTATCAGTTTTCTAGGGCTCCGGTAACAAGTTACCACAAACTAGATGGTGGCTTAAAACAACAGAAATTCACTCTCTCACAGTACAGAAAGACAGAAGTCTCAAATCAAGGTGTTGGCAGAGTTGTTTTCTTTTGGAGAATCTAAGAGAGAATCTCTTCCATGTGTCTCTCCTAGCTTCTGGTGCCTGTTGGCAATCCTTGCCATTCCTTGACATACAGACACATCACTCCAACCTCTACTTCCTTCTTCACTGATTCTCCCTCTATATTTCTTCTCTTTGTTTCTGACAAGGATACTGGCCATTGAGTTAAGGGCCCACCTCGGTAATTGAGATTTTTAACTTAATTACATCTACAAAGGTCTTTTTTTTCCAAATAAGGTCACATTTATAGGTTCCTGGTGGTCATATACGTTTTGGCGGGGCACGATTCAATCTACTATAGTATTCCTTCCCAAACTCCCCAGAAATCATAATGACATAAATATAAAAATATTACACAGACAGGAAAATATGACAAAAGTAGGAAACATAAGGTATATTTTTAAGATTTCAGAAGATGGAAGGTGAGTATTTAGCAGGATGCAGAAAATTAAAATTGAAGCAGTTCCAAGCAGGCTCAGGATTTGGAGATACCAAGTACTTCCAGATGTGAGGGTAAGGAGTGGGGCTGAAAATAGTAACTTTGGTTGAAAGTCTATATAAGGAAGTCAAAACCCCAGATAGCCTCTCCCACCCTGGGCATCCAACTGACCAATCATCCCATACCTAGGCAGAAAGAAAATGAACAATAAATACAAAAAAAGAATCAAAGTGGCTCTGGACTTGTGGACATGAGGAATTGCTAAGGGAGGGGGTGAGGCACTGTGCTGAAACAAGGCAATTAAGAAATAGTCTACATTTTGAATAGTGCAGACTCCCTCTTATCACCCCTCTATACTCATCTATGAGGACACTGGCACTTGGCCTGCTTCTCTAGTCAGGAGGTTGGAAGATTCTTTTCTGGGGGAAATCATTGCAGCCCAAGAGAAAAGACCTGCCTTTGTCAGGGTTGTCTCCAAATGAAAAGACTAATATTTCCCTGATCACATATACTGGTGTCCAATTTTCAGTCATCCCACTGTGCACACACAGCTTTCATTCAGCTTTTCAATACCTCGTATTTACATAGCTGTGGCCAGCCAAGGGTTACAAGATATTCATGGAAAGCTCACAGTGTAAAAGAGATTTTTTCTAAAAAAGAAGCATTCGAGTAAAAAGAACTATAATGAAACAAAGACTGTTCAGGGAGATGAAAAGTTCAAAAAATATAATGAATATTCTCAAATACATTAAAGAAGCAATTTATAGCATCCAAGATGCTATAAAAATGGACATTCAGGGAATTCATAAGAACTCTTAAGAGATTAAAATATTATAGCACAAATCTCCCAGAACGTAGAACAAATTATCAAAGGGCTGAGAAGATTTTTTTCAAAAGGGGATCAATACAGGAGGTCTAATTGGAATTTTAAAGAGCTGGAAAAAAAATGCAGGAAAAAGTAGAGAAGAGGAAATTACCAAGTAATGCAAGAAAGTTTTCCTTAAATGATGAACTTGATTTTCCATATTTAAAGGGTTCAACAGGTGACCAGCAAAAGGAATTCAAGAAGATTCATATCTAGGCATGTCAGCCAGAAATGTTAGGTCACCAAAGGTAAACATTCTAAAAACTTTTCGAAAGGGGTAGAGGCAAGTCATACATAATACCACAGGAATCAGAATAGCATTGGACTTCTCAAGGCAACATATGAAGCCAAAAGTCAACAAATTCATGTCATTAAAATTTTGAGGAAAAATTAATAATTGCTTTCTACCTACAATTCTATATCCAGACAATCAGTCAACCTGCGAGAATGGATATATAGAATTTTCAGAACTATAAGTTCTCAAAAATACATTTATAATACACCCTTTCACCAGAAGGTCCTAGAGGTTGTATTTTACCAAAATGAATGAGTATGCCAACAACGAATGGTTGAGAACCAGAAAACAGGGCACACATTGATTAGAAAGGGGACGGGAAAGAAAGTCTCTTCAGAAAAATATATGGCTTATAAGTAATAAAAGAGAAAAATGAAAACATAGGAGAAAATAATTTTCAATGAAAGAAGCCAATAGGAAATGTAGATGATATACAAAGAGATGGAACACTCCCAGAAAAACAAGCCACTCAAGGTCTCTGAACACCTGCTGTGTATTTCTGCCTTTTCTGTTTCCACAATTGATATGCCCTTTCTCCATCCTCATTGTTAATACACTAGTCCTTAAAAGACCCAACTCAAGATACAATCTCCCCCAGAATATAGGATAATAATTTCCTTGGTTAAGGAAAGCTTTCTTAGCAGACACAAAATATAGCCATAAAAATAGAAGCTGAAATCTGATCACATTATAATTTTAAACTCTTGTAAAGCAAAAAACATAAATCATAAACAAGTTTAAGAGGTAAATGACAGAATGGAAAATTGTATTTCGAGTAGATATCATGATTTTTAAAAATGATATATAAAAAATCTGTAAAGAATTCCAAGTCAATAAGATATAAAATACAATGAAATATAAAATTTGTTTATCAAATGTTAGGAAAGATGTGGGGGAAAAAAATTGTACCCTCAGTGTGTGGTGGAAGTATACGTTGGTGCGACTATTTTGGGGAACTATTTGGCAATAGCCCATAAAATTAAAAAACTGTATGCCTTATTATTAGGATGAATTTATAATTTATTGTTTAATTTGGGACCCTTTGAACATGAAATGGGGTGCTATTAAATTTTATGCCAGAGCAGGGGCACCTGGGTGGCTCAGTCGGTTAAGTGTCTACCTTCGGCTCAGGTCATCATACCAGGGTCCTGGGATCGAGCCGCGCCATCGGGTTCCCGGCTCAGTGGGGAGCCTGCTTCCCCCGTCCCCCTTGCTCATGCTCTCTGTCTCACTATCTCTCTCTCAAATAAATAAATAAAATCTTAAAAAAAAATTTATGCCAGAACAAATGTGTAAACTGGGACTATCCCAGGCCCTCTGGTTATAATCTCACCCTGTGTTTGACCCACTTTGTGTATAGACTCTAGATAACCTCTTGTCCATATGCACTATGTGTGTATAGTTTATAACAGCAAAAAATTAAGAACAATGTGTCAAAAGGGAACTCCACAGCTAAAATGTATAACACAGAATACTAAACAAGGTAAAGAGATGAACTGGATTTCTCTATATATCAATGCCAGTAGATATCCAGAACATAAACTTCAGGTGTGAATGGAAAATTCCAGAATGTTATACACAGGGATATATAGATTTATGGATTTATAACAAGTTCAGTTATAAAAATGGAATAGAAAAATACTCCCCAAAATTATAATGGTAGTTGCTTATGGAAATTGGGAAAGGGAATTCTCGTCATGGTTTAAAGGGAATCAAGCTATATTAGTCATGTCTTATTGTTTTAAAAATAATTTGACGCAAATATGACAGAGGTTAAAGTTGATAGATCTGGATCAGGAGAGGTATAAGCATATTTAAAAAGTATTTGGCTTTGGTTTTTTTTAGTGACTTTTATTTCTCAAAGTAAAAACAAAATGATAACCTTTTCCACGAAGCCTTCCTTGATCTCTTTTAGCCAAACATTAGCTCTGTCACTCCAGATTGTAAGAATAGTGCCTTTTTCCTTTTTGTATCCCCCCACAATACCTGGCCAGATATCTGATACACAGGCAACACCTGGTAAGATTTTATTAAATAAAATACAGAAAGAATAGGATGGTTTACACAGAAACCCTTGCCTCTTGGTAGGTGACTGGAAACATTTTTAAATTTTCAACTTTTTCAAGCTTTTCTTTGCTTAATGGACCTGTGTTTTGTGCCAAATGCTATTGACATGTTCTGGAATGAATCTCTAATAAAAGTGAAAATAGAGCGGTTTATGTTTATGTGTTACTTAGCCTGTTGAAGATTCTCCAGACTTTAATCACCAAAGCAAGCCTCGTCTAGCATGGTCATTAGAAGGACCTGCTCCAGTTTCTCTCCTCTCTCATAAATACCTGTTCTTTGTCCTAATGCTGAGTTCTGCCCTGTGGAATGAAATGCGGCGTTCTTCTCTGTTACTCTTTTGTGTCGCTTTGGCCCTATTTGCCACTGTAGTACTGTTAACTTCTGCCTGTCAAAACCAATTAATAATTTTTGAGCATCTACTAGGTCCACAGCAGAATTTCAGTTACCTGTGGCTCATTTTGAGTTGAGCTGTTAAGCAAAGCTTGAATACAATATGGCATTTGCCTTGAATTTTTTTATTTCAAGTTCCATGGTTTCAGTATTACCACTCTCATAAATAAAACATATGCTTTCATCTTTTTCAAAGTTATCAGAGTTTGTTCACTTGAACAATGCCCAACTCGCAAATGAATACTTTTGCAAATACTTATGGTGGATATATAAGTACATATGTAAATTCATTTGGCTCCAATGCGAATTTATTAAATGTGCTATACTGGTTTATCTTTTATCAAAAGAGCTGTTAGTAAGTGAAAGCAAGTGCCCGTGCTCATACATACATAAAATGCTCAATTTAGGCTTTAGTGGTAGCTTTTAAAATGACTTCTTTACCTGCCACTTATACTAAAAGGATGCCTTTATTCTTGAAAATGAGATATGGTTTTTAGGAATACTTTTCTTAATTTCTTTGAGATTCTCCTTTTGTTTCCAGTTTTCACTGCTGTTTCAGACATAGAACCAGACATGCCCCACTGTGGTTGGCTCCCTCCATCATTAGCCGGCTTGCCTTTGAGACAGGACTTTGTATACAGTGGGTTTTCTTAGCTGGTTGATTCCTGTGATCGCCGGACTCTGTGCACTATGTGACGTGTCTCACAATTACGTGTGCCTAGTGATTTTCAGGTACTCTCACACGTACACACAAAAGATGTGCTGATGATAGCAGTGACTTTGCAGAGTGATCTTTTCGTCATAATTAGCATTTGAAAAATCTCCGAGTTGAAATACACAATCCCACATGGCTTTGATGCTTCTGTAGTTAAGAAGGGCAGGAACAGCCTTGGGAAACTCTTGCTGACTTGGCAGCATGAAGCACGGCACGTGCACCTTCGGATGAACAGAAAAGCAAGCTGATTTCATTCCCTTTACTGCCACTATCCTACAGGGACTGGCTGTTCAGTCACTTACTTATGCTGTCAGAGCTGACCCTTCAAGACAGTTCACCTGGCTAAAATTCAGTTGTCTTACGCCCGAAGGATGAGATACGAATCTGAGGTGGCCGGGGTTTTAAGGCAAGGAGCTGTATTATAGGTTGCTGGCATTCTGCAGGCTCTTAGGAGCACACTGTTAGGCATTCAGGTATCAGAAGGATCTTGGAAAATCTGCTCAGCCCCTGGCATCTTTTCGGCCCGTTCTAGATGTCTCATCCAGCTGTGCAGTGAGAAGAAATGAAGCTGAAGAGGCGTCGGTGTGGACGTTGCCAGACAGTGTGCGCATTATCTGTACTCATGTGGAAGGCTGCCTTGCTGTGTATGTCTAAGGCTGTCAGAAAGATTGATTCTTGAAATATTTCTGAAAAAAATGCTAAGTACTAGCTCCTTTGGGTATTTACCCAGGGGCATTGTGGCTGCGTGGCATTGCTGTGTGGCAGCCAAGCAGTAATCGCTTGCTCTTTCTCTGATTTGTGTCTCTGTCAGCAGCCGAGAGGAGGGAGGTTCAGACCCAGAGTGGGGCCCTTGCTTCCCAGTATTCTCATCTAGCCCATGGTTTCAAATACTCTCTGCATTGCTAATGACTCCTAAATTTATATCTCTGGTCCTGATGTCATCCCTAAATCATAGACCCATGTATCCGATTGCCTACCCAGTAGCTCAGATTTGATGCCTAAGAGGTATCACACTTAAATTGAGCAAAACCAAACTCCTGATCTCTCCTCCCATATACGCCCCCAACTGCTCCTCCCACGATCTTCCCAGAGCAGTAAATGGCATCACCCTGCTTATGGTTGCTCCAGCCAGAACCTTGCATCATCCTTGACCCCTCCCTTCAGCTCAGGTCCCACATCGCAAGGCTCCACCTTGAAAGTAGATTTAGTACATGAACACTTCTCAGCCACCTGCCACCGCTGCCTTAATCCAAGCCAACAGCAGATCTCATCTGTACTGTTGTAATTGCCTTCAAGTGCCTTCTAACACACCAGCCTGCTTCTCCCATCTTCCTGCTTCCTCCTGTATTTTCCCACAGCAGCAAAAGTGAATCCTAAAACCCAAATGAGATCATGTTATTCTCTGTTCAGAAATCACCAGTGACTTTCAAACCCAAGGTCCAAACCAAATCTACTTTTTCCTTAGCTCAGTTCCTCAACTCATTCATCTGTATATAGTGGCCTCTTCACTGCTCCTCGAGTATTCCAAGCTTGGTCCCACCTAAGTGTTTTTGAACTTGCTCTTCTCTTTGCCCAGAATGCTCTTCTCCTAGATACTGGCATGTCCTGTTTCCTCACTTCCTTTAGGTATCTCTGAAATGTCTCCTTATCAGTAAGATTTCCCCCTCACCAGCCTTTATAAAATAGAGCTCTGTTCTCAATGTTGTCTTACCTTGCTGTGTTTTCTTATTGGCCGCTATGACCCCACAGTGTCTTTCTCCCCTACAGGCAGGCTTTGTTTTGCTCACTGCCAATCCTCTAGCCCTACCAACAGTGCCTGGTGAACAGAGGTCTTCAATGAGTAATTGTGGAAGGCACACCAACATGAGTCTTCTACCTGTATCCATGCCAGCTGTAATGGGGCACTTAGACCACCTGATTCCTTTTTAATTTTCATGAGAATAGCTCCATGGTATACTTAGCTTTTCGGTAGAAAAGCCCATTAAAATCCAAGACCTCGCAGAGCTCATTTCTCCATCTCTGAATTGACTAGTCCATGAAACACATGCTTCTAGAAACCGGGGATGTGGAAAGAAGGTCTTGCCTTCCTTGGATGGGCTAGCACTTAGTGCCATAGCGATAGTGCCGGGATAACAAAGAATTGTGCAATTTTAGAGAATCATGATAAAGAAAAGACATTTCCCGTATCTGGGGGCAAAACTTGAAAGTTCACAAATACATTAGTGCTAAGAATTTCCTAGACTTGCCCTTGCTTGTCAAATAAGTGCAATGTCTGCCTCATCTTCTGCGTCTACCACCACAAATTCACCTTGCATTTTCTTCCTCCTCTTTTTGTTTTAAAGACACTTTATGCTTCTTTTGTCTTAAGAAACCTTTCCTAACATTTCTGAAATTCCATTTTATGATTTAGTTAGAGTTCAGAAGTGAGAAGGTAGTTTTCTTTGATGTTGCCCGTGAGTTTATTGGCTCTTTGGGGCACTGGAACCATGGAATTCATTATCAGTGTTGTCATAACACCCAGCAGAGGCCTTGCCTGCAGTACACAATCAATGATACTTATTAGTGTGGGTTTTAGCCTTCTTCACATATCTTTGACATTATGATTACCTGTTTTTAATTAGAAATCCACACCTGATTAGCAGTTGTTTTTCAAGATATACTTCTCTGTACACTGTACAGAGCCACTGTACTTCTCTGATGATATTGGACTGGATTTTAACTAAAGCACAGCTTTTCATCAGCTGTACAGTGACACATTCCTGTACCCCAAACAGATTGCAGGTGTGCTAAGATAATAACTCCTCTATGCTCTCAAGGGCAGCTGGAGCCCCTAGACCAATCAGTTCTTTTTGCTCATTGATGTACAGTTGACATCTACTATTATATTAGTTTCAGGTGTATAACACAGTGATTCAACAATTATATGCATCACAAAATGCTTAGCACGATAAGTGTAGTTACCGATGACTTCTGACCACAAGATTGTTTACCCCAGAGTGCCCTACAGATACAATTTCTAAATGTCTCTGGGCATTAGAAAGGTTGAGGGTAACTCGAGTCCAGCACTGCCTCATAGAACTTTCTGCAGTAATTGAAATGTTCCAGATCTGCCTGTCTGATAAGGTAGTCACAGGACACATGTGGTTATTGAACTCTTCAAATGTGGCTGGTGCAACTTAGACTAGCAGTTACCATACTGGATAGTGCAGCTAGAGATTAAACTCTGAGCTATATAGGGGTGGCTCAGTCAGTTGGGCGTCCAACTCTTGGTTTGGGCTCAGGTCAAGATCTCAGGGTCGTGGAATCGAGCCCCGTGTCAGGCTCTGTGCTCAGTGCAGGGTCTGCTTGTCTTCCTCCTCCTCCTCCTCCCCCTCCCTTCTCTCTCTCTTTCTCTCCCTCTCTCTCATAAGTGAATTTTTAAAAATCTTTTAAAATAAAAAACTCTAAACTATATAATCTATTAGGAACCAAAGATGAAAAATAAGCACAATTTGGCAGTTTATCAGGCTCAACAAATATTAATTTGGAGTGTTAGCGACTCATAGTGGGACCAGCAGACACAAATAAATTAATAGAGCACTAACTTAAGAATACAGGCATCAAAGTAGACCTCATCTCTTAATGTGGCTCACATAGTTGGGTACTTGCTTGTTGACTCTAGCTGTGTTCTCTTTCTCTCTTGTTTTCTCTTCGTTTGATTATGTGTGAATGACAGTGCTGTTGCCTGAAAGTGACTTCAAAGTCATCCCTGCAGGCCTTACCTTATTGAGTTCAGGTGAATTGTGGTATCTACATTGTTCTTCTAATGGGGCCTGAAGCAATCTAATAATTTGCCTTTGGGTCCTATGGACCATGTGGTGTTTACTACCCACCGCTCCATCTTAAATGATGTGATGGTCACTGATTGTGATTGAGCACTAAACATAGTGCTCTGTGTTTAGCGATGCTTCTGCTAGGTTAATCAGTATGGAATTAGCTATTGCTTGCAGCCATTGTCTTTGAAGCATTGTTTCATCCAGGCAAGAGCTTTCTGGAATATGTAGATTTGTGAATCAAAATTCACAACCTAATTCCAGTTTACCATGAGAAGAAACAGGTCAGACAGCCTGGTGTTTATTCATAAATTATTCCTAGGAGGTGATTAGTATCTGGCCTTCACCTCATGATTCCTACATTTGTTAATTGTTTCAATAAAATGTTCTCAAGAGGACTCTGATCCCTGTGTCCCACTGCCTCGTTAATCTCTTCTGCTGATATCGAGTCCAGCTCGCTTTCTATATTCATGCCGTTCCCTCTTTTTGGAATGACCCATCCCTCCTTTCTTCTCAGGGATAGTTCAGCCTTGTTTCTGAAGGCATTTAAATCCCCAATAGTGGTATTAATACGCACTAACGTTTATGGAGTGCATTTTTTGTGCTAGGCATAATACCAGACACCCTTATGTTCATTTAAACTTCACAACAAGCCTTTAGAAATCTGTTTTTTTTTTTCCCAAGGAATATATTTAACCTACTTTACAGATGAGGAAACTGAGTTTCGAACTTGTGAATCACTTTGCATACAACGATTCTGTAATAAAGCAGGGTCAAGGTTTGCACCTCAGACTTCCTGACCCTAAAGCTTTTGATTTTTCCATTGCAGATAAAGGAGACAAAGAGGTCTGTTAAAGGAGTCTACTAAAGGAGTCTGTTAACTAGTAACCTTGTACTGGGAACATACTTTGTGGCTTTATGGCTTGCTTATTTGGCCTCTTGATTTCCAAGTCTTGTCTTCATTGTGCTGTCGTCTTCCTACCGTATGGTGTATACCCATACCAACAAAACCAATTATTTGCCAAGTGTGTGAGAGAGAGTATGGTAGATGGGGAAAGTCTTGGTCCTTTGTGGGCAGCCTGGTCCAGGTACATTTATCTACTGCACCTATTACATGCCCTTCACTCTTGAATCTCTCTGATTCATATCTTACCTCTTCCATCCCTTAACTTACAACAACATCACCCATGGCCAGGACTATGTAGTTCACCTTACTGTTAAGTAGTATCTTTCATTGTTGAATTATTCATCATGCCTTTTCAGCCAGAGTGTAAATTACTTGTGTGTGGATATCTCGTTTTGTCCTTATTCGGCCTGGCCCTGTGGCATCAGCCCAAATGCTAGGCCAGTCACTGGCAGTTCTTACATATTGCTGATTGAGTGAGTGATTATCTTCAGTTGTACGTTATAAGTAGACAAAAAGAGAAATGAGAAAATTAAAAGTTATTCCCCAGAGATGAGTAGCATAGCTGAATATACTAACTTATGGTCATAAATCACTTAAAGGATGACATATTTCTCATAGAACTATACAAATAGCTGGTACTTAATATTTTTGAAAGGATATTAATAGTTATTTTCTGGATTCATGTAGTCTATTTTCTAGATGGGTAAGTTTTTTAAAGTAACTGAAGCTTATCTCATTGAACAAAAATGTATTTTTAATGAACAGTTTTTAATGCAAATCTTTAGGAAAAAGGAGCATATAATTACTGTCTTTTAAAATAGAATGCATGAGGGCCCCCTGGGTGGCTCATTCGTTAGGCGTCTGCCTTCAGCTCAGGTCATGATCTCAGGGTCCTAGAATCGAGCCCCACATTGGGCTCCCTGCTCAGCGGGAAGCCTGCTTCTCCCTCTCCCACTCCTGCTGCTTGTGTTCCCTCTCTTGCTATCTCTCTGTCAAAAAATAAATAAAATCTTTAAAAAATAAATAAATAGAATGCATGAAATATAATGAAATCTTTCCTTGACTAGTCATTCAAAGAATTTTTTTGAGCATTCACTATGTTCTACCTGTTATGGAAAATACTAAAAACATTAGTGACATGAAGGTTAAAAATTTTTTTTTTAAAACCACCATACTCTGGACTCCAGGAACCAGACTGAGGGTTATAGAAGGGAAGGGGGGTGGAGGAATAGGGTAACCGGGTGATGGGTATTAAGGAGGGCACGTGTGGTGATGACCACTGGGTGTTATATGCAACTAGTGAATCATTGAATACTAGAAAAATGAACAATAAAATAAAATAAAATAAAATAAACCATACTCCCTATTCTCAGTGAGTCTCAAGGGGAAGTCAGATGTAAGAAGGAAAAGTTACAACCCAGCCGTGTAAAGACTGGACAGAGGTAAGGAGGTAGTGTTTTGGGGCCCCATCAGGAGTCAGGAAACTTTAACCTAAGAATTAATATCTTTGGTGGTTATGGAAGGTGAGTTAGGATGTAAAGAATGATGTGGCCTTCCAGAAGGATAGATGGAGGCACGTTCCAAAAGAATCCAAGAGAATGGTGAACTAGGGAAAGGGTGGGGTATTCACTGTGTTTGTTACAGAACAGCCTGAGGCCAGTTCTAGACTTTAAATGAGCATAAAAAAAAAATCACATCAGATCATGTTATTTCCCTGCTTGCGTTGGTCCTGTATCAGTTACTGAATGACAGTCTTAGCTTGCTGAAGTGTAAGAAATACAAGCAAGCCCAGACCAGATGAGCAAAACCACATATTTAGCCTGTAGTTGACCACAGATGCACCAGCAAAGATCTTTCTGGCTTGGGTCAGATCGGTTGAACCTCCCAGCCATCTTGTAGACTTAAAAATAATAAATGGCGTTATACGAAAACAATGAATCATGGATCACTACTACATCAAAAACTAATGATGTATTGTATGGTGACTAACATAACATAATAAAATAAAATTTAAAAATAATAATAATAATGGGCGCCTGGGTGGCTCAGTTGGTTAAAGCGACTGCCTTCGGCTCAGGTCATGATCCTGGAGTCCCTGGATCGAGTCCCGCATCGGGCTCCCTGCTCGGCGGGGAGTCTGCTTCTCCCTCTGACCCTCCCCCCTCTCATGTGCTCTCTCTCATTCTCTTTCTCTCAAAAAAATAAATAAATAAATAAATAAATAATAATAATAAATGGCCACTATTTTAAGCTACTAAGATATAGAGTAATTTATAACTCAGTATTATTTAACTGATAAATTGTGTTAGTGTTCTTCAAATTTTTTCCTAAAGTAAAATGCCTTTGCTATATTTATTATAAACAAAGAAATGTGAAGATGTAATAGAAACAAATTTTGCTGAGCAAAGAGAGCCCTGGTATTGCTTTGAGCTGGCATAGATGCAATTCAGTTTCATTTCATTTCTTGTTATATACTTGGCTTGAAATTTATAATTTATACTCCACAATATGGACATATGTAGATGTATGCACATATTCATGCTATATAACACTCAAAAAATTTATGAAATCCTAGTTTTCATATCCATAACATTTAAAAAAATTTTTTTTTGTTTTGGACAATTTCAAGCATGACAGACACAAAAATAGAGAGAATAGCATCATGAAATTCCATGCAGCCATCACTCAGCTTGAGTGATTATCGACATTTGGTGTATGTTGCTGTTTGTAACAGGTTTTTGTCGTTTCTTTTCTCTTCTTTCCTTTTCTTTTCTTTTCTTTTCTTTTCTTTTGAGGATATGAATGGTGTTCAGTGCAACTAAGAAGAAATTCGCAGTTTGTTCCTGCTTTGCTGAAACAAAAATTCTTAAAATGACTAACCTCAGTTTGTTGCCAAGTAACTCTTGGCTATGCACTGATAGCAAAAGTAATATAACAGCATTCGTAGTATAATTAGATTTGAATAGCAAGTTTTATTTAAAGAGTGCCTGATCTTATTGCTCATAGGCATGCTTTCCTTTCTTGTTTTTTGTTTTCGGTAGTAATCACGTTTTTAATGACTTGTGATAGGCTTTCATTTTATGAAACAATAGAAAACTGCCATAGGAACTTTTTAGTAGGCTTTTAGACATGTTGAAGCCGCTTAAAATCCATTTAGGTAGGAGGTTATTATTTGTTAAATAATTGTTTTTATAAAATGACTTCTGCAAAAAACATAATCCCCAACAGCGTTACTTGGATGATGATAACAAATAATCTAAACAGGAAAACATGGTGATGATGTAGTAAGTCACAAATGCTCCATTTGTTGAGTGAATGAATGGGAATTTAGGGTTCTGTTTTTTCACTCTACCCAGAATAGAGAAAATGAAATGCTTTTTCTTTGGTCTGCCTTCCAGATATATGTTTGGGTAAGGAAGGAAGGATGTGTGAGATGAAAGGAGGGAGGGAGAGGAGAAGGCAAAAGGAAGGGAGGAGGGAAAAGAAAATGGAAGGGAGAGAGGGTAGAGAGCAAGAAGGGAGGGAGAGAGAGACTAATTATTTGGAGGTATATTTCTTTAAGCAGTAATGCTGTTAAATATGACAGGCAGCCTGTAATTTAACACACAATATTTATCTTACTATTTTATTGGAATTTCAGGGTTCCAGCTACATATACAGAAGTTAGCTTAAATTCATGGACTATCAAAGGAACTGTACTATCTCCTAGTATAGCCTCATTGTTGACATATGTCAGGAATGTTAAAGCAAGTGCCAAAGTTAAGTATATCAAGATTTGACAAACCTAATTATTGTCCCATAAGAAGCTGAGCACCAATGAAAGTTTAAATCATCTAGAAGAATGCAGTGTAGTAATAGTAGAATTGTTTAATTTATGTTTACACATTTTAGGCAAAAATGATGTTATTTTTATAGGATTTGGACTGTTGTAAAATGTCACTCTAAAGGACACCCCTAATATTTTATATAATTACTATGAAAATTTAAAAATTTATATTCATATTCATAAACCTTGAATTTCAATGGAGAACATGCTTATTAAGGTTTATTTTTCTCTTTGGCAACAGTTTTAATGGGATTTTCAGAATGCTCACTTTTTTTTGGTCCACTATCATCATGAGATCCTCAAATTGTATGTCATCACCAAGTCCTGTAACCATTAAAGGGTTCTGCTTATAAGAACCAATGACAGATGTAATCCTCCCTTCCAGTCTTAAGAAAATAGTGTTAGACATACTCAAATTCTACAGTAAAAGCTTCACTATTGTCCAATATGGTTAAATCTTAAAGAGGTCCATGAAACTGACACAGAAGTTTTCGTCTCTCTTTCCGAACACTGTCGAAGTAATGTTTTCCCCCAGTGTATTCCATATCGTCGGAAACTCCAAGGAAAACAAGGCATCTAGTAGAAACTACATTAGAAATCACAAATGTTGAAAAGCAGTCTAGAAAAAAGGCAGGCATGTGACCATTAAAATCGGACAGTGTGGGTTCAAATCTTGACTTCTATCCTCACTGGCTGTTCATTTTGAGAGAAATTTCTAGATCTTTTCATTGCGGCAAACTGATGGTCAAATGAAATAATGTAACTGCACACCCCCAAATATAATGTGTGTTAATTTTTCTATCTATATGCTTATTTTCAATCTTATATTTATGTTCTTATGTCTTAAAAGCCTTAAATTTATGCTGAGAGTTAGAGCTAACAACAGGCCAAGTTAATAGTTTGTGACAGAAATTAAAACAGAGTGTGCTGTGTTAACTTTTAATGATAAATGGAGGTATTACATGGGCTACTTTAATCCCTCCCTGGCTAGCTCCTTTGAATACTTATTGCCACTTACCAAAAAAATTATTTTTAGGATCCTTCCTTTGGTAAACATGTGTTCAGTGATTGCAAACAACTTCCATATTAACTGAAATATAATAGTATTAGGAAGCTTTTGCTGTGAAATAATTCTCTAATGTTTCAACAGCTAAATGTTTTATGATACATTAGAATTATTTTTGCAGTTCTGGAATGCCTCTGCTATTCTGCATTAAACGGTTTATTCTTTGTCTTTAGAGAAGAACCTCTTTTTTAAAAAAAAAGATTTATTTATTTATTTTGAGAGAGTGAGTGTAGAGGAGAACCTCTTTTTTTTTAAAGATTTATTTATTTATTTTGAGAGAGTGAGTGGGGTGGGGGTAGAGCGAGAGAGAGAATCTCCAGAAGACTCCCTGCCGAGCATGGAGCCTGATGCAGGGCTCGATCCGATTACCCTGAGATCATGACCTGAGCTGAAACCAAGAGTCAAACACTCAACTGACTGAGCCACCCAGGCGTCCCTAGAGAAGAACCTCTTAATTTTTAGTTGTTGGGGTGGGGGCAAGAGGCCTCGGTGGCGGTCATTCTTTCTATGAGGGTTTAGAAGGAGGAAGAGGTTATTCTTTCTTTACATAGAGTCTTAATTAATTCTTCTCATTTGGCCTCTCATCTCTCCCCTGCACCCTGTCATACTTGCCCTTTCTGGGTTCTAAGCCTATGCAGTTTCATACACCCCCATGGCTTCCTTCTTGGCTGTGGTCCGGGTAGCCCAGACTGCATTGTCCTGCAGTTTCATCAGTCCCCATGTTTTTGATAGCTTTTTGTCTACCAGAAAATTGAAATCTCTTGTCCAACTCAGGCTTAAAATATAGATAATAAAACCACTTTTAATATACGGTTATCATATAGCACGGTTTCTCAACCTTAGCACTCTTGATATCTGGAATGGGATAATTCTTGTGGGGATCCTTCCTGTACGTTGTAGGAAGTTAAGCGGCATCCCTTGTCAAGCGGCACCCCCTCCCACCAGCTGTGACAACCCCAGTTGAGAACCACTTTCAGAAGGCCTTATCAGTGAGTAAATGTGCAAGATTCTGTATCATGAAGAAAAAGCCAAGAAACGCAAATATCTTCTGCATTGAAGTACAGTATAAATAAACCAACCTAATATAATCTGGAAGGCCATTAAATTGCATTACACTATGCTATGGAAATGTAATGTCTTATTTTGATAGTCCAGGCCAAGCAGATAATTAAAAATTTTCTGATTTTTAGTAGTAACATGATGCCTTTTGTCTTTTCCACAATTTTTCTTTAATAAGCATTTCCAAATATCCTGGGATTTCTAATTTTCATTTCTTAAAGACCTTTTATCCACTAATAGAAAAAGAAAAAAAAAAGATATGCTATGATAATTTTGTTCACTTTCTCATTGCTAGGGAAGAGATGCTTTCCCTCACAGGACAGACAATTTTTTGGAATCAACTGTTGTCCCTAAAAGCTAATTGGTGACAACATGTTAATTTTTTCCTTTCCTGTCAACAGAAGTCGAAAGAGTAGTTGGCATGCTCACCTCCCTGATTATAGCTATTACATCAATCAGCATCCTTTTTCTAGTGTTCATCATAATTCCTCTAGATAATTATGTATTGTTCCAGTTTTCTCACCATTGTGTTTCACTTTAGCTTCGACTACACTCAAATTTATTTAAAATGGTTGAAATGGGTCATGCAATCAGTTAGAATTCATCCCCACAACATTTATGCAAAATCCACCACAGCAATTGTTTTTAAAATAATTCTTAAAAATATTAAACCACCTTTATTCCATCTACCCATATTTTTCTCAGCTCATTTGGTCAGAATGAGGGTGCAGTCAGTGACTGAATGAGATCTGAGGTCAGCATGAGTCTGGCTTTGGCAAGCAGGGCTGCTCACGCTGGAAGCTGGGGCTTAAGAGACCATTGCAGAAGGTGGCAAATGAATAAAGAATCTGAGCCCTAATATTAGCTCCATGTTAATTAACTTTTTTATGATATTCTTGAGTGATTCTATTTTAAAAACAGTTATTCAATGAATATAATCTCTTCATTGTTAATGTTACCTGGGAGGCTTATGTAGAGATTGGAAAAGCGATTAAACATAAATTCCATCGCTCCTATGATAGAATAGTACTTTATAATAAATATTTTTTAAATAAGAAAAACTAAATTAAACATGATGATATTAAATTTGCCAATTGAATATGTTCCACATATCATTGCACCAAGGGAGTACTGGAGGACTGTTTTTAATATCTTGGCTAACATGGCTCTGATTCTATTAATCAAAAACAAATTCAGGGGCATACATTTTTTATATTATGCATGATATTAAAGCAAAATGGGACAGAGATTAGCCAGAGTTTATCTCATGATAAGTTAATATGGCATTCGCCTTAAGTATGAAACTTTTTTAGACCATTTCCTCAGTCTTTTGGGGGGCCGGAAAGAGAAGATGAGTTATCAGTCAGTGGCTTAAGTTTTCAAAATATAAATGGAAAATCAATAGTAAAATTTCCTAGCCTCTGTGGATAAAAGGAAGTGACTGAATTGATTTATAAAAACTTGTTTCTTGATTCCTATTACCCCCATGAAATTGTCCCCCATATCATTAAATAGCATTGCTATTCAAGTATTTGCTCAAGCCCATAACTGGGGATCCCTGGATGCCATATCAAGACCATCAGTAAATTTGGCTAGTTCTGCCTACCAAATAGATACTTAAAGGAAAAAATCCTACCATTTCCGCCACCAAAACCAATGTTGCCTCACCTGTCTGTGGACTGCTTCAGTGCCATTCTTCCTGGTTTGCCTATCTCTACTCTGCCTTGTTATTTATATTAACATATAAATAAAAATAATGGGCTCGCTCCAGAATTCTTCAGGGCATTCTCACTATGTTTAGAATAAAACCCACGTCTTTTCCATGTTCTACAAGGCCTGCCCGGCCCATGGCTATCTCTGACCTCATTGCCACTCTTTCCGTAGGTCAATATGGCTGTAATGATCTGTGCTATCCCTCACACATGACAGGCACACTCCCATCTCAGGACCTTTGCACTTGTCCTTCCCTCTGCCTGCCATAATCTTCCTCTAGGTATGCACATGGGTGATTTCCTCCCTTCCCACAAATCTGTCTCAAATGATCATCATTGCAAACGTCCCTGACATTCATCTCTAAAATAGCACCTGCGTTAGTCTCTTTCTCCTCAGCTGCTTTATTTTTTATAATACTTATAACCACCCACTATTATATTATGCATGTACTCATTTACATGTATATTTCACATCTCCCTCTCTGGACTGCAAGCTCCTTGAAAGCAAGGAATTTTGTCCATCTGGTTCACTGTTATACCCTCTAGCAACTAGGAAAGTGTCTGGCAAAGAGGAGAGGTTTTAAAAATACTTGTTGAATGAATGATTGAACATATTTGTTTTATTTGCATTATAAGCGACATTGATCAAATCATATGAATAAAATATTAAGTATCAAAGCCAGTCAAATGAATTTCTTGATTTACCTGAATACATGCATTTTGATAGATATATTAAGAGTTACATCCTTGAAAGTATTTGCTCTATCACTTTGACAAGTCTCTTAGATCAAGGTTATCTTCTACATGGTTTTAGTTTGCTCATAAACCGCTCTCCCTGCAGTTTTCTGCTCAGTTACTTTGCCACTCCTCTTGCTTTGAAGCTTCTGAGGCTCCATGACTCTGTCGTCAGCCACCATAATTGTTTGCAACAGAAAGGAGAAATTTTGCCAACCCCAGTGCATTAGAGATAAATGAAAAAGAAAGCACCCCTTTTCCCCCAAATGGCTTTACCCTAGAATATGTTAATATTTTCTCCTGTCCATTCATTTCTTTCCCCCAAGGAACGTGGGATTGTGTCTACTTGCCATAGCTCTCACAAGCTCTATGCCCTACTGTTAGAAACTAATGTTAAAACATTCCAGGCCAAGGGAGCCTGTGTGGCTCAGTCCATTGGGCATCCCACTCTTGATTTCAACTTAGGTCATGATCTCAGAGTTGTGAGATCGAGCCCTGTTTGGGGCTCCATACTCAGGGTGGGGTCTGCATGAGATTCTCTCTCTCTCCCCCCCCCGCCCCCCCCCCCACTCACATACTAAATAGATAGATAGATAGATAGATAGATAGATAGATGATAGATAGATAGATAGATAGATAGATAGATAAAATCTTTAAAAAAAATTCCAGGCCAAAGAAAGCAGAACTAAAATCCCATTCTGAGTCATTGAAGCTCTATGGTTAATCCACATTACTTTGACTTGCTAGGAAAATAGGCAGTTGTTTGTCGACTCTTTTAAGTTAAAAAAATATATATGCAGACAACAAAACAAACAAAAACCATTATAAAATGGGGCATGTTGGTGGGATTGCCGCAAAGCATGTTTTGTCATCGGCCCTATAAATCTGTGAATATTGTTTTGTGACCAGATTCAGTTGGTAGATTTAAATGGGGTCAAAAAGAATTCACCTCTGAGTATAGCACTCAGCACAATGCATCATTTATATGCTCTTGTCTCACACATACATGATTCTATGTCTTATTGATCTCTTTCTTTCTGATATAGTCTTACTATTGGTCAGTACTTCATAAATGCTCTTGAAATTGAGTAATAAGTATAGTATGATTATTTATCTAGGTTGTAAGCTCTCTCAGGGTTAAAAGCTGTATTTTGTTCACCTTTGAGTTTTTTTGCAATCTCAGTACATTGTTTGCATATCTAAAAGTCTTCAAAATGGTTTTGTTGAATTGTGTTCTTGAAGACAGATCAGTTCTCCTGTTATGGAAACTAATATAGGAAATATTAATGATTCTTAAATTCAAGATCTAAATGCCTTTTGAACCCTTAGCTAAGCATCCGTGTTGTTTTCTTATTAGGCTATATAGAATGTCAAATGCTATTGTCCCATTCTTTGATGGGTATTAGAGCAGATTTATTTTCCATCTGCTATATTCAAGCACTTAATCTGTTATCTTACTTAATCTTCACACCAAGCCATAAAGGAAAATTATTTATGTCACATTCTATATATATAAGGAGACTGAGACTCAGAGAGTTTAAATAACTTCTCCAACTTTCCAAATCATCAAGGCAGAGTCAGGAATTATTAGACCTATATCTCCCTGAAGCCTAAGCGTATTATCTTTCTTACTCCACCATAATGCTTTTAAGAAACAAAGCAGTGAAGGCACCAATTAAAATACATTTTGAAAATTGTCTGTATTTTTGAAAGTACAAATTTTGTCCTAGGATTATTATAGGTATCCAAGAAGTATTGAGTATTCTCAGTAATATTTGAGGGATTAATATTTGGGGGAGTAAAATTAAATTTTAGATGAATGGTTGGTCAATAGAGAAAGGTATGCTCATCCTAAATATCTTAACATAACTCTCTTCTGTAAGAACATTAGAAACATTCAAGAATACTGGCCTCATGCCCCTGGTTTGTTGTTACTTTTGTTTTTGGAAGTCAGGATCCTATTTTTCAGTGTTTGATGACCCAAACGTACATGGAATGGGGAAAAAAGGGGAGAGCCTGTATCCCTTCATGATTAATTAGGGAACCTTAACATAGATAAAGAATCAGTCCTACACACAGCTTCATATATGCTGAATTCTAGATGTTTCTCTAACTGGCAGCTGGTAAGCAAAACAAATGTCCTTAAAATTCCCCTTCTACTCTGCAGAACACTTTTGTCAATTGGAGCATCTGAATAATTGGGACAGACCTGTAAGACAGGTGTGTTTTTATTTTAAATAACTGTATCAGCTTTACTATTGTCAATAGGGTGTTCTGAAGAATAAATCGAGAGCTTGAAAATACTTATGGTGGTAGATAACATAGAAATATTGTAATACATAATTAGCAGAAAAACATTTCTACTTTAATTGTTGTGGGGTTTTTTTAGGTAGATAAAATATGATTAGGATTTAAAATCAACCTGTGCTTCATGTTACTACTGTCAGACTTTCTTCAGTTTTTCAGTGATTTCAGTTTAGTGTGTCTGTATGTCTTTGTGTGTGTTTGTGGGGGGGGGGGGGAGAAAGAGAAGGAAAGAGAGTGTCCCAAAAGGCAAGTTGTTTTCTTGACAATGAAATGTCAATTGGTCTAGTCATGGTCTGACGCTAATTTGTTTGTTTGTTTGTTTGTTTTTAAAGATTTTATTTATTTATTTGAGAGAGAGAATGAGATAGAGAGAGCATGAGAGGGTCAGAGGGAGAAGCAGACTCCCTACCGAGCAGGGAGCCTGATGTGGGACTCGATCCCGGGACTCCAGGATCATGACCTGAGCCGAAGGCAGTCGCTTAACCAACTGAGCCACCCAGGCGCCCTGTTTTTTTTTTTTTTTTTATTGTGATCAATTTGTTTGAATTTCCTTGCAGTCCCACCTTTGCCCATGAAGAAAATAAAGGTTTTGTGTGGTGTGTGTGTTTATTTTGTTTGGATATTAACATTCCTGCATTTGTTTGCCAGTTCTGTCTTTTGTCTGTTCGATTCAGCTAATCACCATAAAGTGTCAAAAACACCCAAATAATGGATAATTGAGCATATGTCCTTTATTTGTGGTAGCAAAATTGGTCCCCCTCAAATGACTGTGGAGCTGAGCTACATCTTTGCTCTAACGGTCACTTCTTTTCACAGTCATTTTGCCATTGTGTCAGATCGATAGTTCAGCTATTGTACTCTCTGGAAGTTTCCATTCACTTTTAGCAAAGATAGGTGAATCATATGAGAAGCATGCCTAACGGATAAATAGTGTCAGAGCATAATATCAAAACATGACAGGGACGCCTAGGTGGCTCAGTCAGTTAAGCGTTTGCCTTCGGCTCAGGTCATGATCTCAGGGTCCTGGGATCGAGCCCCGCATCAGGATCCCTGCTTGGGGGGGGGGGGTCTGCTGCTCCCTCTCTGCCCCTCCCCTACTTGTGATCTCTCTCACCAGCTCTGCTCACTTGCTCTCTCTCTCAAATAAATAAAATAAAAATAAATCTTTAAAAAGAACACGACAGACTGCACAGTAAGAGAGCTCTGCTATAGGTTAGAGTTACTTAGTTGCACATTTTTGCTCTCCTAAGAGGTTGCTCACACCTTGAGGGGAAACCTGCACAAAGCTATAGTACTTGACAGAATTTTCAAGGAGCAGGTAACAAAGAATTGGGAGGAAAGATCTAGCAAGAGCTCTAGCTTCAGCTTGTTCTGTTACCTTTGGCAAGCCAGTTGGGTTTTGTTTTTTTTCTTTGTTTGTTTGTTTTGCACCTAAGATCCTGTATCTCTAAAACAAGGAAGGTGAATCAGCCCAGATTTTTATTTTTTAACTTCTGATTATTGTAAAATGTAAGGGCAGAAACCAGAGCTAACCCAAGCCCCCATCACAATGCCTAGCACATTATAGTGTTCCTGATACATCAGTTGAGTTGAATTGAAATTTTTTGGTAAAAATCTTAGGTGAAATACTGATGTGTGATATGAATAAAAGCAAAGCTCCTTTTGTCCAGAGAGGGTGGGTGGTACAAGTCAAGCCATGTGGACCACGCTTTATCTCCATCTTCACTTCACCTGCCCAGAGGGGCACTATGGAAATCACAGGGCTTTAGGGAACACAATTTAAAAAATCAAAGGAATTAATAAGCATATAATTTTCTCTGGCTCCAGCATTCTTTGATTCCTCTGCTAACTTGGAATCATCACATAGAGAGTAATATGAAAGGTCTTAAAGATACAACCTTATGCCACAGGGTAGGTGGTGGGTTGAGGTGGAGAACCACAAAACCATTTTATATTCCTGAAACAATGTGCTATATTTGCATTTTATTATCTTTCTCTACAGTTTTGTTCTCTTACTAGAAGTCAGTGTGGGATGTGTTTGAACAGAGAACATTTCTCTCAGCTGCTTTCTGTAACAAACTGTTGAGTTGTCTTCTTATAACTACATAATCACAAAATTTTATAAATTGAGTTAATTTCCTGAATAAGCCAGTTATTTTGATACCATAGTTGCTTTTGAAGTTCACTGAAAGCATATGAGAATCCAAGCCTAGGAAATGTGGCTTTTTGACCTAGTAATGGTGAACTGTTTTGCCAACCTTTAGTGAATAATCTACTTATTTAGCTGGTAGGAGAATAAAAATCTGTAAATCTCAGTGTAGACAAGAAATAAGAGTAAGGTTAATCAGAGATGTCAAATCTTCAAGAAGAATTTTGGAGTGATTTATCGCATCCCATTACCCCAACTTTCCTTTCCCCTTCATTCCCGTCCCTGTGTTAAATGCTAACGAAGATGAATGAATAATGCATTCAATTACTTGCAAATGAAAGCTATTGATCCTCTGTGAGGTTGGTGTCCCAAACCAGGACTCTTAAAACTCATCCCTATTTTTCTGCACTGGGGGTTCATGACTCATTTGCACAGACTGCGTTTTCTGTTAAAGAGAAATGAAGGTGAGCTGCAGAGGCAGATTGAATTCTCGAATCCTTTGGTGATGAGGACATGTGGCCAAGTCCTGGCACTGCTGTGTAGATCAGCCTTCTAGTTATCACCCAAACTGGCATGGCCTCCTGGCAAGGAAGGAATAAAGCCCTCGGAGTGAAACATTTAGTTCAGCAACCCTTAATTGATCATTTCTGTCCTTGTTTCACAGTGGAAGTTGCCTTGACAAGTTTCAAGGGACCTGGGAGATTCAATCAGAGAGGGTGGGGAGGGAGGCTTAATGAGGCAGAACTGTCTGTTTGTCTAAAGTCCAGACAGTCTCGTTTGGCTAGGAATGAAGTCTGCAATGGGAAACCTATCTTCAAGGGGCATCATAATAAAACTCTTAGATCTGTAGGCTGATAACTGATAAATTGATGGGAGCTCAGAGCAGAAATATGTGGAAGCTGAAAAATCAAAGCAGGTATATCGTGCAAATTAGCAATAAATGCTACAAAATGTAATGGATAATAGTGATAAGGGGTTTTGAGTAAATGGCAAGTATATAAAATATATTCACAAGTGCAAGCTGCACTTGTACTAATGGAATGCCACACTGCTATCCCTTTAGTGATTACGTGTGTAAGAAATACTTAACCTATTTATTAAGTTAGGGGTTTTGAGGCAGTGTGATCCAGGGTATGGAAACTTGGAAAGGGATTAAGGAAAATAAGACATTATCTCCCCCACATCATCAAAATGCACAATACAGATATCACGTTTAGCTTTAATTAACACAGAGAAAATGTAGGGTACCCTTTAAAATGGAAAACAAGGTGCAAATTGAAAATATTTGATGAAGCAGAGTCATATGTTCTTAAGGACTGGCCAATCCTGATTCCAACTTCAACGGTCTCGTGTGACTGTCAATATGGAAGTGTTATATTTGACTCGTGTACAATCTAATAGCTTTTCAGCTCGCCTGAAAAAAAGTCATTACTTGGTAGAATGCTTTGACACACTGCTCTGAGAATGAAAAGTATCTGGGAAAATAAAATGTGTTCTATCATTCAGCTCATGCAGTGTTAACTAGAAGTCTGTATTGTTATTGTTTTTCAGCCCCTCTGACTGATAAGCCACCCAAGCTTTTGTATCCTATGGAAAGTAAACTGACAATTCAGGAGACTCAGCTGGGTGAGTAATTCCTTAATTCTGGTTAATACCCTTTTCTCAATACATTCTGACAGTTAATAAGCCTAGATTGTAACCTGATGTCATCCTCTAAGCCAAACCTGTGTGTATTTAAAGGGAGCAAAATTAGGAAATCCCAGCAAACATGGCCCAATCCATCCCCCACAGTCTGTGCATTAGGACCAAGCTGGACATATGGATATAAAGACTCAAGTGTTTTTCATATGGTTGTTAGGAAATGAGATGGACTGAAGGTCTTATTGGTGGCATTATATTGTCATTTTATAAGGCTTGAACTGGTTTTACAACAGGCAGTGTGGAACTCTTTGACTTATACCATTAGTACATTAAAACACAATTTTTGAAAATTGGGAGGAAAGGTACAGATTCATTAAGGTAAGTGTCGCCATTACAGTTAAAAATCATTTTTATCTAATCAAATGTAAAGGACATTATGCTATTTTATTTTTAATAAAATGTGAGCAAGTGACTTTTGGTTAAAGGACTAACAGGTTTGGGACATAAGAACATGGACAGAATTGCTTTGGTAAAACTATCCAGTTGTCTACAAATCAGAATTCTAACTTAGTTATCTTAGAATTCAGTCTGGAATTTCCAAATGTGGTGTATCTATATTCAGTATAATTTTAAGTATAATTTTAACCATATATTCATGTTTGTTAAGGAATTTTTTCCCACACTCACCATTTCACAATAGAAATACTTTATTATATACAACTAAAAAGGAATTGATAGACCATCCCTTAAGCTATCAATGTTATTGTTTTGGGACTGAGAATTTGGATTAAAATTGTAAATCATCTTCAAAATGAAGATTACAGATGTGATCATCTTTAGTAATAGTATATTCAATTTTTTTTGTTATATTCAAATTTATAGTGCAAAAAGATATGGTCTTAGAACCTATGAAATTATTATAGTTAACAGATTTCTAACATTGGAAATATTTACTAACTTTAAGGCATGAACATATGCAAGATTTATACAAGTCAGGGTATCAGTATGCTTCTTTGATAATAAACCCAAGCCTTTGAATTGATGCCATATACATGCAAGTAGTATTCAAATTGTCATTATTATGAGATAGAAGACCACAAGCATCATTAAAGCAAAGCTCTATATGAAACAAAGAGATATATTAAAATTGCATCATGCTCTTTACTCATGTTATGGTATATTAAAGTATGTTAGATTTTATTGCTACTTTCTGAGGAAATTTTGAAATGTAAATTCTAAGTGGCCACACTCATATACACATTTCAGTATTCCTAGGAAGATGTATTTCTAAGGAGTTATACAAAACGATATATATATATATATCGGGAAAGAAGAAGTGGTTTATGGTGCCAGTTATCAGTAATGAATATAGTGAAAATGGAATTAATTGTGTCTCTTTACTTGACAACATAATTAAAAGAATACTGTGATTGATGGTTGCCCATTGGGTTTTCTTATATTATCTATTGTTCTCTACATTCTACTAAAATGTTATACAAAATGGAATAATTCGTAAAGCTTTCTTTTTTAAAAAAATTACTTTTTCTTGAACAAAAATTATAAAGACTAATAAATTGGTTTGAAAATATGAAAATTTCTTATACAAATTTGAAGTTTCAGCTGTATATTCATTTGAAGAAAAATAGGCATGTGTGTTAGCAAAATGTTCTGAGAAGTACTATAACTCCTTTATTACCACTGCCAAAAGGAGCGTGAGTTCTCTTTAAATACCAGGTAAACTAGAGACATCAACCTGGGCTTTGGATTCTTTTAAACAACTTTTGTTTCATTTTATTTTCTGATTCTGATTGTCAGTGTATAGGATAAATCATTTACTATTTAGGGAAATTTAACCTTAATCCTTGAATTTTTGGAGCAACAGTTGATTTGAAGAAACTACCCTGTTAGTGTTGTTACTGCAATAGTATTGGAGTAGATGAATAGCTGATCACAAAGGGTAAGTGCAAATAGAAAGTAATATTAAGGACTGAACAAAAAGACTCCAGATGCCTAAAATATATTTGTTTTCTACAATATGTACTTTGGTTTTTCACCTCCTGGGGATTTAAGTTTTGCCTTTCCAGACTTGAAAAAGCTATCAAATTCAACAGGGTCAAATGTGTTACATCCTAAGAAAGGGGGACTGAATGAAGTTTCATGGGTTGAGAGTCAGGAGGGTGGCCAGGACCAGTAATAGAGAGCCTCTAAGTGGTATGTACTCTTACGAGAAAGTGAGAATCTCCAACAGTTTCACTGGCCAAGAGCTCGGGTGTCAGACTCAGCCTTGTCCTAAATTGGGAAAACTGACGTGAGAGGATAATAAAACTAGTACATGAGCTACAGTATAAGAACAATAATCAGTAATTATACAAAGCTGAGTTGGTATATGTCTGGCGACCTAACTTGAACATTCTGGCAAAGTTATACACACATCCATTTTTCCTTGGTAACTGTAAACCCATCAGTTCTCCAGTTTGTCTGTAAATATATAAAACTCATTAATAGTGTCATAGATAAAATCATGAGATGCACAGAATTGTCTTCATCACCATATTCTCCTTCATCTGCCATTTGTTGGCCGTGCCCACCTTTCCCTTTCCACATCCCTTGTGGCTTCTTTTTCTCCCAGTTCCTTCATCTTCTCAAAACTGGAAAGATTGACAGTAATCATTTAAACTATTCCAGTGTAGAAAGCAAAAGGCACAAAAAAGCAAAGTACCGAGGATGAAAGATAAAATAGTAACTCAATTCATATAAAATATGTAAATTAGTGGGTTTGAATTTTAATCAGTTTTAATGTGGTTACAGCCTAGCATTTCCATTTTAAGTGGCATAAGTGTGTTACTTCACAATGTAAAAAAAAAAGAACTTTGTCCTTTTTAAATAACTTGAAGACATCAGCAAATGTCTGGACAGCACTTTCTTGGGTAAAACCCCAGAAATCATGCTGTACAATTCTGAAGGTCAATTCAGGATGTGAGCCTGACTTAGTCCTTTCAGGCTGCAGTAGTTAAGGGAATCAAAAGACAGACACTGTAATCTGGCTGAGCTTGAGCCCTGAGGGTGTCAGTGAGCAATGTGGCCTTCTTGTTATGGCCAGGAACGCATTTTCAGAACCTTCTAGAACAAAGGATGTTATATTTACCATTATTAACAGACTTTCAAAGAGTAGAAATCCATCCCACCGTTGACCTAGTGAGATACATTATACTTTACAACTTAAAATTGACTGAAAATTACCTTTAATTACTCATCTAGACCTGGGTATCACTGCATTTAAATTTTGGTTTTTTCTCAAAAAATGATTGTACAGGTTAATGGTAGAAATTTTGGAGAATTACAGGAAAGAATCTGCTTCTATTAAATGTTCTCAGAAAATATCCATTTAATGCCTACATGATATCCATGTGAGTGTCCTATAATTTCATATATATTGCTGGAAACTTGATTTTTTCCAAATTTCATCATCATAAACAGTGATGAAGTGGTCTTTACTTATACATTTTCCCTTAACTTTATAATTATTTCAACAGGTCAAATTCCTAAAAGGAAAAATACTAGGTAAAAACAAATAATTTTATTAAAGTTTCTTGCTATATTTTCAGAATTCTAACCAAAGAAGTTGTATGAACTCTCACCAGAAGTATATAATAGCTATAATAAATTTTAAAAATGTTTAAATTCAACTTGTTTAAACTAAAAAAAAAGTTCATCCATTTCTCCCACTCTCCAGTCCATTGCCTCTTGTAACCACCAGTCTGTTCTCTGAATCTATGAACTTGTTTTTTGTTTCGTTTTGGTTTTTTTTTCCCCTTAGATTCTACATGTAAGAGAAAACATACAGTATTTGTTTTTCTCTTTCTGACTTATTTCACTTAGCTTAATACCCTCAAGATCCATCCAGGTTGTCACAGATTGCAAGATTTCAATCTTTTTTATGGCTGAGTAGTATCCCATTGTAGATATCTATATCTCTATCTGTATCTCTATCTACACACACACACACACACACACACACACACACACACACACACACCACATCTTCTTTATCCATTCATCCACTGATGGACACTTGGATTGTTTCCATATCTTGACTCTTGAAAACAATGCTGTAATGAACATAGGGATAAAAATCTTTGCAAATTGGTGTTTTCATTATCTTCAAATAAATACCCAGAAGTATCTCAGTGTGGTTTTGATTTGAATTTCCCTGGTGGCTAATGATGATGAACATTTTTTCATGCGTCTGTTAGCCATTTGTATCTCTTCTGAGATACCACCTTACACCAGTTAGAATGGCAAAAATTGACAAGGCAAGAAACAACAAATATTGGAGAGGTTGTGGAGAAAGGGGAACCCTCTTACACTGTTGGTGGGAATGCAAGTTGGTACAGCCACTTTGGAAAATAGTGTGGAGGTGCCTCAAAAATTTAAAAATAGAGCTACCCTATGACCCAGCAATTGCACTACTGGGTATTTACCCCAAAGACACAGATGTAGTGAAAAGAAAGGCCATATGCACCCCAATGTTCATAGCAGCAATGTCCGCAATAGCCAAACTGTGGAAAGAGCCGAGATGCCCTTCAACAGATGAATGGAAAAGAAGATGTGGTCCATATATACAATGGAATATTACTCAGCCATCAGAAAGGATGAATACCCAACTTTTACATCAACATGGATGGGACTGGAGGAGATTATGCTAAGTGAACTAAGTCAAGCAGAGAAAGTCAATTATCATATGGTTTCACTTACTTGTGGAACATAAAGAATAGCATGGAAGACATTAGGAGAAGGAAGGGAAAAATGATGGGGGGGAATCGGAGGGAGAGATGAACCATGAGAGACTATGGATTCTGAGAAACAAACTGAGGGTTTTAGAGGGGAGGGGGGGTGGGGGGATGAGTTAGCCCGGTGATGGGTATTAAGGAGGGCATGTACTGCATGGAGCACTGGGTGGTATACGAAAACAATGAATCGTGGATCACTACATCAAAAACTAATGATGTATTGTATGGTCACTAACATAACATAATAAAATAAAATTTTAAAAAAATATAAATAAATACCCAGAAGTAGAATTGCTGGATCATATAGTAGTTCTATTTTTAATTTTTTTGAGGAACCTCCATGCTCTTTTCCACAGTGGCTACACCAATTTACATTCCCACCAACAGTGCACAGGGTTTCCTTTTTTCCACATCCTCTCCAACATTTATTATTTGTTGTGTTTTTGATGATAGCCATTCTGACAGGTGTGAGGTAATATCTCAGGATGGTTTTGATTTGCATTTCCCTGATGATTAATAACATTGAGCATCCTTTTATGTTCCATTGGCCATTCGTATGCCTTCTTTGAAAAATGACTATTCAGATCTTCTCTCCATTTTTCAAAATCAGATTGGGGGTGTTTCGTTATTATTAAGTTGTTTGAGTTGTTTGTGTATTCTGAATATTAGCTCCTCAGATACATGATCTATAATTATTTTCTCTGATTCATTAGGTGGCCTTTTTATTTTGTTGGTGGATTCCTTTGTCATGCAGAAGCTTTTTAGTTTGATGCTATCCCACTTGTATATTTTTGACTTTGTTTCTTTTGCTTTTGGAGTCGGATCCAAAAATTCCATGTCAAAACCGATGTCAGGGAGCTATGGCCTATGTTTTTCTTTAGAAGTTTTATGATTTCAAGTCTTACATTCAATTTGGTAATCCATTTTGAGTTAATGTTTGTGTATGGTGTAAGATAGTGGTCCAGTTTCATTCTTTAGCTTGTGACTGTCCAGTTTTCCCACCACCATTTATTAAAGAGGCTGTCTTGTTCCCATTGCATATTCTTGGCTTCTTTTTCATAAATTAATTGACAATGTATGTGTGAGATCATTTCAAGCTTCTCTATTCTTTTCCATTGATCTATATGTCTGTTTTTATGCCAATACATATGTTTTAATTACTATAACTTTGTAATATAGTTTGAAATCAGGGAGTATGATGCCTCCAGCTTTGTTCTTCTTTATCAAGATGCCTTTGGCTATCTGTAGTCTTCTATGTTTCCATACAAACTTTAGGATTGTTTGTTCTATTTCTGTGAAAAATGCCTTTGGAATTTTGATAGGGGTTGCATTAAATCTGTATATTGCTTTGGGTAGTTTGCAGATTTTAATAATATTAATTCTTCTAATCCATGAGCATGGAATACCTTTTTATTTATTTTTTATTTTTTAAGTGCTTTTTATTATGTTATGTTAGTCACCATACAGTACATCATTAGTTTATCTATTTATTTTTATCTTCTTCAATTTATTTCATTAATGTCTTACATTTTTCAATATACAGGTATTTCACCTGCTTGGTTAAATTTATTCCTAGGTATTTTATTCTTTTTGATACAATTGTAAATGGGATTATTTTCTTAATTTCTCTTTCTGATAGTTAATAATTAGCGTATAGAAATGCAACAAATTTCTGTGTATTGACTTTGTATCCTGCAACTTTACTGAATTCATTTATTAGTTCTAACAGATTTTAGAGTTTAGAGTTCTAATGAGTATAATAACTCTTTAATCTTTGGTAAGATTAATAAAATGATACATCTTTGTAACAATGCTTTTGAAGGAAAAGTCAGTTTCCTCTGAAATCAGAATTACTTCTTCCGCTCCCTTCTTACCTCTTTCTCTCACTCTTTACTCATTACATACAGCAGCCTCTCTTTTTTTTCAGAATTAGCCACATTTAGAGGGTTTCAAATAAATCTAGTCCATTTAGGTAAAGGAAACCTAATTGAATGTCTACAGTCTCTATTTTCTTCTCTTGCTTATCCTAATACTCATTTGAGTACTTTCTCTAGATTCTATGTTTCTTAATAAAGTTCATAGTAACTTTGTGATATATCCTGGGCACAGGAAATGCCAATAAATACTAATTGATGACAAGGTATACATGCCACAAAGGGCACACATCTCCAAATTTTCTACAAAGGAAAAAAATGAGACTGAACTAAATAAACTGCCCAATAGTGCTTTTATTTTTCTTTAGTATTTAATATGTTTGTGACGTTTGTTAAAAAGCAAACACTTCTGTATCTGAGCAAGTAACAAGGATTCACCAATGTTAACATGGGGAGGAAAGTGGTTGATGACAATATTGAAACCTCAAATTTTTAGACATCTGTCCAAGTAAAGGGACATGTAACTTTATCCAATTTAGTTACAGGCTAATTAAAATAAAGTGTCACACTAGAACTTAAGTAGCACATTGTGCCCTGTTATACTGTATTATAGCTTGCAGAATTTTAAATTGGGAAAAATTTTCATATCTTATATATTATATTGATCCTGACTGATATCCTTATAGGAAAACGTCTTGTTATATAAATTACACATTTAATTTACTATGTTGCTTAAATAATTAATTATTGAAACATATTCTACTTCATGCTTTTTTTGAGGCTAGTTGACACATGCTATTACATTAGTTTCATGTATACAGCATAGTAATTCATCAACTCAATACATTATGCTATGCTCACTGCAAGTGTAGCTATTGTCTGTCACCATACAATGCTATTACAATACCATTGACTCTATTTTCTGTGCCATAGCTTTTATTCCCATAACTTATTCATTCCATAACTGGGAGCCTTATATGTCCTAGAGCTGTGCATATAAATATATTGTGCCTGGAATGTGTTTTACTACAAATATACAAATTGAGTTTTTAATCCAAGAAGACCCCATAGGGAACTATTATCTAACATTTGCTATCTAGGTGTATATTTTAATAGCTTGAAACAAAACATAACTTTTGTGAATAGTTACTACTCTAGCTTACTAAAATTGGGAAGCTTCTTTGTTTCCTTTTTCAGGAAGGGAAGTACTTAATATCAGTATCCTAGAAACAAAAGTTTGGGTGTTAAATTTGATACCTGATTTGGAAAGTGGCATATAATACTGTTGATGCTAAAAAATACTTTGTTGCTAAGTCATGCAAGTGATGCAAATATGACCTTGCTTCCCAAGAGGTAGGGCAGTCAACATTGACTGGGTTTTTCCATTCACAATTACTCTTCTGGTTGTCGTGAGCAAATGTAATGTTGTTGATTTTGTTTTTACTGCCCCATAGGGAAAGTACAAGACATGTTTGCACTGACAGACTCATATAAAAAACTGTAAAAACTTCCTTTTCCTTCTGGATAAGAACACGTGTATCCAAAGTCCAAGTTTTAGATGAAAAATGATGTACTTGTTGCCCACTTGAGAAAGATATGCAGAGCAGCATTGCTCTGTTGCCTGGCATGAAGCTTGTTAGACATAAATTGGAGTTTCTGGACAAATAGACATCATAATTAAAGCATGTAAAAGCAAATAAAGACTGGTATTATAATTATGTAAGCTGATGGCATTCAGTTCTACTCAATCCAAATTTATCATGCCATGATAAATGAAAGTAATAATTCTTGACAGCTGTAGTGGGCTGATATCTTACTTTTGAAACCAGAAGTCCCTTAAAAATTATGATTCTAACCTGAGGAGGAATATTATTCATATTAGTATTTAGTTAATATTTCATATCCTAAAGCAAATGAGAAATCAACAAATGGAAACTAGTATTAGTATTATTAGGTCATTATATGCCCTAACTTATATGAATCTCACAGATTTCAAAATCAAAGTTTTTTTAGCGCTGGAGAGGAGGAACAGGCTGGGTGAAAATGCAACTTGTATGTTTGCGTTAAAAATTGCTATCTAGGGGCGCCTGGGTGGCTCAGTCGTTAAGAGTCTGCCTTTGGCTCAGGTCATGATCCCAGAGTCCTGGGATTGAGCCCCACATCAGGCTCCCTACTCTGCGGGAAGCCTGCTTCTCCCTCTCCCACTCCCCCTGCTTGTGTTCCCTCTCTTGCTGTGTCTCTGTCTGTCAAATAAATAAATAAAACCTTTAAAAAAAGTGCTATCTAAGCAGAAGTAGAGCTTCCTTTTTAAGTGTTAAATGCTAAAGGCCTAATGCTATGACAGGCTTGAAACCCAAAGGAAGATGGAGATGGACGTTAGAGCAGTGGCTATGGGTCACTGATACCTGAAAATCTGGAAACCAGTTGATGCACTTATTAAAATGCATTAAAAACTGGAATAAAGTCAATGTAATTACAGTTGCTTGTTCTTACCTTGGAAAAGGGCCAAAAGGAGGAAGAAAGATGGGAAGAAAGAAAAGGTCCAAGAGTGTTGTCACAAAACCAGTACAGAGAGTCCATTGAAATTCCCAGCTTTGGATCTAGTTCTGGTATAGTTTGTTGGACACAGACACCAATCATGCAGATTACTCTTTTGTTACAGCACTATTTTATGTGTTGTTGACCACCTAAGCAACTAGATATGTGTTGCTTATCCACAACTCTAAATTTAGGAACTTTAGGAAGTGGAGTTGCTTTGATAGTTACCTAATCAAATCTTTCCTGGGGCGCCTGGGTGGCTCAGTCGGTTAAGTGTCCACCTTCAGCTCAGGTCATGATCCCGGGGTCCTGGGATAGAGTGCTGCATCGGGCTCCCTGCTCAGCGGGGAGCCTGCTTCTCCCTCTGCCCTGCCTCTTCCCCTGCTTGTGCTCGGTCTCTCTCTCTCTGACAAATAATTAAATAAAACCTTTTAAAAAAAATCAAATCTTTCCTTTAACTGATGAGAAAAAAGAGATCAAAAATTACTATATGTTTTTATATCACAAATTTTACAAAAACAAATTTGTTCTCATCATCATGGTTTTCTTCTTCTTCTTCTTCTTCTTCTTCTTCTTCTTCTTCTTCTTCTTTTCTTCTTTTTCTTCTTCTTCATATTATTATTATTCAATTATTTTGGTTATAATAAAAAGGAAGCATATGGCACTGGTTCCCAGTTCAGGTCATTCTGTCCCACAGACCTAGATGACAGTCCAGCTCTGCCACTTACTACTAGTATAACCTTCAACAAGCAGCCCTCATTTTCCTAACCAATAAAAAAGGCACTATGAAAAGACCTACCTCTATGGAGTTAATGTGGGTATTTAAAGAGATAATGCATGTAAAGATTATTACATCACCTGATAAGATTTAAGTAGTCAATATGTGCTTCCTGCTAGCAGTTGAGATATTTTAATGCTATATATTGAATGCTGTATATGGAAGATTCCTGAAATGCATTCTGAATGCCAATGATTATTTGATCATGTTTATGTTCTTACTAGAGTATCATACTATGGTAGCAGACATGGGCTTCGTTATTGGATGGATAATATTTTTTTTTTTAAAGATTTTATTTATTTATTTGAGAGAGAGAGAGCACATGAGAGGGGGGAGGGTCAGAGGGAGAAGCAGACTCCCTGCTGAGCAGGGAGCCCGATGCGGGACTCGATCCTGGGTCTCCAGGATCATGACCTGAGCCGAAGGCAGTCGCTCAACCAACTGAGCCACCCAGGCGCCCTGGATGGATAATATTTTAGAAAATTAATTTCTACTTCCCCTCTAAGAACACAATATGCACATTAAATTTTTCTACTCATAAAGGAATTATTGATTTTAGATTACTTCTTCAACAAGTCTACCCAAATGCATATAGTAAGTACATAGTTCTGACAGAACAAAATTATTCCTGTTCTTTAAAAAAAATGACCGTGTAATGGACACTATGCCACACAAATTTGTAAATGACCATCAAGAAGAAAGTAAGATTGAAAAAGGTTATTTTTCTAAACTAAAGAAATTCAGATATAATATTTCTTAAGACAAAAGACAAGAGAATAATTTTACAAAACAGACCATCAAACCATTATGCCTGTCAAGTACCTCCTGAAGGTTTTGGCGACAGTCATATTCATTTTACAGAAAAATACTGCTTTTCCTCTGACAGGCACTGTTATCACAAAGCTTTCTGAATCATTCGTAATGATTGAAGTTTACTAGCATAGAAACATGCAGTGAGTATCGTTATGTTAACGAGAACTCCTTCTGAATTTGCAAAGTAAATGCCAATTTATCAGAAATAAACCTATCAAAAGACATTATGGTGTAGAATATTGAAAGAGGTTTCAGAATAAAGGTATGTACCACATGACTGATGTTCATTAAAATAGAAACTATAAAAAGACCCTCATCATTTAAAATTTGAATATAAAGAGAGATGTTCATCCATAAATTTCCTCTTGAATTTTGGCGAAATAACTGAGCATTCCTAAATTATATGCAGACTCTTCATGAAAAATAACTTCTGCTTGAATATGATTATGAAAATAGGATACCAGTATTTTATGGTTTAATGTTAAAACACTTAACATTCCAGTCATACCTTACTCTACCAACTTAATATGTTCCTACAGATTTGTGGGTAAATTGAATCATCATAACTTCAGAGAGGTATTCCTTTCATTTTTGATTGATCTTTAATTAATAGTGGCTTAACATGTCAGTTTTAAGAGGCTCTGTCCCCCAGTCTCTCTTAAGCAGCTAATGATCAATGAAAGATTTATATGCACAAGGGAAATACGCTATTTAAAGAAACTCTGTGGTGAATAATTTTATTTAAGAATCCTTTTGTGATTGAATAATCGCCCCCATAACTTTACCCCGTGGTAGTGCAAATTTCTACATTTTCCTAAGATGAAGTTCATCAACATGAAACTGCAGGTGGTATTTCTAACTAATTCAGGTTAAAGATCAGCCACCCATCACTTCATATGGCTTCCCCTTGTCTATCACCAGAAACTGATGTCCCCATTGAGACTTTGTGCCTTCTCTGAGGAAATATTAAATTTTATTCACCAGCTTCAGAATCAACAGTATTTTTATCTGAACCTAATTCTTTGAAAATTGATGTGGTAGGGTAGAATATTTGAGGAACCAGAATGCCTCATGTTCAGTTATGACAAGACAGTTTATTGGTGTAAGGTATACACTTTGAAGGCCATTATATTATCCTGTTTGTCTTGGTTTTGTTGAAATGTACCCTAATAGAATGACTGCTGGTGGTGTCATTTGTTTTTCCACATCTATAATTGTGATGAGAGTTCTTATTTCCAAGTTTTAAGGGAGCATTTTGTATTTCGATTCTTCCGGAATTTATATGGCCCTTTGCATTACATCATTCTGCTGATCATTTAATTTTCTTCTTAATGTATTCACATGTATTTAGTAAGGTTTTTCTTTTTAATATGAAAATATATATAGTGAAATTTGATTCATTATTTTCTGAATGCCTAAACAGTCACCTTTTAGGATGTCCTAAATGATATGTTCCAGAACACGGAAGTTCAGCCCAATGTATAGAATATCTAGAAGGCTTTAAATCCTGTGCCTCACAGTAAAGTCCCATGAAGAGGCCTCTTTTCCAATTCACTACACACAAGGCCAATGTTACTTTCTCAGAAACAGTTAAGGATTTTTAAAAATTTCCTAGTTAAAGTTTGTAAAATCTAGTTATAGTATATATTATCCAGTTGAATAATGTTAAAAATCAAAGAAAAACTGTATCGGAGTTTTTACTTTCCAAAATTCAACTGTATTGAAGTAAGTCTTGGATCAATGGTCTGGTCAGCACCTCCCACTTCTACTTCTCGTCCACAGTAAGCATGAGAGAAAGACTTCAATCTCCTTAGGATTCCAGAAGAGTCCGTGATTTCTTCTCCCCTCTGACTTCCTCGCAATGGTCTCCTCAAACTTATAGGTAGACTACAAGACAAGCTTTCTCAGTCTCAGAGAATTTTTGTTTCTAGTTTAATAAAAGCAGGGCACCCATCTCACGCTTGCTGAAGAACTGTGTTTACGGAAACTTGGCAGCTCTTTGAGTAGGAAGAGAACAAAGGAAAGTGCAATGCTTTTCTGGAAAAATTAAGTTGAATGCATCCTGTCATATCAAGCCATCACTGGAAATAGGATACTTACAATATGATGAGTTCTAGGAAAATTTGATATTATTACTACAAATCTTCAGTAAGAAGCCATTATGTGAAATAGCTTAGGGAAAGTTCAGTGTTTTTGTTTTCTCTTCTTAAAAGAAAGATTTCCGTGTTTCTGATGAATGTGTATTTCTGATTTGATAATGTCAGTTATCTTGGCAACTTTAAGATTTAATTCATTGATTACATTTTTTAAATGCTTTCTGAATAATGTACCTAATTTTGGCTAAAATTACTTGAGGTGCAATTAGACTCGTTTGCATTCTACTTTTTATGTATAACCTATTAA
The DNA here is from genome assembly GCF_004348235.1 of Phoca vitulina. NCBI lineage: Eukaryota > Metazoa > Chordata > Mammalia > Carnivora > Phocidae > Phoca > Phoca vitulina. Next base: position 3,402,784 of record NW_022589738.1, read on the forward strand.
TAAGTAGGATGGATATTTGCTTCAGAATTATATGTCACATTATATTTATAGAAGGATTTATACAAAGTTTTTTAGATATAGATGTAATTTGTTTTTTTTTTTTAAAGATTTTTTATTTATTTATTTGAGAGAGAGAGAATGAGAGAGAGCAAGCACATGAGAGGGGGAGGGTCAGAGGGAGAAGCAGACTCCCTGCCGAGCAGGGAGCCCGATGCGGGACTCGATCCAGGGACTCCAGGATCATGACCTGAGCCGAAGGCAGTCGCTTAACCAACTGAGCCACCCAGGCGCCCTAGATATAGATGTAATTTGTAATGATTCTTTTTTGAGGGAAAAAAAGCCCTTCTCTATTTCCCATGAATAATGTATTTCCACCCTAATGCTGTTTATTAGGATTTGCTACCAATTAGAGAGTGGGAGTAACATTTTTATATAATGGGAGATAAATAAAGTAAGTGAATCTTTGATTAGATGAATACATGAACTAGTAGCTGCAGGTGAAGTTAAGTGTCACAGAGAACATCAGTTACTATCTATGAAAGAAATGTCAAATCAAGAGAGAATTCTACTGTTGACAGATTTGGAGTAGACAGGCCTTTATTTTCTTTCAGTCACTATATATGTACATGAAATAAAATAGAAAATTAACACAAACAGATAAACAATGTGTAGGGAAAATAATCCAAAAACTTTTCTTTTTGCCTCAAATAAATGGCTATTTCAAGCAAGAGTTAATTTGAGAATTTTTTTGGATCAGCTTCCTGTGCCTAGACAACTCTAAGGACTCACAGGTTCTGATGTTTTATCACAAGTGACAAACCACTTAAAAGGCAGGAGCAGGGCCGGCCTCGAGGATGACTGGAAACACTCAGATTTTCTGTTCTCTGCTTCTCTCTGCATGTCACCCTTTTTAGAGGTGGAGCATGACAGGGGGTGGGCAAGCTTATAGGGTGAGGGCAGTGCTCTGCTAAGTTCTAACCAGGACAAAAAGTGGAGTTTGGAACTCTAGCTGGAGTTGGAGATTCTCTGAGGAGGAATTCTGATTGGCCTAGCTTAGGTTACAGATCTAAATTTTGAACAGATTACTGTGGCGTCAGAAGTGAGATGCGTTGGCTCAGCAGCCCTTGTATGCTCTCTCTGCTGTGGTGAGGAAGCCTGTGTGGGCGTGAGTACATGAATGTCGGGGGGCGGAGGGATGGGGCTTGTACCAGATGAAGAGGACAAAGCGACAGTTATTACAGGGGCTAAGTTTTCATATTCAGTATTTGTTTTCTTTAAAGTCCTTGGTTAATCCACATCCTATTAATTTAGCTGTCATCCTTATTATGTCTGTTCATTAGCTTAGTGGGAGCAGAATTAGTCAGACGGATGTCTTTGAGTGCGGTCTCTCTCAGGCTGAAGACTCTTTCTTGCCTCCTCTCAACCAGTACTGACTTCCCCTTTGTCTGAAGTGCGTACTTCTCAGCTCCACCTGCAGCACCTTGCCGCTGTCTCTGTGTGTTATGTTCTCTCTCAACCTTGAGCCTAATGTCAACCCCAAACCAAATGTCAGCTTCTCAGCTGTCAAAGCATTTTCAGGTAAAAGGTATGGTTCCCGAAAAGACAGAAATGCTACAGCTTGGGTTATAAAGTGAAGTTCATGTAATACAAATGAGTAGAATAAGGCCAGGTGTGATGCAGTAAAGAACAGTGGGGACTATGGCGAAGTGGGGAACATATGTCCTACTTAAAGGAATCCACATTCATTTTTGTATACCATATGGGTCAAATAAGACATGTGTGGTACATAGTTTTAGTCTAATGGCCTCACGTCTAGTCCCTCAGTTGGCAGATCCAGTGTTCATATCACCAAATACAGTTGCACTGTGGTGGCACCCTAAAAATCATGTAGGTTAATTGGATCTGGATTCAGAATGGCTATCATGGAATATGAATTTGTTCTATCGTGCTATAGATTGGAACATGCTACAGACTGATTTGCAACATGTTGGAACTACTAATAGAATAAGATCTATCATCAGGGAATCAAGGAGTTTAGAGCAACCCAGTTAATTATAAAGAGAGAATCACCCCATCAGGTGATATAGGAATCATGGAGGTAGAATCAAATGGCAAATTCTCTTTAGCAGGGGCGCCTGGGTGGCTCAGTTGGTTAGGCGACTGCCTTCGGCTCAGGTCATGATCCTGGAGTCCCGGGATTGAGTCCCACATCGGGCTCCCTGCTCAGCGGGGGGTCTGCTTCTCCCTCTGACCCTCTTCCCGCTCGTGCTCTCTGTCTCTCATTCTCTCTTTCTCTCAAATAAATAAATAAAATCTTTAAAAAAAAAAAAATTCTCTTTAGCAATCTGGCCCCACAGAGAAGTAATCACGGCTATTTTGTTATCACAGACTTGCTAAGTTAACAGAAGTAGAAACACCTATCAACTATTCCAGCAGACATTTTTACTTACTCCTTTCTCTCCAAATTTTCCCTGGATATATCTTTGCTTCTAAGGTTCCATACTTAGAAATGAACATTACCTAATTTACTTGCAAAGATGTACCAAGAAAAGGATAGACTATAGGATCTGTGATTACTCTTGCCTTATTAATTAGAGCTTACATGCAGTGGCTTTCATGAGTTTAATGCAATCATCATTTCTGTGTATGATCATCAGGGTCAAGAGTGGAAGCAATGGAAAGTAGAAATCCTATAATGGGCATAAGAATTTTTAGTCCCAAATACCAAAAATTAAAATAAAGTTAATTTGTCAGACTCTTAGTTTATTTTGGTAAGAAAATTATCTTTGTAAAATTGGAATAATGCTAGATTCACTGCTTAAAAATACCATGTTTGCCCTGTGGCTTGAGGAGGAAGGCCAGTCCCTTCACGATCTGATTCCATTTTATCTTCATTATTTCATATATCCTCCTACTAAGCTTACACCATGGGCCAGGCATTCTTCCTGATGCCATGGACTTCCATGACTCCACCCTTTGCACATGCAATGCCTGCCATCTGGAATTCCCTCTCCTGCCTCTATTGCCTGTGCCTATTTACTCAAATTTTAAGATGCATGTCAGTGTCAACTTTATGAAGCCTTCCCTGACTCCACTCCTACTAGACAGAATTAAATAACACTTCTCAAGTGCTAGCAAGTCTCTTTCACATATTTTTGTTAGAGCATTTCTCTCATTTGGTGTACATATCATTATGCGTGTTTCCCTTACTGCACTTGGAACTCTTAAAGAATGGACTACAATGTTTTCATCTTCACATCCCTAATGTGTAGGTCAATACCTGATAAATGAATGAACAAATCATGTAGCATTTACTCAGGCTTAATACTCATAAATAAAATGCAACATTTATAACTCACCCTTTTCAGTAGCTGTATACTACAGGGCAATAGAATAAACCACACTAAAACTGTTTGTTTCGATTTGATTGCCTGCTGTGATTGAAGATCCTACTTTATGGATGAGGGAGACAGATAAAGAAGGGCCTAGGAGTCTGGCTGAGCTATGAAGATCTAACTGGGAAGCCCAGCAATAAATCAATTCCAGATCAGACGGGGGAGGAAAAATCAGATGGCCATTGAAGGTCAACATAGAGCAGTAGGTTGAATTTGGAGAAATAAATAGGGGTTTAGAAAATAAAACAGTTACATATCAGAGTTCAGCCAGGAAACTGGTCTTGGTTAGGGGGTTAACTGGCATCTTGAGTTTAAGGCAGATCTCTAAAGTTTAGTCGAATATACTTTACAATCTGAGGGGCACAGAATGAGAAATGAGTTGACTAGTTCCATTTACTATTCTGTTACTGCTAAAATCCAGATAGGAAGATAGGTAGGTAGGTAGGTAGGTAGGTAGATAGGTAGGTAGACAGGCAGACAGAAGCCTGTCTACAAAGACTTGATATTACAGTCTTGGTTAACCTCAGAGATGACCCTTCTTCCTCAAGAAGAGGCCAAGACTTTGTGTCATTGTTTATAATTTCAGCTATGACTGAGCATCAGCTCTCATTCAAATGAGGATTTTAATCAGCTAGAAAGTCAAGGCCCTATAAATGTAGCTTTCCTTGATTAATGATCATAATCTCTCTTTTGCTTTTGGAGTGGCTTATATTTGCAAGGCATTTTCGTATGTTGTCTCATTTCATCTTTTCAACTGTCTGTTATGTTTGTATTGTGCCTCCATTTTACAGATATTTCTATACAATAGTGTGTTGATTGTTGTTTCCTTCTTCGTTCCTTTGTTAAATTCTAATTGTGAGCATTGTTCTCTTGAATCCATGACCCTTCTGTAATATTTAGAATGGTCTCATCTTTATGGACTACTTCATTTACTGTTAACAGATCCTGTGTCTTATCAGATAGAACATCTAGTGATAATGCTTGAATATGAATTTGTCCTTGAAATGTTTCTCAGGTTTTTGTTGGGTTTTTTTCCTATTCAGTTGCTTGTCTTCTGGATCTGCTTCTGTTCATCTTTGCCTCCTATTTTCTCATTCCCATTTTTTTGTACTTCTGTTCTCTCAAGTACATTTTAACAGACACTTTTCTTCTTCCACTGATCTTCAAGCATGAAATTTCTTTTCAAGGCACTTAAGAAAATGGAAGTACTTAGAATGTTCATGAACAGAATGTCTCGTGAGCTGCAAAAGTTAATGTGAGAAAAGGAGATAGAAGAGTGGGTAGTTCATCAGAGTTTTTCACTCTTTAAAAAGCAGCAAGTTATAGTCTTTTCTTAAATAGCAAGCAAAAAGCAAGTGGTCTCATTTCACTTCTTAAAACAGACAAAGTGAAACTAATAATTGACTTGTCAATTTACTGTGACTATTAATTCCCTGCACACAAAGTTGGCTTTTGTTAATTTAGGATTTACACTTTCTTTCCGAATATAATTATCTGACTATTTATAGATAAGTAATTTAAAGCCAGCTAATGATTGTTTGAGCATTTAAAGTTAAAAACTATGTGGACATTAGTAAATTATCCATTTAGAAGACCTGTAACAATTGGATCAAAATTAATGTTAACCCAGAAGTTAAATTGGACTTAAGGTATTTTTATGACATTTACGATGTATCTTGCACGTGGCTTATAAAACCATATGTTAACTTTAAAGAACTTGGTAAGGTTCTCATAGAAATAGAAATGCTTTTATAATGTAAATGTATGCTTCATTAACCTAATAAGGTAATTTGCAGTTTTTCCTTTGGGCTGACATTTACTAAGTCAAGGCCGCGTAAGCACTAATGTCAGAAAACTTCCACCAATTGTGAAAATGATTATAGGAATGAAAGTATAGTAACTAAGTGAACACTCTATTTTTTTTTTTAAGATTTATTTACTTATTTTGGAGAGAGAGAGCACGCATGGGGGAAGAGAGGCAGAGGGAGAGAGAAACCCAAGCGACTCCACACTGAGGGCGACCTCACAACCCTGAGATCAGGACCCAGCCTGAAACCACGAGTCAAACACTTAACCGACTGCACCTCCCAGGTGTCCCACGAACACTCTATTTTAAACTGCAGTAACTAAAAGAACCTAATCCTTAATTTATAGTATCTTTACAATAGCATAGTATTGAGAACAAGGTAGAAATTGACTTTATTCTGGCTTATGAGAACAGTTTCTCAATGGGGAGATAGGACTAAGATTCTCAAAGGTTATTGAAATAATGATCAGTTCAATCCTTAAATACAGAAGACCATTTTGCATTCAGTTTGGCAATTCAAAACACATGTATTTTAATGATTTTAATATGGTAAGTTGACATTTTCACTTTTAATTTATTTTCTTCCTCCAAATGAAGAGGTCCTTGGCATTGTGGTATATCGACACAAGCCATTGGGTCAGTCTTGCCACTGACTAATAAAGTGAGAATCTCAGTGGCCTGAAGATCTTCATCGCCAACTGTCTGTGACAATGATTTTTAACTGGGAATGGGACATCATAAATACTTACAAAACACATTCACCCAATTTCCCAGTTACCCTGCCTCCCCCTCTATGGGAAATATTTATTAGATCTGGAATAGAGGCTGACAATCACTGTTCTCTGTACTGCTGGGACTTTTAAGGTCTGCGAACAAAAATCTTACAGTCATATATCCACACTTATCTATCTGTATCTATATATCTGTCTGTATCTGTTCTAACCTGATGGGTCTGATATTTTTTTTAGCCATAATCATGATCTCTATACTTCCCAGAGCTCTTTGCTGTGCAAGCGAGGGAGCGAACAGACACAGACACATCTGGGTTATCTCATCAATCAGGCTGCTATTGTCAAGAAAGCAGGATCTGTAACTCAGGCACAGGGGGTACCGATGAGATCTGAATATCTTTCCAAGTGGAAGCTATGTACTGGGGAATGAAGAGGGGATCAAGTGGAGAAAGAAGGTACTTCTCAAAGTGTAGTAGAAATTTAGCAACAGTTTGTGTTGCTTACCTTACTAAAAACTTACCGTGGTATCTTTATTGTTTCCTGTGGCTGCTGTAACAAATTACCACAAACTGGGTGCCTTAAAACAACAAAAATATACTCTCTTACAGTTCTGGAGGCCAGCAGTCTGAAATCAAGGACTGGACTGCCTCTGGAGACTCTAGGGAAAGATATTTACCTCCTTTGGCATATGGTGGTTGTCAGCATTCCCTGACTTTTGGCCATGTCACTCCAGTCTCTCTGCCTCTATGGTCAACACTGCCCTCCTTCTCTTGTTTGTGTTTTTTTCTCTTCTGTTAGTCTCAGCTCTTCCTCTGCCTTTCTTTCATAAGACACTTGTCATAGGATTTAGGGCCCACGTGGGTAATCGAGGATGATCTCCTCATATCAAGGGCCTGAATTTAATTGCATCTTAAAAAACCTCTTTTTCCCCAATAGAGTAACATTCACAGCTTCTGGAGATTAAGACAGGACATATCTTTTAGGGGCTACCAGTCAACCCCCTACAGTATCTGTCACATGTTCTAGTATGTTCACAAAATCTGTGATACTGAGAAAAAAAGTTCTCAAGCTGAATAAACAGTGAAGTGTCAACAAGAGCCCTCATTCAATAATTATCAGGCCCGCTCCCATGTGTGTGCACGCACAGTGTGCATGTGTGTATGTGCACATGTGTGTGTGTTGTGTTTTGTGGTCTTTTCTTTTTACCTGAAGGATACTTTCTCCAGGTAGCCCTTGAGGTTACCGTTTGAGGAAGAAATCATTAGAAGTTGTCCATAGCACAAGGGTTTTAAAGTGCCCAATAAATGAAGCAGAGGGAGGCATTCCTTTAAACCTTTTCCTAGAAGAAAAAACATGATTGTCCTGCTAGTTCTGAGAGAGCAAAGAAAGTTCAATCTTAACTCTTCAGAAGTGGATGTGGCAATATTCATTTGTTCTTTTCCAATTGGCAAGAGTTGAGCCAGCTGCAATAGAAAGAATGTCTACTAATAAATGGATTGGTGGATTTATCTGCTAATAAAAAATGGTCTTCTAGACCTTCTTCTTCTGGTCTCCTGGTCTTCACAGATAAAATGTTAGGAATAATATGCACTTCTCTATTTGTAGACACCCTGGCATCTAGCCATAACAATTATAGGCATAACTTTTTAAAACAAAGGAGATAGTCACTTACATTGTTCAGCATCCTAGATCTAATGATTCATTAGCAGAGTTACAATATTAAAGTTTTTCAAGGTACTAATAAGAAACTATTCATTCACTCATGCATTTGTTGAATGCTTTGCCTGGGTCCAGCACAGCGTTAGGCAAAGATGTAAGTGGAACCGAGAAGAATGTACTCGGAGTTTAGTGAAGAAGAGCTGATTTTAAAAGCAGGATCAAACAAGTGAAAGTGTTCTGTGAGCTGTACCTTAGTGAAGGGGTAGGATTTAGGCCAACCAAAATGAAGTAGAAAGGCATTGCTGAAAGATCAGTGTTAAGAGAGACACACGGAGATGAGAAAACCTATGTTGACTTTGGAAGCTGGGCAGCATTAGCACCCACTGAAGCAGTTCAGCCAGCTGACCTGCTGAAAAAGAGTAGTGCCAGAAAAATGATAATATAGATACATTTTCACTAAAGTGAAAGCACTCCAGTGAAGGTTTAAGTTTTTTTAAAAGAGGGAAGCAAGGGCTCCTGGGTGGTTCAGTTGGTTGAGGGTCTGCCTTCGGCTCAAGTCATGATCCCAGGGTCCTGAGATTGAGCCCTGCATTTGGCTCCCTGCTCAGCAGAAGCCTGCTTCTCCCTCTGCCCCTCCTCCCATTCATTTTCTCAATCTCTCTCTCTCTCTCTCTCTCTCAAATAAATAAATAAATAAAATCTTTTTTAAAAAAGGGAAGCAAGAGAGCCCAAATGATAAGGTAGTCTCATAGTAGACTATAAGAGAATAAAGAAACCAGAAGCCAGAGACCTAATAGGGAAACTGATTGTCTAGGTGAAAAGTAACAGATTAGAATCTGAAAAAGGTCAGATGTGGAGGGTGGGTAATCTTTCAGAGGAAGTTAGAGGTATAAATCTTATTGATGTATCAAGGGAAGATGGTGATGCCAGTAATAATAAGAATGCCAAAAAGAGGAGCAATATTTAGGGGAAATATGTTGAATCAAACTGTGGTTATAGGACTGTGGTGGCACATTTTGGTAGGACTCTCTCACAATTGGAAATGTGAACATAGCTTGGGTGAGACGTTTGGGCCAGACAAGCATTTCAGAGATCCTCCTGGAGAGGAAGTCAGGCAGTTAATGGTCTGAGAGATAACTTATCTTTTTTTCACTTTGTCTCAAATTATTATTGTAATCATTAAGTACACAAACTTCTGAAAGTCTTATTTGCCTCTTGAGGACAGATGTGTTGCATTTATCTCTGAATAACCAACAGATAGATTATGTTCAATAAGTTCTTGTTAAGTGACTGAAGTTTAATTAGTGTTTCCGAGATTATCATGTTTTACCAAGTAGAATGGCAGCTGTTTTATATTTATTATATCATTTAAAGGGATTTTTAAGAGTTTTGCTGCAATCACAACACCTTTCAAGTTGCCAAGTATTTTTTTAATTTATTTTAATTACTTAAAAACATAATTATAAGATGTAACTAAGAAAACTGCTGATTATTTCCACAACTGAGTTATATCCATTCAAAGCCAGTCATCCACAAATACATATTACCAGACTCATATCCAAGAAGAGGCTCCGTGAATTGTGCCCTTCTTTTTCGATACTTCATTTTCTTCTCCTTTTGTTCAGGGAAGAAAGATATATACACGTTGTTAAAACATTCAGTAACTGAATAATTTAGGCAAAATTTTAAATAGAATATGGTGGGAAATTTTTGAAAAGTTAATTGACTCAATTATTTCAATAATTTCAGTAATTTCTTTAAAAGAATTGGAGACAGACACATATTTGATTGGTATTGATTTGGAACTGTGTCTATTTACATTTGAATTCCTGTGACCTGCTTACCACTTTTAGGTTTTATATTTTTCTTCTTCTTTTGTCTCTCTTTCCATGTTATATTGATTTCTGAGCGTTTGAGGGACTTCCATTTTCCAGCTCATTTAAGTGCACTGCATCCTGCTGTGTTGGTCATCAGCAAGTCACAAAAATGGTATACAAATGGCCGTATAATGCAGTGTGATTTGAAACAAAGAGGAATTGCACTTGTATGCAGGCGTGGGGTTTTTATCCCGGGTTGTTGTAGTTAGAAAGTAAAGAGTTAGCATTTTTTTTTCTGTAGAAGTAATGACAATTTTGAATGCCATTTAGAACACTGGTTCCAAAACATTTAGATTTCAAGAACCAGCTGAACTATTTGAATGAATGAATGAATGAATGAATGAACAAACGAACGAAGTGGACCATCATAAAGTGGTCAATGTATCTAGTTTGCCAAATGATATTATTAAAAAAAATAAAAAGCGATCATCTGCCGTCACTGTAACTTGTAATTTTTAGAAGAGCAATTTGAAATCCAAAACTTAGGTTTCTCAAAGAAAAGGGCAGTCATTTGAGTTGAACACATTCAGTTTTATATTTATTTTAAAAACTCACTGTATTGGGGCGCCTGGGTGGCTCAGTCGTTAAGCGTCTGCCTTCCGCTCAGGTCATGATCCCAGGGTCCTGGGATCGAGCCCCGCATCGGGCTCCCTGCCCAGCGGGAAGCCTGCTTCTCCCTCTCCCACTCCCCCTGCTTGTGTTCCCTCTCTCGCTGTGTCTCTCTCTGTCAAATAAATAAAATCTTTAAAAAAAAAAAAACCTCACTGTATTATCCTCTCCATTTCCCCAAATTTTGTATCTAAGAGCGCTGTGAATTGTGTAAGACTGATGAATCACAGACCTGTACCCCTGAAACAAATAATACATTATACGTTAATAAAAAAAAAAAAAAGCACGTCAAGACTCTTACTGATCATCCCCTGCTTCCAAGAAAGACTATAATCATAATACCTTTTGTTTTTTCCACACTAAAATAAAACATTTGACAGTGGAAACTAATTAAAATGCACAATTAACATTTCTCCTGTATTTGGGAATGGAATGTCCTCATTGTTATCTGTGTTTGCGTATTTCATGTACATTGCACATGCTGCTACTTTCATCATAGTTACATGTACATACACTTAGGAGACATGTTATAAAAGCCATCTTATACAAAAGAGAACCACCTCCTGTCTTCCCCCCCCACCCACGGCATTATTTCATTTAACAGAGGCAACCACCTGCATCTGTTATGGCTGATTTTCGTTATTTACTTCCATGTCTTTAATAACATGCTTGTACCACAACTTCATTTTCCTGTTACTTTATTGAAATCAGTTCATTGATTTAATCTACTGACTTCTGGCTGTTATAGATAAAGATAAAGGTCTCTTTCAAATTCTTACTCCTACTACACATTTTTGCGTGTCTTGCCTGCCCATCCTCTCCTATATGGTGGTTTTGGCTTCATCTCCATCCACCAGTTGTTTGTGAGTTGGAAACACGAATCAAAGCTGAGTCATTCCATGTAGTAATGTTCTGTCTCTTCTGCTTTAATTTCTGGTAGATTTCCTAAACTTTATCTTCCAACCCTCTTACTGATGTTTTTTAATTATTAAGTCTTTTTCTTCCTTATGTACATCCATCTTTTTCTATAGCAGCCTATTCTTGCCATGCAGAGGCACTAACGTCTCCTCTCTGAGAACATTTAAGTGAGTTATTTTGTTTTGTTTTAGGAGATTGCTTTTCTCTCTACATAATCTTTATTCTCCCCAAGTTCCTATTGTCTGTTTGTTTGCCTGTGTGGGTCTCCCTCACGTCCAAGGCTTCCTTCACTTTTTTGGTCGTCTTTGATTGTGTGCTCATAATTAAGGGTAAGGCAGTCAAAAGGTTCTTAGAAACTCTTCACAGCCTGTTGATCATGGGCTTCATGGTTTGGTTGTCTGGCTAGCTGGGAAACCCCTGCTGTCAGTATCGTTTGGGCCTTTGGTTGTGTGCTGGTCACATTCAAGGAGGAGAGTCCCCCAGTATCTGCCTATCTGCTGGCTTCTGAGAGACGAATGAGGAAGGATGTGATATTCATCCAAAACATATGCCCTCAGCTGTGCAGAGTCTCCCTTTCACCCTCTCCAGAGAATAAACTTCAGTCTCTGCCACAGTGGAGAAGGGAATCAATATCTAATTGATTTTTTAAAAAGATTTTTGAATAGTTTTCTCATTTTTATCCCATTCTCATCCTTCCTTCCATAGATACCTAGCGTGATCAATTCCATAGCCTTTGGGAAGTTCCATATCGGTAATCGTGTTGTTTTTTGGCATCAATATCTGTTAGATTAGGGTCCAGCTTTTTCAGGTCTTCTAAGTGAGTTACTACTTGTTCATTAACTGTCTGGCTTTAAAAATTCTGTTGCGGTCCCCTCCTGTTTCTTTTGTCATTATGGGTTTTTACCTAATTAAAACTCCCTTTATATTTCTGTGTGTTGTCAGAAGGAAAAAAAACCGTATTTCTGTGATCAGTCCACCATCATTACCTGATAGTCTGCATGTGACTTTAGGAAATTGGTTCTTGACATTTTATAAGACAATGTCGTAAAAATAAACTGTCAACAACTCTTCATAGAGGATTTATGAACTTGAGCAGTAATTGTGATCCTCTCTATTAGCTACTCTGACACAACTCCAAATTAAAGTGAACCTAGTAATGTTTGCTACTGTTGATGTGCTCTGAACAATGTGAGTGACAGTCATTTTTAATTAGTCTGTGGATAGTTATGATCATGTACCTAAATCCCATTAGTGGTCACTTTTTAACATCTGTAACATGGAAGTACTGAAACCAATCTTTTCTTTCTTTTTTTTTTTTTTTTAATTTGGTGGAGAAGGTCAACAATGCTTTGTGGGTTGGAATTATTGATAGGGTACTTTTATTTGGCTTAGCATTTTCATATCTTTTTAGCTTAACTGTCCACCATGAGACTAAGCTTATTACTGTCATGCAAGATTTGTTAAGCAGCACTAGTCATGTCTAAAATCTACCATGTGGAGTAATTTATCCTCATTTCAGGAAAATCCATATACCAGATGTAATATGCAGTGATTCTTCTCGCTAAATTTTTAATACATATTACGGACAGTGGAATCAAACCAGAATCTGTCGTATCATCCGTTTAGAACCCAGGCAGGTGTATACACTTGGAGAAAGTGTGTCCTGGAACTAGCTATAAATGGATCCTGCTGAATTCTGCTTTTTCTCCATAATCTTACCTGTCAAACATGAAACATTCCTCCTCTTCAATTTCTCAACTCTAAGGATTTAATTTCAGCTTGCACATTCAATTTTATCCTTTATTCCTAGAGCAAGAGATGCCCCAGTATTGATCCAGGTTCCACATTTATGGAGGGCCCAGTTTGCCTGCTAGGTATATAGAGATGTCAGTCAGGGAGGATGTCACTCCAGCCTGGAGGCTGATGTCTGTGTATATGTATATGTGAATAATAATATAGTGTGAAGGATATGAATAGAGAACTTTAGGGTATGTTATGGGTAAAGTTCTTTAAGGATGCCATAGATGGGAAGACCATGTCTGCTCAGAGAGGCCACCCGAAGCCCTTTCAGGGAGGCAGTGTCGGCTTTGAGACTCAAAGGATGAGTATAATTTCTCCAGGTAGAGAAACACACCCCAGACCAAAAAATAGTATCAGCAAAGGCTTGTGAGTGGCAATAAATCTGATGGCTACAATAAAGAAGCATCTTGGAATATAATTAATAAAAATTCACCTTTAGGTCTAACTGTAACAATAGCTAACATTGAGTATTTCTTTTGTGCCAGACACCATGCTAAGAGCTCTTCCTGAGTGATCTCATTTAAAACGCAAACTATATCATCAGTCACATTTTATAGATGAGGAGCTTGAAGCACAGATAGGTTTCCCAAGTTCACATAGTTACTAGTGAAAATGAGACTTGAACCCAAGCAATCTGATGCTAAGACTCATGTTATTCATTGCTATGCTAACAACAACTGACAGAAATACTTTCTTCTTTCAACTATAATTGTTCTTTGGCCTCCAATTATATAACTTGAGGATATGGGGCACCCAAAGACACATCACATGTGGGATTGTGGCTGGTGATGGTAGCAAAGATGGTTAAACTCTTGCTTCTCTTAGTGCTAAATAATAAGCACTTTTTACATGTTAGTGGACAACCTCACTATAGACAGCAATGTTTCTTTTCATAGTAGAAATAAATAACATCTCTTTTGGTAAATTTAAAATTTATCAAATGCCTTTCCCTATGAATAAAAATTTAAAGCAAGTAGAGGCCTCAGAACAAGGTTTCTCAACCTCAGCACTATTGACATTTTGGGCGAAATAATTCTTTGTCCTGGAGGTGAGGGGTGTGTACTCAAGGATACTTGGGGGCATTCATGACCTCTGTCCGTAGATGCCAGTAGCACTCCCCAAGTTGCAATAACTAAAAATGCCTGCAGACATTGCCAGATATCCCCTGTAGGCTGAAAAGGCACCCACCACTCAGGCTAAGAAACCACTGCCTTAGAAAAATCTTTGTGATCCCCTCAGCTTTACACAAGAAGAGACTTGAAGTGCTGTAATGAAGGTCACACAACTCAAAAGTGGCCGACTTTTGAGATCTCAGGACTCCTAATCCCAACCCATATTTCACATACAATAAGCTGCCTACGGCTGTGTCTTCCATTTAAAACAATACCTCCAGAACATATGATTTAAAAGGTGTTCACATACCATCCATAACAAATCAGGAAGATAGGTCAGACAGGTGGCATAAACCCAGTTTTATCAGTGAAAATGCATAACAAGAAAGGTTATGATTTGTCCAAGGTCACATATCTAGTAGGGAAAAGAGCCTGGACCCAAGACTTCAGATGACAACTCTGTTACTCTTTCCAAAATTGATGCTCACCCTGGTTGGTCAGCATGGGCTTGATTTGAGAAAGGAACAATAGGAAAGCTCTTGGGGAACATTTCTGCATAACGGTTTTTATTTCCAGCACTCTGATTCTGAATTTTTTTGTAGGCAGAATAATAGCAGTAGCATTTTTTGATTGGTAAGGAGAAGGGAATCATAGTATCTACATGGATATCTGCTGTTTACTTGTGTCTAGCTATAATTTTTTCTTATACCTGAATGATTAAGAACAAATGACCTCAGAGACATAAAAATGATTTAAATTATTTTATATTATGGATGCCTCAACTATAGAGACCTACATAGCAATGATTTCCAAAGACTTACAAAGAAGTATGAATGAAGTCATATTTCAAAGCTTTTGCTGTATCAAATGTTGTTATAGGTCTCTGTCACATAGTGATATGAAATCTAAATATTTAACTACCCACCTCTTTCCACTCATCACTTCTCAGAAAGAGTTGACACTTTACCATGGTGACCTGCTAGGATTTGACCTTTTAATGTACTGTTGGATCCTACTGGCTAGTATTTTGGTGAGAATTTTTGCATCCATGTTCATCAGGGATATTGGTCTGTAGTTCTCCTTTTTGATGGGGTCTTTGTCTGGTTTTGGGATCAAGGTAATGGTGGCCTCATAAAACGAGTTTGGAAGTTTTCCTTCCATTTCTATTTTTTGGAACAGTTTCAGAAGAATAGGTATTAATGCTTCTTTAAATGTTTGGTAGAATTCCCCTGGGAAGCCATCTGGCCCTAGCCTCTGGTTTGTTGGGAGATTTTTGATGACTGCCTCAATTTCCTTAGTGGTTATGGGTCTGTTCAGGTTTTCTATTTCTTCCTGGTTCAGTTTTGGTAGTTTATACATCTCTAGGAATGCATCTATTTCTTCCAGATTATCTAATTTGCTCATAATATGCTCTTATAATCGTTTGTATTTCTTTGGTATTGGTTGTGATCTCTCCTCCTTCATTCATGATTTTGATTTGGGTCCTTTCTCTTTTCTTTTTGATAAGTCTGGCCAGGGGTTTATCAATCTTATTAATTCTTTCAAAGAACCAGCTCCTAGTTTCGTTGATCTGTTCTACTGTTCTTTTGGTTTCTATTTCATTGATTTCTGCTCTGATCTGTACTATTTCTCTTCTCCTGATGGGTTTAGGCTTTATTTGCTGTGCTTTCTCCAGCTCCTTTGGGTGTAGGGTTAGGTTGTGTATTTGAGACCTTTCTTGTTTCTTGAGAAAGGCTTGTATTGCTATAGACTTTCCTCTTAGGACTGCCTTTGCTGCATACCAAAGATTTTGAACAGTTGTGTTTTCATTTTTCAATTTTTTCCATGAATTTTTTAAATCTTCTTTAATTTCCTGGTTGACCCATTCATTCTTTAGTAGGATGCTCTTTAGCCTCCATGTATTTGAGTTCTTTCCGACTTTCCTCTTGTGATTGAGTTGTAGTTTCAAAGCATTGTGGTCCTAAAATATGCAGGGAATGATCCCAGTCTTTTGGTACCAGTTGAGACCTGATTTGTGACCTAGGATGTGATCTATTCTGAAGAATGTTCCATGGGCACTAGAGAAGAATGTGTATTCTTTTGCTTTGGGATGGAATGTTCTGAATACGTCTGTGAAGTCCATTTGGTCCAGTTTGTCATTTAAAGTCTTTATTTCCTTGTTGATCTTTTGCTTAGATGATGATTAATTATTTTTAATGGCCCTAAGGTAACACAAGACCTGCCCTCTGTTTTTAAATTACATATTGCCATCTCTGGGCAAAATGTGTGTGTGTGTGTGTGTGTGTGTGTGTGTGTGTCTTTGTATGTGTGTGTCTATTGTTTATTACCTAAAATTGAAATTGGTGTAATAAAATGAAATTAGTGTCTGTAAATATCTGGAATAAATGTGAAAATGTTCTGTACATACTCCAGAAAATTTCAAAATAAAAAATGCAAATGAAAGGGTTTATTTATTTATTTATTTATTCATTTCTTTTCAAAATAAAAGGCTTTTGAAACTCCCCCCCCCCCACCTGCAGTGAATAGTTCTGGAGCCAGTGGAACAGGATGCACATCTGATTCCTCACATCTCATGAATCACCAGGTTCTGTTGACCACATCTCCTCAGTATATCACAAACCTGCTCATTCCTCTCCTTCACAGCCTACATGAGCACATCACCCTGTCAGCATCTCATTAGGAGTATTCCAGTTGCTTTTTAATTGTTTTTCCACATCTACTCTTGGCCCCTTCACATTTGGCCCAAAGCAACCACATTGACCTTTCTAAAATGTAAAGTGGATCATGGCATCATTCTTAAATCCCTTCTTTGACTTTCCATTGAACTTGGGACAAAATTCTAAATTTGTTTCTTTAAAATATTTATTTATTATTTATTTGAGAGGGGTGGGGAGGGGCAGAGAGAGAATCCCAAGCAGACTCCCCGCTGAGCAGGGACCCCCCCCCCATCTAGGCTCAATCCCACCACCCTGAGATCAAGACCTGAGCTGAAATCAAGAGTCAGATGCTTAACTGACTGAGCCACCCAGGCACCCCATAAAATTCCAAATTCTTAACAAAGAACATAAGGTCTGCTATAACCTTCCTCTCCCCAATCCCTTGTTTGGCCACTGTTTGTCCCTCCTCACTAATCTCCATACACACCCCACCATGCATCAGATTGCTCCCAACTAGAGCCTTCGTACTTGCTCTTTCCTATTCCTGGTGTGTTCTTTTTCCATGCCTTCATTTGGCCAATTTTGACTCATTATTCAGGTCCAAGCTTAAATATCACATCCTCTAGGAATTTTCCCTGATTCTCCCAGATTCTCCCAGAATGCTGTGTATTCACTCTCTTAGTACCTTGTTCCTTTTTATTGCAACAACAGTGTCCTGTAACTCTAGAATTATTTGTTAAGTGTCTATCCTTCCCAGTAGATTCTAAGCTTCAAGATAGCAAAGTTCTAAGTCTGTTTTGCCCACAGTGCACTAGTAGCTAGCACAGTGCTCAGCATATAGTTGGCATGCCATAAGAGATTGTTGGATGGATCCAGAAAAAAAGGAGGAAGGGAGAAAGGAGGGGAGGAAGGGAGGAAGGAGGGGAGGAAGGGAGGAAGGAAGGAAGGAAAGAAAGAAAGAATTTACAAGTGGGAAGTTCCTGCCTTTAGTAGTCTTAACTCTAAACTTCTTCTAAACTTCTTTCTTTAATTTTTATTACTTTCTCCATGCAGACAGCAGTTCTGTATACAGTGAACATTCCTAACTTGGTAACTGAAATAACTATCAGAAATAGGCCAACAGCTTTAATTTTTGAATATAGAGTTAAAGCAAATATTATAGGTACATGTAGAACCTATAAAAATAGTCAAATTTATTATTAAGGATAGAATTTGTTTTTATTTTAGTTTTCATAATTTAATTCATCTTTTTGAATAGGTAATTCCTTTGATGGACTGTAATTCAAAAGTTATGGAAGGATTTATATAATGAAAAGTTGATGTCCCAACCCCAGCTACCCACTTCTTCCCAAAGGCAACCAGGGTTTCCAATTGCATGCCATAATTTGATTTTGATTTAATGATTTCTGAATTGGTTTACAGTTTGATTTCCTTTTGTTTTGCTTTGTTATTCTCAGCCTTGGCTTTTGTCAGCATTGAAATAGTTGCTTTAATGGTAATTACTATTACATAACTCATGTGAATATAACATGTATGGATATAAGTACCTTCTAGTATGCTGGATTCTATTATACAGTCATTTAATTTTCAAATATTTTTCTTTCTTGTAAAACAGTCATTTATCAAATGACCTTGCTTTTACAGTCACACAGGGAGATAGTTATTGGACTTCAAAAACATTATTAAAATGATTGCTGAAGTTCTTTGCAGAAAATTTTTCAAGGTTTTATTCCAAAGACTCTCTTCTTTATAGAAACCCCAGCCAGAAATTCTACTTCATAAGTCTTGTCACAGCAAATTAGGTCTTAACTTTCTGTTCCCTGTAAAAAGTGACTAACTCCCTAATCAAGACATTTTTCTAATGTTTTGATTGGTCTGACCTTTTCAAGTTGACTAAATGTTAGTGATTTTTAAAATAGCTTTCAACAGATTCCTTGTGATTGGCCACATCTAGACTGGCCCAAAAGGAAAGGATGACTTCATCCCTTATGAAAGCAGAATACTGACAATCAGCCTTGTTCTTCGTAAGGTGAATTTTTAAAATGGCACAACTTGCTGCATTTTTTCTTTCTACTGGGGGCTGTGGATGAGGTAGGTAAAGTGTTGAAGATGGAAAAATCAAGAAACAAGCTTCTTGTTCCTACTTGATTTCTCTCTGTGTTATCCAGGTGACCAGCTGGTAAACTCTATTTTCTCTTCTTTAAAAAGAGAGGCACAGACTAGATTATCTCTAAGAAACTTCCAAAGGGGATGAAAAAGGAAATGAATGAAATAAAGCCAAAAAATTTAGTAACTTGGTTGCCAAAGATTGGTTTGCTTTTTTGTTATTTGATAAAATGCGCATCACACAATTTGTACTTTGATGTCACTAGGGTCTATTAGAAATCACAGTATCACATCATGTAAAACAAAATCTTGGTTTGACACTAATTCAGAAATTATAGAACCTTTTTTATATTTGTATGTGTGTGTGACACACTGAGTACATATTTTATGTCAGAGGTCATTTCTTTACCCAAATGGGGTTCAAATTATAGATTTACTTTTCATTCCACAAGCTTCTCACATTAAAATCTCTTTGCTTCACTACTTTTTTTGCAAATGCTAAATACATTTTCTTGATATTATTTATCTCTTGGGGTTTTGTTCTCTATCTCATATGAACAATTGATATGAAAAATGAAAGAGTCATGGAGTGTTGCAATCTTTGAATAATCTTTAAAATTGTTAACCATTATTTCATTGAAGAAGTTTTTCACAGGTATTTTACTAAAATTGTATTTATTTTTTCAGTCTCATCAGTATAATAGTATTACAGCTTTGCAAGAAGTTTATGTTGAAAGAGAAATGACATAAATTCTCACATAATGTATTTGTAAAGGAAGGATATGTTGACAGTTTTTCTTTTTGTGACACATCAGGAGTTCCAAGGGATTGAGCCATCTGCAATTACTGTTTGACTACATAAAATTACCATTTGAAAAGTATTCACTTAAAAATATCAAAGAAAATTAGTTTGTAGATTCATATCAGAAGACATTGTACTTTAGTCTAAAAAACAGCTGAACTTTTAGCAAAATGGAAAGTTTCATGATTTGCCTAAATGTAAATTTATCTCTAAAGAGTATGACATTTTGATATAATCAAAAACTCTGTGGAGTGTGTTGAATAAAAAAAATTTCAGGAATATTGATTATGAAGAAAACCAAAGAAAGGGGAACTGTAATTTCTTATGATAAAATTATTCTACCAACATATTCAATCCTTTGTTAGAATAAGTTCTCTTTATATCTTCCACTTAAAATAACCATTCATCACTTCATCTAGAAACAAATTATCAATGTGGTGAAGAAGATGGGCTCTGAGCCAGACTACCTGGTTTCAAAATCTGGCAATGTGTCTTAACACCTTGCTGAGGTTCATTTCATCCATCTTGAAAATGTTGGTAACATTCGTGTTCAATTCGTAGGATTGCTGAAAGAATAAAATAAGCTAATATAAATAAGGATGGAAGAACCATGACAGGCACAAAGTAACATTTCAAGAAATGTTAGTGTTGTTGTTACTGTTGTTGGTATTATTAGTATTATTTAATAGGATGTGAAAATTGAAGTTTTGCCTAAAATGCCAATATATGGTAATTATCAGATACCCAGTTGAGTGTGAGACAGAATACCCAGGAGAAATGTTCAAAGTGGTAAATCAAGACTTTGCATGACTCTTGAAACCTTCACCCACTTTGAGAATATAAAAAAAAAAAAAAATCCTAGAATAGAGGCAGAGAGGGGCTGACAAGATTTTTTAAAATTTTTATTTATTTTTTAAAATTCCAGTATAATTAACATACAGTGGTGTATTAGTTTCAGGTATACAATACAGTGATTTAACAATTCTATACATTACTCAGTGCTCATCATGATAAGTGTACTATTAATCCCCTTCACCCATCCCCCCACCCACCTGGGGCAACCATCAGTTCTCTATTTTTAAGAGTCTGGGGTTTTTTGTTGTTGTCTCTTTTTTTCTTTGTTTATTTCCTTTGTTTCTTATGAATGAAGTCATATAGGATTTGTCTTTCTCTGAATGACTTATTTCACTCAGCATTATACCCTCTAGATTCATCCATATTGCCACAAGTGGCAAGATTTCGTTCTTTTTTATGTCTGGGTAATATTCCAATATATATCTATACACCACATCTTCTTTATCCATTCATCTGTGGATGGACACTTGGGTTTCTTCCATATCTTGGCAAGATTTCTTTTTTTGTCAGGGTCAAGATTTCTTTAGAGAGCTGCTGGAGTGTCTCATCTCCCTCTGGTGGAGTGAGTGGGTAGCCTTCTTCACCACAATTTTAAAAAGTGGAAGCTTTAGTGCGACTGCTCAAAGAGGTTCATGTGAGTCTCCTTAAGTTGAGAGATGCAGTGTAATTATGCCTCATTCATACCTGTGAAAGTTAAAGCATGTATGCTGGTGGGGGGTTGGAGAGAGAAGGAGAGTGGAAGAGTGGGGGAGAGAGAACAGAGAAGTAGGAAACGATACCTCTGTGGGGCAGGAGGGTGGGGTGGGTAAGAAGGCCTGAGTGTTTTCCGTGAGGCAGATTTGGTCCACATGGAAGAGAAAGCATATTTGGAGAGGTTTTAAGCCCTGCCCAGGAAAAGATGAGTTGGTCTGAGGGAACCAATGGAACCAATAAAAGAGATGCTTTGCCTGAGGGAATGGTGACCAACCAAAGAGAAGACCTCTCACCATCTCAGAAGCTTAGTGCAAGCTGGAGACCAATGATAAATGCACAGACATACCCTGAAGTCAAAGATTCATCTTTACACATTTGCCAGTCACCAGCCAAATAAGAATAGTTCTGTCCTTAATGTCTCTTTATTCCTCCCTGCCTCTTTGTCTCTGGTTGTGGATATGATCAGAAAGGCAGGTAAGCTGGTCATGTAGGTCACCCACTATAAGGCATGTCCAGAAGGATGGCAGGAGAGCTCTTAGCTTTCACTGAAGATTGAATGATTGCAATCATTCTGCACACTGCACACAATCAGACTGCACACTGAGGCCATACTTGTAACTGAAAGTGACTGTATGACCATCCATTTCCTAAGAGCATGGAATCATGGGAACTTCTGACTTTTCAGTCAGTAGGAGGAGAAATTATCCTACTAGAAATAGTCCTTAAAAGGAAAGAAATCAAAAGTTACCCTAAGTTTGAAATGCTTATGCTGTTCTGGTGGTTTATTACAACAAAAGAGAAAGCAGTCGTAAACTATATTTACAGAGCACATGAATAAATAACAAGAGTCATGCTGTAATACAGCATTGATAAACTAAATACTTAGATGATTCAGTGTGGGGGCTACCACATGAATTAAAAATGACCATATGTCATGAATTAATTTCCAATATAAATAGAAGGAAGGGGGGGAAATCTTAACATCTTTACTTTAAATGAATACAGAAGAGGTCAATAAAACATGACATGGTTTCCAGATTATTAGAATGTGTTGGAAATGTAGTGCATTAATTATAAGTGTAATTTGTAAACTTTCTCCTTGATTTTTCATATGTACACTACATTAAACATATTTTTAAAGATTTTATTTATTTGGGGGGGGAGCAGAGAGAGAGAGTGAGAGGGAGAAGCAGACACCCTGCTGATCAGAGAGCCTGATGTGGGGCTCAGTCCCAGGACCCTGAGATCATGACCTGAGCCAAAGGCAGATGCTTAACCGACTGAGCCACCCAGGCACCCCTGAATTAAACATTTTAATTACTATTTTTTCCTCCACTTTTTGAAAGTTAGATCCCAAAATGGGGTATTGATTTAGATAAGACCTAGTGAAAAATATGTATTGATTGATGATGTTTAGCACAGAGTCTTGCACATGGAAGATATATTTTAATACTAAGTTTTTATTTATTTTAGCTTGATTTTAAGTGAGGTATGAAATATGTAATTCATATATTTGCTTATGGGTAAAGGATTTTTCACTTCAAAAACATGAAACAAAATTTACTATACTTTCCTCTGGGATATTTCAAATCTTGAAGGAGTCGTGAATATTTCTGTCATAAAAAATATCCCCAGAAATAATTCTAAATATCAGACTTTAAAAAAAAATCTTACTAGTTTTTGTGATATCAAGTTTTGTCTTTTAAATTTTAGTTGTAGTTATCTTAAAAGTTTCTTCTTAGTTTCTCTTTTTTTTTTAGAGAGAGAAAGTGTGCACACACACGGGTGCACACGCAAGGGCGGGGGTGGAAGGGCAGAGGGAGAGGGAGAGAAGGAATCTTAAGCAGGCTCCACACCCAGGGCAGAGCCCAATGTGGGGCTCCATCTCACAACCCTGAGATCATGAACTGATCCGAAATCAAGTGGCCGATGCCTAACTGACTCAGCCACCCAGGCGCCCCTCTTCTTACGTTTTAATAAAATGTATTATATATTAATTAGTGCTTGAAAGATAAGATATTGATATTGTCTATTGGAAAATCTAACATGTTAAAGATATAAATAGAAAACCTACTTTAGAAGTATAGAAATTTCATCCAGGTTGAACTAAGTCAGGCTTACTTTTCCTCAATGTACTGTAAGAGAGATTAGATGTCAGAAGTTTTGTTCAAAAATATTAAATTCTGTTGCAGTGTATATTGCATTGTCTAAAACTAATGTTTTGCTCCAAATCTTCCTATAATTGCAATTTAACATTATTACAACTCAATGAGCAAAGTATTCTACCCTTCGAATATTAAATGATACAATTTTAATATATTTATTAAACTATTAACTCATAGTATATTTACTATGAGTTTGTAAATCAATATTAGAAGCACCAATCTTAGACGATGCAAGAGTAAGGAATGATAAGATCGGCGAATAGTAGTAATGAGCACCTTTGCTTTAATATCCTGGACAAGCCTTTGTTGCTTATATGAGTTGCATATATTATTATTCCCCTCTTGGATTTGTTTTTCACTTAGATTCTGATGGCTTTTGCTATCATTAATGTTAATGTAATCAAATTTATATTTTTTTTGTTTGTGTTTTTTCTTTAAGAAATACTTTCATTTCTCAGAATCATAAATATACTCACATCCATTTTAAAACTTAAAAAACTTTTTCTTTCACTCTCAGCCTTTTCAGTGTTAGATTTATTTTTATATTTAGTGTAAAGTTAGAAATATACTTTTGTATTTTTTATTTAGATAGGTAATTGTCCCAGAGCCTTTTGTTGAGTATTTTTTGTGTTCTTTACTTACTTTTTGTAGCACCCTTATCCCTTAATAAGTTTTCTTATAGTTGTGGATCCAATCCTGGTTTATCTATTTTATATTACTGGTCTATTTGTTCTTGTGTGCATACCTTACTACCTTAACTACCACAGTTTCATGTAAAAAGTTTATAGTAAGGGGCGCCTGGGTGGCTCAGTTGGTTAAGCGTCTGCCTTCGACTCAGGTCATGATCCTGGAGTCCCGGGATCGAGTGCCGCATCAGGCTCCCTGCTCAGCAGGGAGTCTGCTTCTCCCTCTGACCCTCCCCCCTCTCATGTGCTCTCTCTCTCAAATAAATAAAATCTTTTTTAAAAAAAGTTTATAGTAAATCTTGATATCTGATAGATATCAAAAGAGATGCTCTTTCTTTGTCTTCTTAATTTCTTGACCTTTGTCATTAAATGTGAGTTTTAAGACCAGTTTTTCAAATTCTTGAAAAATTCTGTCAAAAAATTTTTTAATTTGAATCCATTTTATAGAATAATTTGGAAAATGGAGTTCCGTGGTGGCTCAGTTGGTTAAGCATCTGAGTCTTGATTTCGGCTCAGGTCATGATCTCAGGGTTGTGAGATCGAGCCCCGTGTCAGGCTTGGCACTGGGCATGGAGCCTGCTTAAGATTTTCTCTCTCTCCCTCTGCCCCAACACCCCCTCTCTAAAAAAAGAGAATACTTTGGAGAATCATTTTACAATTTTGAGTCTTCCCATCCATTACCATATATATATATATATATATATATATATATATGTAATCACATATATATATATATATATATATATATATATATATCTCCTTAGGTATATCTTTTATTTATTTTTTTTAGGTATATCTTTTAATAATATTGTTTACTTAGAAATATTTTAGACCTGGGGTGCCTGGGTGGCTCAGTCGGTTAAGCGTCTGCCTTTGGTTCAGGTCGTGATCCCAGGGTCCTGGGATCGAGCCCCGCATCGGGCTCCCTGCTCGGCAGGGAGCCTGCTTCTCCCTCTCCCTCTGCCTACTTGTTCTCTCTATCTCTCTGTCAAATAAATAAATAAAATCTTTAAAAAAAAAATATTTTAGACCTTTTTTGTTCAGTTCATCGGGTCCAAGTTACCTTATTTGTAAATTTGAAATGATTATTTTTCTTGCCTACATTTCAGGGCTATTTTGAAGATAAAATGAAATGATCCTTATGAAATAAATACATAAATCATAAGGTTTTGGGTTTTTATTATTTTTAGCCAAAAGTATGGGTATATTATATGCTTAGTGATATGCCATGATTTTCTGAGATTCTATTTAATTATTCTCTTTTCCTCCTAGGGTAAAAGTTTGGATCTTATAATTATTTAAAGCAGTTGCTATTCTTCAACACTAAATAAAGTCATCATTCTGTTTACTGATTTCTGCAATGCTCAGTGAATTGTGACTTTTTATTAATTCTACACAGTCTGATTAATGAGGAATATAAAAGTTCATTTCATCAAGTATTTATTATATCACATACATTGCTAGCACTGAATCAGTTTTGAGATAATTATTTTTGTTTTTAGGAAAAAACATAAAATGCAATAAGTTTTGGGGACCTGGTACTGATCAATATTTTGGGGGATCATCAGTCTAGAATTTCTAGTAAACATGGAAGTTTTAAGCACTATTTTCATTATTGCTACTTTTAGGAGAAAAATGATCCCAAATTTTCTTTTAAGTTTTTTTGGGGGGAGGGGGATAATAAGTAAAGTAAAATACAAAGTTTGTATTTCTTTTGTCTCCTTTTAATTAATCATTTCAATAGCATGTAATACCTAGACTTGCCAAATCAACTATGTAATCATTTCTTCTTTCTATTTTATCAATATATTATCCAAAAACTAATATCAGAAAATACCAACTTGAAAAAAAAAAATACTAACTTGAATGAATGAACATGTCTTAAAAGTATATGTATTTCAGTAGAGAATTTATAAAGAAAATACAAGATTCCAAGGAATGAAGCCATATAAAGTTAGCATATTAATTAATATTTTGTATTTTTTAATTCTAGTATAATTAACATACAGTGTTATATTAGTTTCAGGTGTACAGTGTAATGATTCAACAATTCTGTACATTTCTCAGTGCTCATCATCTTAATTCCCTTAACCTGTTTCACCCATGCCCCCTACCCACCTCCCCTCTAGTAACCATCAGTTCTCTGTAGTTTAGAGTCAGTTTGTTGGTTTATATCTTTTTTTTCTTTGTTCATTTGTATTTTCTTAAATCCCATATGTGTGTGAAATCATATGGTATTTCTTTGTCTGACTGACTTATTCACTTAGCATGAAACCTTCTAGATCCATCCACATTGTGGCAAACAGCAAGATTTCAGTTTTTATGGCTATGTGATATTTCATTATATACATAATAACATATATAATTATTATATTTATAATTATAATATATATTTATATATTATAAAATATACATACCACATCTTCTTTATCCATTCATCTATGAATGGACACTGGGGTTGCTTCCATAATTTGGCTATTGTAAATAATGCTGCAAAAAACATAGGGGTGCATCTTTCTTTTCAAATTAATGTTTTCATATTCATTGAGTAAATACCCACTAGTGGACTTACTGGATCCTCTGGTAATTCTATTTTTAACTTTTTGAGGACCCTTCTTACTGTTTTCCACAGTTTACATTCCTACCAACAGTGCACGAGCATTCCTTTTTCTCCACATCCTCGCCAACACTTGTTGCTTGTGTTTTCGATTTTAGCCATTCTGACAGGAGTGAGGTGATATCTCGTTGTGGTTTTAATTTGCATTTTCCTGATGGTGAGTGATTTAAAGCATCTTTTCATGTATCTTTTGGCCATTTGGATGTCTTCTTTGGAGAAATATGTGTTCATGTCTTCTGGCCATTTTTAAATTGGTTTATTTGGTTTTGGGGGTGTTGAATTGTATAAGTTCCCTCTCTGATTTATACATTTGGATACTAACCCTTTACATCATTTGCAAATATCTTCTCCCATTCTGTAGGTTGCTGTTTAGGTTTGTTGATTGTTTCTGTCACTATGCAGAAGCTTTTTATTCTGATGTAGTCCCAATGGTTTATTTTTGCTTTTATTTCCCTTACTTCAGGAGACAGATCTAAGAAAAATGTTGCTACAGCCAATGTCAGAGAGATTACTGTTTGTGCTGTCTTCTAGGATTTTTATGCTTTCAGGTCTCTCATTTAGATCCTTAATCCATTTTGAGTTGATTCTTGTGTATGGTGTAGGAAAGTAGCCCAGTTTCATTCTCTTACATGTAGCTGTCCAGTTTTACCAGCACCATTTGTTGAAGAGACTGTCTGTCCTTTTCCCATTGGATATTCTTTCCTGCTTTGTCAAAGATTAATTGACCATATAATCATGAGTTTATTTCTGGGCAGTCTATTCTATTCTCCTGATCTAGATGTCTGTGTTTGTGCCAGTATCGTACTGTTTTGATTACTACAGTTTTGTAGCATATCTTGAAATCTGGGATTGTGATACCTCCACTTTTGTTCTCTTTTTTTTTTTTCAAGATAGCTTTGGCTATTTGGGGTTTTTAGTGGTTCCATACAAATTTTAGGATTTTATTAATAATAAATACTTTTTAAATAGCACAAGAAACCTTATATGTTGGAGAATAGTATCAAGATACAAAAATATTTTAATAGATTAAAATAAGGAGTTAAATCTAATAAAGGAGGCATTTACCAGGTCTAAATATGAAATTGTGCCCTCAGCTTCAATAACTCTGTTATATAAATGCAGAGTGAAATGTATTAATGTTTTTAGGAGCTAATTGATGGAGAGAGACCATATATAAGTGAGCTTTGTCAACTTAAACATTTCATGGATATTTAGTCCGTACAGATAGAAGACATTTCTAATCAAGGGAGAGAGTATTCTTTGTGGATTCTGCACTGGCATGCTGTGTTAAAATAGAAGAACCAATTTTTTTTAATTTTTTTTATGATTTTTATTATGTTCAGTTAGCCACCATATCATTAGTTTTTGATGTTGTGTTCAACGATTCATTAGCTGTGTATAACACCCGGTGCTCATCACATCACGTGCCCTCCTTAATACCCATCACCCGGTTACTCTGTCCCCCCACCAGCCTCCCTTCTGCAACCCTCAGTTTGGTTCCCGGAGTCCAGAGTCTCTCATGGTTTGTCTCCCTCTCTGATTAACCAAATTTTTAAAAAGATTTTATTCATTAATTTGAGGCGGGGGTGCACAAGCAGGGGTAGTGGCCTGCAAAGGGAAAGGAAGAAGCAGACTCCCTGCTTGAGCAGGGAGCCCGATGTGGGGCTTGATCCCAGGACCCCAAAATCATGACCTGAGCCAAAGGCAGATGCTTAACCAACTGAGCCACCCAGGCGCCCCTGTGAGAACCAGTTTTTAAGAGGGGTATTGAAAAATCAAACTGCATTCTGATGTAAGTAATTAGGTTGATGTAAAAGATCTGAAAACTCTTAGATGAGAATGGGTTGGAGGTCTAGCAGATATTACACTGAAAGGGGAAGGCTTGTGTGTGAACACATGAGTTCAAATATTTTAATACCTGTTACATGGAACCAGATCAAGTTTAATTTACTCCATAAATCAGCATCATCACGCTTTTAAAAGGCAGTTTCAATTCAACCAAAGTTATCTTTTTGAGCCAATCAACTATCTAAACATGATAAAGCCTCCCTTGTAATTAGTGGAGAAACTTCCTGATTTCAGTGGAAGTCTGAACTAGATTACTCCATCAGCCATTTATTTAACAAATATGTATTAAGTACCTACTATGTGCTAGGTGTTGAAATTTTTTTAGAAATCACTGATCGTTAATGGTATGTGATTCTACGTTTTAATCTATAAAGAAAATTTTTCTTATAGCCATTTACCATGTATAAATTTATAATAAACTTGTGATACTTATTACAGTGTTACATATATTACATAGTATTGACTGTATATTAAGTCTCCAGTTCTGCACCAAGTAGCATGAGTAATATGAAAATACTAACGTGAAGATAGTGCTTTGATGAAGTTTAAGGATGGATTCAGTGGTTGCATTTGCCTAGAGCAGAGGATTTTCTTAGGAGGAATGAGAAAAGTGATCCGATGAAGTGGTGTTTGAAGGAAAGTAAACAATGGAAAAGACAGAGCAAGGGTCCCAAAGTGTAGCATCTGGCCCGGCAGCATAAGCATCACCTGGGAACTTTTTTTTTTTAAGATTTATTTTATTTATTTTGAGAGAAGTTGAGAGAGCACGAGCAGGAGGAGGGGCATAGGGAGAGGGAGAGAGAGAGAATCTCAAGCAGACTCCCCACTAAGCAGGAAGCCCAACACAGGGCTGGATCCCACAACCCTGAGATCATGACCTGAGCCAAAATCATGAGTTGGACACTTAACCAACTGAGCCACCCAGGCACCCCATCACCTGGGAACTTTTTCAAAATACACATTCCCGCACCCCATTCCAGACCTACTAAATCAAAAACTCTAGGGGTGGGGTCCAACAAGCTGTGGTTTAACAGGCCCTGCAGGTGACTATAAATCATGCTCAATTTGAGAACTGCTGGTGTAGACTGCTGGTGTGAAGTAGAGTTAAAATATGATTTGGAAAGCAATTCATGGTCACTGCACATCAGTAGAAATAAAAGATGCAGAGATCCCATGGCTTGTGGTGGCAGTGTGATTTATTGACTAACTTCTGTAATGTGTAACCCAGAGAGCACTTAAAATAGCCAGTGTTGAAATTCTTGCTTTGAAAAAAATTATTGATAGTGTTTTTTCTTTTAACTTTGCATCTACCATTTCAAATGTTAGAGCTGGGTATAGTTGCCTGCCAGCAACAAGGCCTATATATTTTGTTTCACAGATAATGAATTCTTTGTTCCTCTAAAAGAGTATTGGGTAATGTTCCAAAAAAGTAATTACAGGCCAGTTAGTAAATATATGCTGAGACAGTAGAGTGCCAGATAGCAACAGCTATATGTCTGCCACTGCTGATTAATCAGCTAGAGAACAGGCCTATTTTTTGACTTAATATGGGATAGGGATTCCATTAAGGACAGAATCTGCATCTCAGTTACTAAACGTATTCTCCCACCATTTTCATTTTCATAGGTGTATATTTTCTTTTCTTTTGTTGTCTAATAGAATGACAGGGCTGCACACTTTTAACAAATTGCTCCTTCACCTCCTATCTTCCTCTTCTATTCAGTAGGCTTGGCAAGTTATAAGAGATGATGAAAGTTTGGGGAGTTAGAAATCACAGCCAATTCAGTCTCATTTTCATATGAACCAAACAGCAAATGATTATATTGTAACAGCTTATCACTTTGGACCTAAATTACAGCAAAGTAGTTTGTAAATCCCATAACAAAGATAGAATAATCCATTTATGTAGGCCTGTTTCTTAGAGTGTGCTGTAACTCTGAACTCTAGCACATTTTAGATATTTTAATATATTGGTTTGGAAGAATACAGTAATGATCTGCTGGGCTTTCTGATTTTGTTTTTCTGTAATCTTAATTGCTGAAGCTACTTAGAGACCCATTTTAGGTTCAGGTGCTTCATATTCAAGGATTATTTCTGTTTTAGGTCAAGGGAAATAGAAGCCCCATCTCTGGAAATGGAAGAGTTGCCATTGAATCAACCTTGTTGCTTGTCCTCTTCTTACAATGTACTTCTGTCTGATAATTAGATTCTTGCCATGCCACTTGTGATCAGAACTGTTCCTCTTCACTCATTAATGGTCTAGAGCTCTGCCTTGATTCTCAGTCTTGCCCTCTGTTTTCTTAAAAAAGTATGGGAATTTTTTCCATAACCTCCAATCTCACTGTCTCCCCAGACATTGACTACCTATCCACCCAAACAGGTATTAGATAATTTTAAGTACCACAATTTGATTTGCATACGTATTGAGCCATTCTGCTTTGTGATCTGAAGGACTTATGTGAATATGTTTTTTTGTTGTTGTTGGCTGTTATGGTAGAAAATCCCTTGATCGTCAGTGGTAGTGGATGCTGTTGGTACCCCACCTAGATGCTCTTAACCTGCAAGTGCACGCATTCTCCATCTGCTGGAAGTAATGAGTTACACCTCATAGCTATCACCACCACCACCCTTCTCTGGAGAACTGCCTCAGGCCAGTGGTTCTCAAATGTAACTTGCTACTGAATCACATAGAAGACTTGTTAACACAGATGGCCGATCTCAGCTCCTAGAGTTTCTGATTGAGTAGGTATGTGATGAGGCCTGAGAATTTGTATTTCTAACAAGTTCCCAATGATGCTGTGCTGTTGGTCTGGATAACAAACTTTGAGGGTAACTGATCTAGTCTAAATAGGAGCTTCTTTGAAGGCTATTTGTCTCATCCCCCCCCTTCTCAGGGTGGACCATGCCCCTTCTCAGGGCAGATGGAGATTTTTAGGTAGGAGGTTTATTGGGGCATATTCTTGGACACACCAGTGAGGAAGGGAGGGAAGCATAATTGTGAACATGGAGAGGTTGGGTGAGGCGTCAGGCTAACCCATGAGGAGCTCTGGAGATGTCCAGAATTCGCCAGATGCAGACTGCCCACCAAGGGGGCATAACTTTGGGAGAAGCAACTCTCTTCGACTGAGGGATGCTCAAAGAGGGACCCAGCTGTATGGTATCATTAGCCAGTTCTCTCAGCTGCTGGGGAAGTAGATGCCTCAGTCCTATATTAGAGACCAGGGTGGTGAGCCACAGCATCCAGTAGAGGGGACAGATGGAGTCAAGGAAAGACAGTCCTCAGCCATTTCAACCCAGGACCATAGAAAGTAGGTTGGACCTCATGAGAAAAAGTTTGGGGATCCAGCATGAAGAGTACACACACACACACACACACACACACACACACGTTGGTTCCTGGAGACACGTGCTTGTGATCATCTCAGTAATATAGACTGGCTTCCCACCAGACAACCATCCATCCTGTTCTACCCAATGGGAATTTTAATTGAGTTTATTCTTAAGCACCAAATTTCTCAAATATCGCAAGTGCTGAATATAAGGTAAACCTGAGATTTCCTGATAATATATCCTGTAGACAGACCTGTAAGAGTTCCAAACCTTGTTGAAATGACTCTGAGGAGCAGTGCAGCAGGTAACAAATCTGCCGACAAGCAGCAATCTTTAGAATAAACATATGTGGGACCAGAGTTCAGAGGCTAAAGTCAATTTAATGAGAAAGCTGTCGCTATTATTTTTTATGTGAATTAAATGTATTCCAAGTAGCCAAAGTCACAGCCTCACAGTAAATAGTCTGGCTGCGGAGCTGAGCATTTGTTTTACGCTGCTCTCAGGGTCACCTAAAGATGAATGTGAGTTACCTGGATTGAACAGAATTCTACCCAGTGTGTCCTAACGTGTGGTGATACAATTCAAAAACCTAATTAAAGAGAACTGATTTAAATGTAAAATTGTTTATTTTGCAGTACATCTATGCCAAATGTTGAAATTTTCCATTGAGATAATAACAGCATATGATCTGTAAAGAGGAATATAAAGTCTTCATGAATAAAGGGCAGCCTATTAATAAGTCTTCATAAACATAATTACACAATGTTAAGACAACAGAAGGAAGACTCCAGTAACCTCATACCTATCCAGAGTAAATGTTACAGAAATTCACAAGTTTCATTTTCCATATTTAATACCAGAGATGCAGCCCAGGCACAAAAACACAAAGGAATGAAATAGGTCTGCACCTCTCCTTGCATTAGCTGAAATCTATCCTGATGGAATGGCCTCTGGCAATATTATGAATCAGCATGAAAGAATAGCAGACCTGGCCTCTAGAAACTATCTCCCCTCTGAAATGTGTGTTTAAATTACCTCATGGCAAGGCCAGTGACATTCAAGGACTGAGAATGAGGTTAGAAAAATGGAAATGTTTCTCCACTTCACGGACGGTCTATTGCCTGATGAACATTATGTAAACAATTTTCCAAAGAAAGAGTAGCACCAAACTTCAGCAGCCAGATGATTGGAGAGCAGCAAGCTACTTTTATGCCCCCTATGCTCTAGTCCAAGTGTCAGCACACTAACCCTTGAGCCGCATCCGGCCTACCACTTATTTTTGCAAATACAGTTTCATTGGAACACAGCTCTGCTCATTTTTTATGTGCTGCCTATGGCTATTTTTGCACCACAGTGGCAGAGTTGAGTAGTGCAAAAGAGACCAGATGGTCCACAAAGCCTAAAATATTTACTGTCTAGCCCTTTATGGAAAGAGGTTGCTGACTCCTGCTCTAGTCTGTTATAGTTCAGTGTTTTCCAGATTTACTGGTGATAAGAATAACCTGGAGTACTTCTTAAACCTCTAGCTTCTCTAGGCCCCTCCTTTGGAGATTCTGATTCAGTGAGTCTGAATGAGACACAGGAATTTGTATCTTTAGCAAGGACTGGAACTTTTGAGAAACATCGGTCTAGTTATTTGACTCTCCCATTTTCTTGCATACCATTTTTTATGTTCACCAAGTCCACATTCTTTTCTTCAGATTCTTCCTCATCTCCCTACACGAATGCAAGGCACAGACCAGTGTACTGTGTGACATTGTCATGGGTGGGCTTTGCCAGAAGCAGAGCGTCTGACACGGATTTGGGTGCATGTTGTTTATTGAGGGAGCATCTCAGGAGCAAAGAAGTTATGGAAGCAAGATAGGGTAGGAGAGAAAAGCCAAGCAAGGATGTGTTCTCAGCTGGAGATGTACTTCAGTCTAATCCCACAGGGACCTCTGCAGCATGAATTGCTCCACAGAGTTAATCCCGCCTTGAGGCAAGGGTGGCTGGCCCTTTGTAGGCTTTCCCCCAGTTCCATCAGTCGGTCCTTTGGATGTAGGGGATTCTTGAACAGGAGACAGCTGAGAGCCATTAACAGCAGTAACTGGGGCAAAGGAGGATGCAGGGAGATGTATAGCATCCAGTATGGGTGTTAAACCCCCAAATGAATGAAATTTAGATAGATTTGGAACATGCCTTCCAGAAAGTCGTATCTGTGATAGTCTTTAAAAGATAATTTGCAATACATTTTTAAATTAGTAAATCTTTGGAAGTAATAAGTACATTTGCTAGAAGTGAGATCTCCAGCCTTCTATTGTCTTTGAAAAGGAAAAGGGAAACATGTCAGAGAGAAGTGACTTTTCCAGTAAATAATCAGTTTTGTTGACCATTGTCTTTGACCAGATACTTGGTAAGGTCTTTTGGTTATGATTATCTCTGTTAGGATGGCATGGGGTTCCTTGAAACTTGAATGTGTGCAAACATTGCAGAGGCCCACTTGGAATAGGACTGCCGTCAGAGAACATATTTTTCCTAGTCCCCAACATTTCATAGTAGATCCACTAGCATCTTAGAAGAAACCTTTGATAAAAGGTACGTTACAGGAATGTAAAATGAAGTTCCGCCTTCCATAATTATGATTTACTTTTCTAGGAATCGTAATAGGCAGCCCTACTTGCTAATCCTCCCAACCAGCAAGGTAGCCATTTTTTCTCCTGTCCTTACCCAGAGTCACATAACCAGTCAGTAATAGAGCTCAAAGTTCTAAAGAAAGGATTCCATAGACCCTGTGAAAAAGTTGTCTCTCTTCTTTAACCCAAATTGTTTGAATAAACCTAGAATTTACAAGCCTGCAGTGAAGACTCTTGCAGACATTTCCAAATTCCTTCTTGAGTTTTGCAGCATAGCCTTTAAACTCTCAGAAGAAGTTGGTGGGGGGAGGAAAAGGGAAACATAAAATGCTAAGAGCTGTTCTCTTACTATGCTCAGACCAGTTCTGCCTCTCTATCTGAAAGATGAACAAAGAAAAGATCTGTGACCCCAGGAGAGGGTGTGTGACCTGCACACCTCCCAGGATCCTTTGTGCAGCTCTCCCCCTGTGAAGACAGTGAGGACAGCTCAGGCAAAAAAGGCGGATAGAATTAGACCATTTTATAGACCTAGCAGAATCAAGTTAAAAAGAGCACCTAGAATCTTCTCACTTTATTCTGTTTTCTGTCTCCTTGAGGCAAAGTTGGCTTAACCTTTTCTTGAAGTAAACACTGTGTGAAAGAAGAGTATTTTCCCAAATGACTTAGGGACACTTTCAACAGCTTGTAAACAGAAAAACAGCTAACAAGACACAGCTACTCCGAGTAAGTCTGTGTTTTTACCTAATATATTTTGGGGAAAGAAAGCAAAAATGTGATGGTCAGTGAAGAAAAGAGAGAACTGGGAGGGTCTAGGGTTTGTCCAAGCTTCTTCTGTGAACTTGAGCTTCCAGACCAAACCCAGATGATTTCAAAGTCAGTGTTCTTTCCAATTTGCCATGCCTATTTCTTACAACCCTCCTGAGGCTAGGGCCAGGGGAGTCATCCCTGAAATTGACCCTCACCAAGAGAGGGCTACATATGGGGACCAGTGAACCCCAACAGGGGATGAAAACAGAACACAAAGCCCAGGGTCAGCCTCTGGGTCACCTCCTCCATGAAGCCTTTCCTTTTCTCTCTAGGTAGACTTCAGTGAGTCTTCTCTTTCCATATAACTGTAGTGCTTGTGCATACCTCTATTTTAGAACTTGGCACAGGGCTATACCTTTTTTGAAAACCTCCTTTTCAAATGCACTAGATTAGGAGCCCACCAAAAGCAGGTTTCATGTCACATTCATTTTTGTATGTTGTACTCCATGAATTCATTCATTTACTCTAAAGCTATTTATCGACTGCCTACTATGTGACCGGTATTATTTTAGGTGTTGCAGATAGGATAGTGAATAAAACAGACCAAAATTATTTCCTTTAAGGAGCTTCCAATTTAGTGATGGAGACAATATATTGTAGATTCTATACAGAAAAGTACTGAGGTCTAAAACAGGCTAGAAAAGGAGACTTGAGTGTTTGGGGCAGAGTTGACATTTTAGACAGGGTGAGGGAAAGCCTCATAGAGAAGATAACATTTGATTAACCACTGAAGGAAATGAGATAAGTAGTCTGCAGATATTTGGAAGAAGAGAAGTCCAAGAAGGAAGATAAAGATAAAACCCTGGATGTAGGAGCATGTGCTCTGTGATCAAGGAACAGCAGGGAGGGTTTTTAGGTCTGGAGTAGAATACACAGGGGGAAGAATAATAGGAAATGAGGTCTGAAAGAAAGAATGGGGTGGGAGCAGAGATCATGTATGGCCCTGGAAAGCTCAACAATAAGTTTCACTTGGTCTTTAAATAAGATTAGAAGCCATTAGAGGGTTTTGAACAAAAGCATTATATGAACTTCCAGTTTTAACAGGATCACGAATGTTTAATAAATTAATGAATCAACTAGTTAACTTGTCCATCCAAGAAGTGCCCAAAGAAGCCAGGTATTGGATTGGAGTAATGGATCAGGTGAAACCTAAGTGCACATTCCTAGAAGCTGAGAGTTCAAGATCAAGACACGCGTCTCATCAAGTAGACAAGGAGAAGGCAGCCACAATTAATGAACATGAGATAAGATGTTGGGGTTAATGTAGAGCATGAAATCAGCCATAATACCTGGCTTGCTAAAATGTAACACAGAGGCCACTGGGGGCAAGGGAGGGTTTCAGAGAAGGGTGTAGGCCTTTGGAATGCCGAGGCCTGCGGGACCACTCTGCCATTAGAATGTCATTGCGAGTTTCCTTCCCCGAAGCTCTCTTAGCCCAAACAGCCACCCTGTGATCTAAGGGATGTATGCATTGTCCCTTAGGCTATGTTTAGTAAAATATGCAGATTAGCATATCTTATCATTCCCATAAACATCCTCCTAGTTTCAGTAAGACCCCTTGTCACACATCACAGGCTTGAGAAACATTGATAAAGATTTGTGATTATCCTGAAGGACCAATAAAAGTGGGAGCAAAGAAAAGCAAAGGGTCTTGTCTCTGAGTGTTGACCCCCTTGCCTTCTCCTCCCTTTCATGGCAAAGTTTGGAGTCATCTTTCATCCGTCAGTATAGGGATTGCTGGCCATTCCCGGCAATAAGACTCAATTGCCCTGAAAGTCTTGCATAATTCCTGCTGCCATTATCATGTCAAATAATTGACTTCTTGGGGCAGCAGCAACCCAGATTCAGAATGTAGGCGATTCCTACATAGCAACAAGCTCAGTGAGGAAAATTAAGACAAGAAGATGCATCCCTCTTGTCTCTCCAGCACCCAAGACTGGGCACCTATATCCTGACAAACTAGAGCATAGACTAGAGGGCTCTGCACTGTTTGGGACCTTTAAATATACGTGTTGATGATACGCTGAGTCCTCTTTTTTTTAAATTGTCATTGAGTGTTTTCTTGGCCAACTCACAGCACAAAACCATTTAGTACACATTAAAAAAAAACCTTATAAGCTTCCAGAAATGGTCCCAGATCAGAAAGAATTAAAGGAAGCCGAATGACAATAATGGATACCCCCACCCCCACTACCATCACTACCACCACAGGAGAACTTCATGTTAAAGGAGTTTCAGTGAAGTAAAAGATGAAGCCAGTTTAACCCCTAATCTATGTCTAATTTTACTCTTAAGTCACAAGGCTAGTATCTTTAGTAGAAAATGTTGATTACAAAAGAAATCACAATCTACAGTACAATTACAGATAATCAGGAGCAGTTTTACCATGAGAATATTGAGATGTGAAGAATGTCAAAACAAAGTTTGCTTAAAAACAGGTCAAAGTATGGAATTAAAAATAGCTTTGGAATAATAATACTTTAAAGGAGTCCATAATTAGAATTACTGGAATATTTATCCAAGATTTTTAAAAATCCATCACTGTTTTAAACCTAACTTTTCTTTTTTCAGGATGAGTGTTCATTTTTTTCTCCTTTTTATATTTTTAAAGCCCATGTGGTCTTTTCCATTTTATATATGTCTTTTTTAAATTGGATCACCTTCACCCTTTTCATCTACCCACCCCAACTCTCCTTCTCTGGCAACCACCAATCTGTTCTTTTTTATCTATGAGTTCAATTTTTTTTTTTTTCAGATTCCATGGTAGATCATACGGTATTTGTCTTTGTCTGACTTATTTCACTTAGGATAATACTGTAAGGGTTCATCCATGTTGTAGCAAATGGCAGGAGTTCCTTCCTTTTATAACTGAATTATATATATATCAGTCATATTTTCTTTATTCATCTGTCAGTGGACACTTAGGTTGTACCCATGTCTTGGCCATTGTAAATAATGCTGTGAATATGTGGGTGCAAGTATCTTTTTAAGATAGTGATTTCATTTCCTTTTGAAAAAAGTTTTTGTATACATTATAGTGATTAATTTATATATGTATTTTAAAGATTTATTTATTTATTTTACAGAGAGAGAGAGAGAGAGAGAGGGTGTGTATGCACAAGCTGAGGGAGGGGCAGAGGGAGAGAGAGAATCCAGAAGCAGCTCCTTCTTTTCTTATTGATTTGTATGAATGTTTTATATGTCAATGATATCAGCAACCCATTACAAACATTTTCTTGTCTTTTGCCTTAAAAGTTTACATTAAATATTAATTAAAATCTATATTTTTAGATAAATTCTACATCTGAATATCTGTTTAGAAAGTTTGTTTTTAATATTTTCTTCCAGTGCTTTTAAAATTAACTTTCATATATCTCAATTTTTTGTGAACAGACTTTTTTCTTTATTTCTTCCAAATGAGTGACACATGTTTTTCAACCCACTATTTAAGTGATAAATCCTTTCCCCATTGATGTGAGATGCTACCTGTAGTATGTAATAAGTTCTTACATATGTTTGGCCTGTTTCTAGATTGTCTCTTATGCTTGACATCTCTGTTCTTGCTTCAACAGCACATCAGGATCATTCTTTTAATTATTACAGCCTTAATTTACACTTTGAAGTCTGCTGCTTCAAGCCTATCACATTTTCTTGGCTATACTTGCACATCTAATTCATCCAGAATATTTTCGCAAGTGTTTTAAAATGCCGCTGGGATTTTTGTTGAGATTGCATTCAATATTTTGATTAAATTAGGAACAATCGGCAGTCTTACCATATTAACTTTCCATCCATAACATATGCTTTCTCTATTTTTTCAAGTCTTACTTTTTTTTTTTAAGTAAACTCTACTCCCAACGTGGGGCTCAAACTCACGACCTCAAGATTAAGGGTCACATGCTCTACCGAGTACCAGCCAGGTGCCCCTATTTTTCTAAGTCTTTAAAAAAATTTTCTCACTGTAAATTGTTATATTTTTCTTAATGTAGGTCTTGCACATTTCTTATTGAGCTTATTCCTACTCATAACTTTGTTACTATCAAAAATGAAATTTTTCTAACCATGTTTCTAACTTTGATTCCTAGGTATTATAAGTAAACTATAGCTTTATATACATATTTATTTAAAAATGTTTCATCAAATTGGATGGAATGAGGATCTTGCCAGTTTCAATGTAGCTATAAGTAGAACACTAGTACATTTCTATCTTCTCAAGGATTTTTAAACAATAATTCCTTTGATAATGAGTTATTCCTGAGAGTTTTACATATAACTTTTCATTTCTTTTTGTAAATACTTTATTTTACCTCCCATCTGTGGCTGATAGAACAAAGCAAAAATGAAAAGCAGTGTGATTAATGCTAGGATTTACCATCAGTTTTTAGAAAGCTATAGTGGTTTGTAATGAGATAATTCATGTTTTCCAGATAAATTAGCTACCAAGTGGGAAATAATGAAGTAAATAAGCTTCATTTTCATTATGTTGATGTTTTAGGTTTTCTGAGTCACATAGCAGTGTAATATGTCTTTACTATTAATTAATATGAAAATACTGATACCCTTGAATGACACCCTCCCTGGGATTGGTAAGAATTACAAATCAAACACAACTCCTTGTGCTCCCCGATTCTTTTCATTGTACCCTTGTTCAAATTTTCCTCCGATAGATGTCTGAGGGCCACTGACCACTCCGTCAGGAAATCTCTGAAGCTACATGTGCACCAGACATCAATAGAAATGAATTGTAAGCTATTCTTCCAGCTCTCTAATTAGACTTTCCAGTCTAATTGCAGGAGATGAAATCAAGGGAGATCAAATTTACCCAGTTGCCTAGACTTTAGAATCATTACAAAGCAATATACTGACAAGTACAAAACCAGCATGCTCCTGGGAGTAAAACTGACCCCTCATCAGTGTATCAGATGGGGAAAAGAATATCTTGTCTACCTGCTTCACATGCTTATCCATCGGTTTTACAGAAGGAGATGTAGATAAAAATGCTGTAAGGCAGTCCGTGTAATATTTAATTATTCAGACTTTAGAGTCTGACCTCAGTTCAAATCCTGACTCTATCGCTTCTTAACACTTAACCATTAAACCAATTTCTTCAATTTCTTAAGCCCCCACTTCTTGTCATAAAAATTAGAGAACCTACTGAATATGGTTGCTTTGATGATAAATGAGATTATAAATGTATACAGGTTTGGTCTTAATACCTGGTACATAGGAAAATGCCATGATGTTACATATTGCTATTTTTATCTCTGCTAATAGCCAACTTGTTTTAAAGCATAAGAGTATTTATTTTTAAAGAATACAGACTTACCTATATCTAAAACTAATGATGTAATGTATGGGGATTAACATAACAATAAAAAAATTAAAAAAAAAAAAGAATACAGACTTACTCAGAGTGAAGTGAAATTCTCAAGAATTGTTTTCCTCGAAATTAATTTTGGAAAGAATATTGATGAAAATGTTATATTTAAAGTGAGGTAAACAGTCAATTGTAAAAAACTTTATATATACACACATACACATACATATACATACTATAACTATGTAGTATGTACCAGAGACATGGTTCATTCCTATGGTATAAGAAGTGCTGAAAAAATGTTACTCCTTCATTTTATCAAAAACTGATTTGGTCTCCCTTATGAGCCCTCATCTGTTATATACTAGAGGAAAACTAAATTCTCATTCTGGTTTAAGCTTATTATTTAGGGCACAATTTCTCATAGGTGAGAAGACTCATTCTCTCATTTAGCCTTTCTCTACCTTTGCCTGTTACAAACAGGATGTTGCTCAGATATATGGGGTAAAGGGGAGGCTTCCCAAGCCTGCA
The DNA here is from genome assembly GCF_004348235.1 of Phoca vitulina. Lineage (NCBI taxonomy): Eukaryota > Metazoa > Chordata > Mammalia > Carnivora > Phocidae > Phoca > Phoca vitulina. The sequence continues at coordinate 3,443,718 of NW_022589738.1, forward strand.
CAGTTGCAAGGATGAATTGGTGCCCTTGGGCATTGTGTCCCTGAATTTCTGAGACAATATCCCTTGCACTCTAGCCATTGATGAACTAGTCAGCTGGCAGAACACATTGTCGTTCTGCTAATTGGATCAGTTAGAGTCCAGCATTGCTTTCTGGCTCACCTGGATTCCCCTTAGATTGGACTGTCTCCAGCTCCCCCACGCCTCTGCTATGGCTTCTGTGGAGCCTCCTGGCAAGTGGTCCGGCCCCAACCTTCTCCCTTGGGCTGACAAGTTCTGCCCCGGCAGGCCCACAACAAGCCCTCTGGCAGCATCCAGCCTAGAAGTGATTGTTCCTGTTAATGTGTACGTGTGCATGTGCGTGTGTGTGTGTGTGTATGCACAGGTGTGTATATCCACCTTTATCCATATCTGTATCTATACACACTAGACTACATCACAAAATTTATATGGTAAAGTTTATTCCACTCCAGCTAGGGTAGGTTGTGAAATATTACAAAGTAGAGATTATGTCTCACTCATTTTTGACCCTCTAGCACCTCACCAAATACCTGGAACAAATAGAAATAATCAGTATGGACCCTCTTTATGATTGGGAAAATTTCTCCATTCTCCCTGATGGCAGGTTTGTGACCACTAAGCACGCACATGATATTGGTGTAAGTGCACAAAATATTGAAGCCACAGCACAAATGGAAAAAAAAAATCATTGAGGGGTATGTTTGGGTAATAATTCATTTCAGAAGGGTTCTTTAAATAATTTTTGATCTAGCTTCTGCTTTTATCATGTAAAATTGCATTCGTCCTTAATCAATTCCTCTGGTCTGTGGAATTCTAGTGATTCTGGACCCAACCTCAAAGAACATAGTAAAACTAGCAGTCTCTTCTCTTTTTTCTCTAGTCATTTTTATGTAGCACTGAAGATAGAAGTGGTGCTTTATACAGTGCAAGAAAGGGATCAAGACACTGATCTCAGATACTTATCAGGAGAGGCTTTAAATATATTTTTTAGATCCTCCTTAAAAAAAGAAAGAAAAGCCTCCACTGAGAAGGCAGTGTGTGTTGGGGGCGGGGGGGAAGGAAACAAAAACAAGAAGAAGGACTTCAGAGGTGGGTTGACGTTTTGAGGTTAAACTGAGCCAATGCCTGGGCTGCAGTGAGCACTCGCGCGGGCTGTAGAAGGAAACACACCGTCACTGATAGTGACAGTGACTCTGCTCTCGGCCGCTTTGGGTTCACAGTGCTTGCAGAGCTCTGTTATTCAGAACTGAATAACTGTTGTCACTGCTCTATAATTTGTCCACGAGATATCTGGTTACTTTCAGACAAAAGAAAACGTCTCCTAATAATGGGGTTTTGTGTGAGTCTGCTCCTTCTTCCAGAAAAAAAAAATAATGTATTTAAGGATTTAGCTCTGCTCACGTTGGGAAAGAAAATAAGCTTTAAAAAGTTAGACTCCTTCCTCCCTATAGCAATTCCCGTCGGGCTTTCCATCAGGGGGAAATGGTACCTTCGGCATATTCCGCAGATGAAATAGACAGCACCAGATGCTTCAAATGGTCATAATTGTGAAGAATATGGAAAAGGAGGCATCTTCCTACTGTGTTTCATTTAAATGTGGAGGGAAAAAGCCCTTTGGGTAAATTAACACTTGGAGGATTTAGCACAAGTGAATTAACTATGACAGAGTCCCCTAACACATCTATTTGATGATCTTGCAAGCCTTGTTCCCAGTTACCTGGGATACTACCCTGCTTTGGGATGCCATAGGGTCATTAAAATGTGAGACAGATTCTCCAGAAGAGAAAAACCAGATGAATCTTGACTTGCAAACAGTATGTCTTGCTTAATAGCATTTCCTTTGACCAGCTCTACCTTTCCGTTGGTGCTAAACTTCTCTCTCACACACTCATCTGAAAAAACAAAGAACTGGCTGTGAATTTCAGCTGCCAGAGCCAAAAGACTGTTGCCAAGGATCTTTACAAGCAATTAGCAAGATTGTGCTCTCAAAAACTGAATGTTTTTTCATTTATAAATTGGTATTAAAAGCTAGCCTCTATCATTATTACAGGAATAAAAAGATAAATGAAGGCAGAAGCATGTGGTGAATGCATTTAGAAAAAAAATGAGTCTACTATCCCATATACACAATCAAAAATAACTAGACTTTTAGTAGCACATACAGATGTCAAATTATAATGTACACCTGAAACATATAATTGCACATATGAATTTTACCTCAAAAAAAAAGAAAAGACTGAAAAATCGGATGTGTTTGTGGTAGCCCATTCAACCTTCCTTGCGTGGTTTTGGTGGCTGAACCTTGGCTGACCTACTGCAAATTAATTGTCTTTCCCTCTCTTGATGTAACTATTCATATGCTTCATAGCAGAAATATCAGTGTATTTGGCCACAGGGCTATTGCAGACCCTACTGAGGGTCCTGTATAATATGTATGGTGTTACTTTTCAAAAGTATGAACAATTCTTCATTTCGGAACAGAAAATCCTGAATATTGAAGCAGGTAATATGTATACGCCTTTCTGCCCGCTGTGTGAGATCTCGTGCTGACTGCTCTTGACACACTTGGTTTCACTGAAGCCTCGCACCTTACCTCAAAGCTGGACAGTGCTATGATCTCCAGTTTGTAGACAAGGAAATAAAATTAGGAGAGGTGAAATAAGCTGCATAAGATCAGTCTTCCAGTTATGTATTTTTGCATAATGAACCTCCCTGAAATGTAGTGACTAAAAACAATGCTGTATTATCACACACATTTCTGTGGTTTGACGGGCTCAGCGGAGTTGTTCCCACAAGTGGCTGCTGTCAGGAGCGGGGGATGGAATCATCTGGAGGCATCTTCACTCACATTATCTGTGCCTCAGCTAGAACACTCAGGGCTGGTCCGCCATCTCACTCCGTGTGGCCTCTCTGTGTGGCTGCATTATTACTCCTACCAGCATGGTGGCCTCAGCATAATCAGTTAGTGGTAACTGGCCTTCCCTATACTAGAGGACGTGTTCCAAAAGACAAGAAATGGAACTTGCCAGTGTCTTAAATGCTGGGCTCAGAAGCTGGCACAGTGTCATTTCTTTTTCTCTATGGGTGGAAACATAGAGCTATCACCCAAAGGGGACATAGACTCCCACTCTCTATGTAGGAATGGAGGCTGCTGGGCTCATCAGTGAATATCTGGGACTTGAATTTAGGTCTACCTAGTGCTCAGATTTATTCACAGTGCAGTAAAGCCCACCTCTCACCCATTCCTCCCTCTGAATGCCACCCACCTTATGTTCTGTTGCTTAACATTCCACTTTTTTTCCCCTAGTCATTTCCCTATAATCTACCTTTTCCAGACTATCCTTTTAGAAGGATCCTCCGAGGATGTCCAAATACAGACCTGTGACATGCTTAAGGGAACAGGTAGGGAGAATTCTTTCTCCTCTCCTCACCCCACTCTTACCTCACTGATCTAAACTTCATCCCATTTTTCAAGTCCCCATCTCAATAGGAGGGCATTTACAAATAAACATGGAGAAGAGATTCAAAGAAGAGTTAATGTGAAGAAGGGACAGGAGAAAAAAGGGAGGCCACATATTCTGGAGCATTCCAACTACACTGAGTACTGTACTCAGCTGACAGGGTTTTTGTTTGGGCCATAATGAGACCTTGAGCTGCTTTTGCCTTTGTGAGTTAAGCTTCAGAGTCTGGTCAACTTGAAGACAAATAGAGGAGGCCTTGAGAATTGAGGTTCCACACTAATTTATGGAGGAATAATCACAGTGCCGTTCAGATGGAGAGTTTATGCACTTGAGGTCTCTTTAGGGAAAATCAAAGCTTCACTGGGATTTAGCTAACTGGCAATCACAATTTTGAACTTTATCCGCATTTGGCCAAGCCTATCACATGTGTCAAAATGACATGGTTCCTTCAGGGGGCTTTTGGGAGTGAGACCCACGGGGGCAGCTATGCTGAAATAATCCAGCAGAACAGTACCACCGCATTAGTCAGCCTTCCTCAGAAACATCTGGTGTTTGCTGTCCACTCCCTTCTCTCCCCAACCTTACCTCCTGGATGCTGAACACACAAGCAGCCTTCCTTGCCCTGTCTTCCCCTACTCTTCCAATAACTACAGGACTGAATTCTTGTTTCTTAAACAAACCCCCTGGTTTTATGACTCCTCCCAGGTTTCCTTGTCAAATGAAAACTATTGATGGCTCTCTCTGGCAAAAACCCATCTCACTGCCTGGAACATTCCTGAATTCTAGATTGTTAGCACAGGATGCAAACATCAAGTGTAGCTTTTTAGGCTTTACCCTTCTTGTTTGAGCAAAGATGCTGTAGTAGCTGAGAACATTTTCTAAAAGAGAATAACAGTCTTCGGGGCCAAGAAAGTAGTTAAGTCCACTGGTCATAGCTGCTCTGCTACAAACACCAGGGGAGATTTTGCTGCCTTCCCAGTGGTAGAACTGTTACATATCCACTTAGCAGAGCCTTTGGGATATCCTCATCTGAACGCCTCATCTTGCCTGTTAGGAAATTGAGGCCCAAGTAGATAAAGCGATCTGCAGTGGTACAGGGAGGCTGTAACCCAACCGTCCTGGTTCCTCCTAGTTCAGTGACCGTACCACAATACTGTATTTCTGATCAGAATTCCTGCCTTTGTCTATCAACATAGCCTGAATGCTTAACCCTAGCCCACACTTGCATTCCCCTGTGAATTTTTCTCCTGTCACTGCAAAGCCATTTTTAATTTTCTAGATCTCCTTGAAAGGGTGGTTGGCATTTGGTCAAGAGAGCTTTCCTTGTCCTTGGTTCATTGGCTCCGACATGTACGTTCCTGCCCATATCCTTATTGAGAAGTGGAGCCCATGTTGTGAGGGCAACTGGCATGCCTTTTGGTTAAAATATAAAAGGGAAGAGAATAAGATCGGATCTGCCGGCCATCATTTAACTCTCCCTTTAGTCTGACCAGGCATGGCTGATGGAGGAAATCTGCCCCCCTCAGTAAAGATTAGAACCCCAGCAAGTAGCAGATTGTATCGCACACTCTACTAGGTCATGAGAAGGCCCATCCAATGTGGAAGGGCCTCAGTACAGTGTAACCCTCTGCAGAATCAATGACAAAATCCTGTAGTTAGGACGTACGGCAAGGACATCTCATGCGGAGATCCACTGTTCACCTGCTCAGGGTCTGAGAGACAGTGGCTCTGGTCCCACCGTCTCTGTGGCAGTCTTAGGGAGCCCCCAGGAAGCAAAAACCGTGCAGAGTGAAAGGGAGATACCCCTCCCTTTGACCTTCCAGTTCAATCTAGTAAACTTACTTTTCTCAGGCAGATGTTGGAGTTGGCGTTTTGTTTTCTGGAAGCTAGAGTCTCAGGTAAGGGAGCTGGTCGTGGGCTCTGACAGGAGAAGTAGGATTTCGTCGCCCAGCTGGGAGCTGGAGAGGAAGGGGAAGCCTGTCTTGTGCAAGTCCTTAGCGTGCTTGAGAAACATGAAGCTGAACACCAGCGCTTGATTTTCCTGCAGCTGCAGCCCATCTAGAGAGCAAGGGCTGAGGAAGGCACCTCGGTGTGTCTAGAAAAGAACCTCCTCAAAGGGTCTTAAAGCAGAACCTGGAAACACTAGAACTGGGATGGAAATTCTTTCTTCTCTGCTCCTAGTCTGCAGAGGCTCGTTTACTTCCTTCAGCCAGCTAACGGACCACAAAAGCAGGTATGTTTAGTACTGACCCTTGACACCAGGGAGCTTTGTTTTCCTTACTCTTCTAAGTTTGAGTAGCATATTCTTCAAAAAATGGATATTTGCTATCCTCGAAAATGACTGGCAAACTTAGAAGGATTAGGAGCAAGAAACGGCCTAGTTAGGTCTAAATAACAAATTGCACTAACGGAACGCTACCATGTGGTGGAAACGCAGATCAGGAGTTAGTGTTTCTTGGAAGTCACACATGAGAGGATTTTGTTAATTGTCATCATTTTTTCTCCACTCACCCTCCTGTCCCACTTATAACTCTTATGGTAGCTAGAACCAAGCAATGTAGGGTAAAATGGTTCTGATCATCCTAACTCCACTGGTTTTCGGTACTAACCTCAAAATTTGCTAGAGGTATAAAGGTCAAGCACCATTTGTAGCTTCTGCTCCTTCAAAATGTGACCTCAGTCTTCCTCTCAAGCATCAGCTTATAGCCTTTCCCTTCTGTCTACCCGTTCTGCGCCATGACTCTATCAAACAAACTGAAAAATGCTATCGACTTTGAATAAATGGCATGTGTTTGTTCTTTGGTATAATGTGTATCTCTTCTGCTCCTACCTGATAAACTGTTGCTTGTCCTGTAAGTTCCAACTGACTTATTTCTCCTGGTGCAAGAATCTTGTTATGGATATTAACTTCTACCACATCTTCTTGATGAGTATACTTTGGAGATTGTCTCTGGCTCAGAGCAGTTTTACTTCTCCCAAACAATGGGTTTGTATTTGTCTTACCAATACTCAGTAGTGACATCCTCCAGGTTTTCCCTTTCACAGTGGTTGCCAGAACTTTCAGAGCCAAATTTATAGCCCAGGGCAGTCAAGAGTATGAATTTTACCAACTACATTCCTGGTTATATTTTAGAAGCCCAAGTTTGCTTTTCTTTTACATGTGATAACTTAGCTTTCATGTATCATTTTGTGGAACTCTCTCCTGGAACAAGGTGGCCAGGGATGGAAGGAACGGAAGGGGAGGGAAGGGAATTCAAACCCAGCAGTTACTTTATTTATGATTGCATCACCTGGAAAAAATTAATAATTTTCCCTCTGAGCTCTCCTAGCACTTTGAAGGACTCTCGGTTATAATACTTACATCACTGCATGTCAGTTCTTTCTTTTCTTGGACTTTTTTTCTCCTACCTGACCACAAATTCTTTAAAAACAAGGGCTACCTCTGGGGTACCTGGGTGGCTCAGTCGGTTGGGCAACCGACTATTGGTTTCAGCTCAGGTCATGATCTCTTGGGTCGTGGGATTGAGCCCCGCATCGGGCTCCACACTCAGCACTCAGCGGGGAGTCTGCTGGAGATTCTCTCCCTCTGCCCCTCCCCCCACATGCTTGCACTCACTCTTTCTCTCTTTGTCTTTGTCTCTCTCTCTCTCTCTGTCAAATAAATAAATAAATCTTTAAAAAAAAAAGGGCTACTTCTTATTTTTCTTTGTATTCCCAGCTTCTGGCTCAGTTCCTGACTCAAGTAGCTGCTCAGTATATGTTTAATGAGTGAACAGTAGCTAAAAAGTAGCTCCAAAGATTTAATCCAATTACATAAATTGATTTAACTAATTGGAGTTCGGTTCAAGATTTAGACTCATTCTCTGAATCAGACTTCTGACCTTCAGAACTTTATATGTGACTAGTCACAGTCATATTTTTCATTGTACTTGTCTCCAGCTGACTTTTAGCAAATAACCTGCAGCTTTATTTAATACAAATCAGATCATATTAAATATAATTAAAAATCTCTCCATGAAATAGGATAAGATCCCATTGGGGCACCACAAAACACAATTATTCCTTCATGGCATATGCTCTTTTTAAGCAAATCCATTCGTGAATACTAAAGTCTGACAATCTTTTCTCAAAGTTGATATCATCCTATAAATAATGCCATACACCAAATGGGAATTAAGAAGCCATTGTGTTATCTCTGTCCCTGGATTATTTCTTTAAGTAGAACCATCAACATTGATACATACCAGGGATTTATTTGAATTTAATGGCAAAACAGTTACATTGGTATAACAGTTTATTATATTCATTCCCTTTAATAGATGATGAAATTCTACAATATGGCTGTCCCGATGAGCACAGGGCAGGTACAGACTTACTTTCTTTGCAAGTTGAAACAGGTTTGACCACAGAATGCTTATTCATTTAGGTCTTCCAGGTCACTGCTAGGGCAATTGCCTGAAATGTCATTTGAAACATTAAAATAGAAATAAAATAGTCTGAAGAAATTATTATTGATTCTGTTGTTCTCTCTGTTATTTGGAGAAGTTGTAGGCACAGGAAGAAAGAAGAAAGAAGAGGATATTGTTAACTAGAAAATAGGGAGAATTTTACTCATTGTGTTTCAAGTTGGGAGAATAGGATTTGACAGTTTGTTCAGACAGTCATGGACATGCTGTCATTTAAATAAAGGGACAACCAAAAGTGAATTAACCATTAACACAGAAGTGTGTTTTATATGCAGAAGCACATAAACTCGAGGGTCAGAGCTGCCTCTGGGTAAGCTGTAATGGTGTCACAGTAGTTTCCAAAAGTGACTAGGCCCCAGGAGAGTGTTACACAGACCGACCTGCTCAGTGAGCTCTAGCTCCCGACCTTGCGGCCATGCCACCTGCTGAGTTTCAGTAAAAGAAGAGGAAAATATCTGCAGTAGATGGTGTCTGGAAATTTACTTCCTAATCTAGTCAATAACTGTAGTTCTTTCAAAGATGCATAGTTCTCTTGATAAGGTATCTCATCAGTGACTTAACCATTTGGAAACGTCTCCTTTCAGTTTAGTGTTCGAGGCACTCCAAATAACAGTGGTTTCAGCCAGATCGGGGTAAGCCACCACTCCTTTTTAGTTTCCTTCTTCCTTGGTCTCGCACCATCAAAAATCAGAGGGCAGGGTAGAGAATACTGTAATGTAAGAAGGGGAAACCTAAGGTTGTATGATAAATATGACTTTCTTGGCGCCCAGAGGCCTGGGGGAAAACACCCATCTTAAACCTTTCACAAGGAGCCTCCTTAAGATCACATCCTTATTTTCTCTTGTTCCAAATTCCTTACAATTAAGTCATTTTTTCTCAGGCGAATATTTTTCTCTAAGGTATATGTGTTAGTTTTCTATTGCCACTGTAACAATTACCACAAACTCAGTGATTTAAAACAATACCAATTTATTATTTCATGGTTCTGAAGGTCAGAGGTCTGGAATAGATCTCACTAAGCTATAATCAAGGTACTGACATGGCTGTGTTCCTTTCTGTAGGGTCTAGGGGAGGACTGGTTCCCTTGCCTTTTTCAGCTCCTTGAGGCATCCCACATTCCTTGACTCACGGCCCCTGTCTTCAAAGCCAGCAGTGGCTAGTTGAGTGTTTCTCATGCTGCATCCCTCTGACACCGAGTCTCCTGCCTCCTTCCTCTTATAAGGACTCTTGGTCCACTCAGATAATCCAGGATAATCTCCCTATTTTAAAGATTTGGTCAAAACATTAAATTTGGAGCAGAAAAAAATATATTTTTTTGTATTTTAAATGAATACAACAAAAATGAAATCATTTGCATGAATATTTATTTCCTCTTCGCTGTTTAATTTTCCATTTAGTGCATATTTGATAATGTTTGTATATCCTAGTACAATAGTCAATGTTTGCACTTTATAAATAAATACAAACACATATTTGAGGGCACGTGTTCACATTTGTTTTATGGCTAATTGCAATCGTACACTGCCACGCTAGAGGACAGGACTTCTGGAGTGAGGCAGCGAAGACCAGAGAAAAGGTTGGACATGGACAAAAGTGTAAAAGGTCATCAAAAGAGGGTGTAGGAGAAGCTCCAGTGTAGGTCACAGGACAGTCGTGAGTTTGTTCAGATCTGGCACTGCCAGGAACCAAAGTCTTATACTGACTTTTGTGTACTACTTCTGTCCTACAATAGGGTCCATGACATATTTGATAAAGAGAAGAGGCCGTAAAGATCTCAGCGAAGCCCTTAAAATTTTTGATTTCTACTTTGTCTCCAATGCTTAGAAAATAAACTGCTGCAAAGGTTACGGCAAAATAACTCTTTTCCTATGACTGAGAGTTGTGAAGCATCTCAGAAACATACTCACTTCAACGTTAAACTCTCGAATAATCAAATTTTATACAAAATGGAATTAATAGGTAACTTCGCTGCGGCTGGCCTCTAATGAGTCCATCTCCTAATCAGTGAGTCTCCCCTCTGGACACAGTGATCTTACATTCATCTATTCTTTTGTTGACTTCTTTCAAAGAAACGTAACAGTATGCATTTTGTAGGAAATGACTGGAGGATTTCAGCTAGAAAGTGCTCTGTCCTATGGCGGTTGATTATTTTGTAGTTTAGGAGGTTTCCATAACTTCTGTTCCAACGTGATACGGAAGCATCCTTCAGAGTGTTATCTTTAAGATCACAGAAGCTAAGAGATTTCAATTTCAAAGTGAGTATGATCCACTTTCTGTTCATTTTTAGCCCTTCCAGGCAAGCTGTCTGATGGGCCCATCATTTGTCTAATGTTTTTCGTTCTTCCAGTTGCTTTGGGAATCAATTCCAGATCACAGAGGAGAGAAAACCTTTTTCCTTCCTCCCGCCCCAAGCTCACCTTCCCAGACAAGATTTTTATCTGCATTAAAAAGATGCACTGACCCAGGACTAGCAACCTACCCATCGCAGCAGCCCCTGTGGTACTCAGTGGAGCATGGGAAAGGCTCGTAATGCCTGATTAAAGCCATCAGGAAAGCCTGAGCTCATTCTAAAGGATTCAGGGGCAGAGTGGCCCTCCAAGCCGGTCTTGTGAGTCCGTGTCACTTTACTACCGTGAATACTTTCCTTCAGCTCATGCTCCCAATGCAGAGAATCATGGGAATGTGAACAGGGCTCACATGAAGAGTGGCACAGTCTCTGTGCTGGGATAGAAAGAGAAACACTTGCTGCCCAATAAGATGCCCTGGCAGAAGTTGCTGCAGGTGTTTCTTCCAGGACGTATCACAGTCGTACTTACTTTACAGATAATGTTTTGGGTTGGACCACAGAGCAAAGGATTTGGTCAGATAATCTAACAAGAGTGACAAGAGCCGACCTGAACGTTGATGGGGTTCTTCCACGTTACCTCATTTCATCCTCACAGATCAGAGAAACTCAATTAGGTAGTATTTCCCCACTTCATAGACCAGGGAAGGAAATTTCTGAAAGGTTAATTGATGTGCTGAAGGGGCACATAATAAAGTGCCAGCCTCAGTCCCACATCTGGCTCCTAATTCCTTTTTAGTTCTTCTTCATTATGCTGTCCCTTCTGAATGGATTATTAGGTCGATAATGTTACTGTTATTAATTCTGCCCAAATAATGAATACCAGACAGATCAGACACTTAGGATGTTGGCATTTATCTCCATGCTATTATCATCCATAATGGAAAATGTTCAGAAGTTTTTGCTAATCATAATTTTTGGTAAAAACAACTTTGCTTTATATATTGTTTCTTCGGTATTTTTTTTTCATTAAATATTTTTCCCCTTTGGCTATGACAATCCTTAAGATTGATTTTCTCTGCCGAAGTCCTAACTCTTTCTTTTAACCAGCAGTCACCATGGAAACACTCACACAACATGTGGTACTTCTTTAAATGCAGTTGCTCAGGAGTTGCAATAAATTGATACAGAGTGTATTTATTTATGTGAATAATTGATAAAATAACACAGTTGTGCTTGCTTTTAAAATATCTCATGGCTCTGTGGTCATGGCTACAGAAAGTGCCAACCATCCCTGAGTCCTGGGATTAAGAAATGACATGTTGTGAATTTAGAGCACCTTGCTCCAAGCCAGTTGTAAATATTTATTAACTCCATAGCAAAATATTTGTAGTCGGTTTACGCACACCACGCATCAAATCATACCGCCGTCCCAGGTCACTTCACACATCAAAAGCCCAATGCAATAGAGTAAGTACTTGCTACTTTGCAGATCTGATATAATCTCAGAATTTGATGTTTCACCTGTGTAAAAGTTACTCTTAAATCAGATTCTATGACCCAGACAACTGTCCAGAACTCTAGTACCTCATCTCTAGTTTCCTGGTGGAAATGTCCAACTGGATGTCCCACTGGCCCCTCCATTTCCACATGACTAAAGCCAAACTCGTTTCTTTCCCCCTCAGTTAAAGTCCTTTCAGAATTTCCTTATTTCATTTTTTTTAAAGATTTTATTTATTTATTTGACAGAGAGAGACACAGCGAGAGAGGGAACACAAGCAGGGGGAGTGGGAGAGGAAGAAGCAGGCTTCCCGAGGAGCAGGGAGCTGGATGCGGGGCTCGATCCCAGGACCCCGGGATCATGACCTGAGCTGAAGGCAGACGCTTAACCGCCTGAGCCACCCAGGTGCCCCTAGAATTTCCTTATTTCAATCTCCAATCTGATCATTCTCTTAGTTACTCAGGTTTGGACCTCCATCATGCTCTAGCCACGTTTTACGTCTTCTCTCATGTCTGTGTCCTATAAATTATTCTGAGCTTGTAGTACTGTTTCCATAGCCAGTGCTCCCCTCAGCACCTTGCTGGGACTACATTGTAGTGCCTCAACCAGTCTTCCTTGTCCTCTCTCTCCTCCTTCTCCCTGACTTCCTAACTACTCCAGCATGGATCTCTCTCAATCAATATGTTGCATATACCCCCTCACCTCCTCAAAAATATGCATTTTGTGCAAAATTAAACCTAATTTAACCTAAATTAAAGCTCACAACTCTCACTACAGCATCTCCATTGTTCTTCAACATGGTGGGAGCTGAACCGAAACTCCTTGCCCACATGCTAGTCTCATTTCCATTCTGATTCTTTACTTACGACCTGCACATTGACAGCACCGAATTTTCTGTTGTTGATAATGAATAATGGCAGGTCAACCCCCGATCCCAAGGACTTCTATGGCTCTTTGGAAGGAAAAAAAATACACAGATATAGTCTAAAGAAAGAAAAGGAAATATTCTAAACATAAGGCTTCTTATATCTGTGTTATATTGCTATTGGAGCAGCTTTTGCTTGAAATAAGAAAGTATAGATTATATATCAGTTTTAATTTATAAAGCTTGACAATCTCAAATAACTCATTTACATCTCTTTGAGTATTCTTTTTGAGTCTGTGTAGTTTTCCAAAATTAAAATTGAAATTCCATGTTTTTCCATAGAGGACCCTTTTTAGTCAATGTTCAGGTCAACAATCATTTTTAAAGTTTTGATTTGGAAATTAGAGAGAGCTCCAGCTAACATTGTCAATCCAACCAACAGACTGCATGGCCTCATGTCCATCATTTTAAGCAATAATTGGCAGGTTTATTTCAGTAGGTTTTTTTTCCTTCAGCCATTACAAAAGTAAAACAGAGACCCAGAGTCTGGCATATGAATCTTGCAAGTGAGGGATTCTTAACTGAGAGTGACTCTGGGAGGTTCTCACATCTTCAGGACTGTCTGCTGTCAGAGGCCCAAGGAGAAAAGCTCCATGTCTGTTTGCTGACCACATATAGTCTTTTAATTAGCACAGTGTTGTTGCATTTCAGCCATCTTACAAAACTGCATGTCCATTATTCTGAAATCATTCTGTCTTTCCCAGAGAGACTGAAAGACGAAACAGACTCCTGTGTTTATACCCCGGTGCTTGTGTATTGTTAGGAAGCTAGTAGGAAAACTAGCCTCCTGTAAGGACTATAAACTTTCTTTGGGGAAGAGGAAAAGCATGTGGGTACTGAGTCAAAATGGTGCCCCTGACAGTTCTATCTGATGTTTCTTAAACCTAAGATATAATGAAAACTCAGGTAAATGAATTTGTAATGAATGATGAGAGAAAATGAAACAGGAATGTAGGTGAGTAAGTATTGAGTTTCTTTTCAAGTCATTTTCCTTTAGACTGTCAAAGAACATACTAGCTAATAGAATTGGTAGCTAAACTGTGGTGTAGATGGAGCTAATGTCAGAGTTAAATTCTGTTTGGATCTGAAGAAAAACCTGGCTATGGCCATAGTTTGCACTCCTACAACCAATTCACCAGCTCTTTTGTGTTACAAGGTATATGATGAAGAAAAGACTGATTACTTACTCCAAAAAAACCCCTTCAATACCAAAACACATGCCTTACAATGGTTGTTTGTTGCAATGGCTTTCTATAAAACAAAGCAGAATAGAAAAAAATCAAAATCATGCTTTGAACCAACAACACATACAGATTGTTTCAGTAGTGCAACCGGTTGAAGCCATCTTACCAAAATCCCAACACTTTTAACATTCAGTCATCACACTTCACATATGAATATCCAGTCTGAGTTACTAATATATAAAATCAACCTACATCTTTTAATTTTATTTTGGGGGGGGGATTTGACAGGAAAAGTGGTCATGGCATAGAGGAAGAACAGAGGTGTTAGGTAATTTCAGATTTAGGTTTCAGTTCCAGTCCTGCCCTTTCCTAGCTGTGTGGCCTTGATCAAATCCACTAACCTCTCCAAGTCCTATCCCTTCACCTGATCATTTTACAAATATATATATGACATATATAGATAATACATGTGTAATACAACAATATTTAAGATAATAAAAGTATATGTTCTATGTTAATCTAATATAATGTATTATGTACTAACAAAAATACGTGTATATTTAAAATTTATATAATATATATATGATGTAATACTATATATATAATTACAGTACTCTTCTATAACCCCATACACATTACAAAGCATGTATGTATAATATATATATTTATATACATATATGTGTATGTATGTACGTACACATAAAATGTGTGTGGGGTCATAGAAGAGTACTACAGCTACTATCTCTACTGAGAACTTGATGATTAAAAGCTTCTTAATCTTAATAAAAAGCTATTATTAGACCAAAGACAACTTTAATCCTGCTAGCTTCTCATGTAATTTACTTTAGAAAAAGCCATTGATGAGATGATCTCTTTTTCTGTTTTCGACGTTGTTTATAATACCTGCTTGACTTTTATGCTATTATATTAGATAAGCATTAATTTTCCACTGAAACAGATTGCCAACAAGCATATACATACAAATAGTTCACTGAGGAGGATGGAGCCAGTGCTTAAGTTCTTTTTCTGGAAGGTAACAGAGCTTTTCTCATTACTGCAAATGCATGAATGAATGAACAACATTGCAAGCACAGACATCCTCTCATCAAACAGCCCCATCACTTCCTCAGTACTTTTTTCTGTTCGGCATTATTGATTTCTCCAACAATTGAGTGTGTTTGCAATAAGCTGAACCGGAGCATACACTTCCATTAATTAGAAAAAAATGTATGGGTATTAGCTTGAGGAAGCAATAGCACTCTTTGTGCATTTTCTGGTGCAAACTCAGGGTGATGTTTTGTTTGATTGCTATTGTTTCTTTTTTCCCTTGGAACAGCGTTGTTAAGTCTAATGCAAAAAAAAAAAAAAAAAGTCTGAAAACCTTTTAAATAGCTTGTGCCCATTCCAGAAAAAAAAAAAAAAAAAAGACCTACCAAGGTCAGCTGTGAATGGATATGAAATTAGCATCTTAGAATACAAATCTGTGCCATTACTCTCTCTATAGTTCTAAGCCTTTTACAGTTGTTTTTTTTACTCTAGTCCACATGGAAAGTAAACACCTTAATTATCTTCTTTGTTGTAACTACAGAATTTAGAAAATAGTCCTTGATTCATATTTATACTCCCTAGGTAATTATTGCTATGGAATCATGTTGAACTAAGAAGCTAGAAAAAGTGTATGTGTGATTTGCTGTTTAGTTTTTCACTGTTTCTGGTCAGGCTGATTGAATTAACGAATGCAGATTTTTTTTAACTCAGCAAAGCTTAATCATCTACATAATTTCAATTATATAATAATGAAAGCTGCTTTACCTCCGCAAATTCACAGTGCTCTATTTTTGCTGCACAGTGATTAAAAATGACTCGCTTTTCTTAAATAGTGAAATCTGACAGTGTTCCTTGAATGAAATAATTTATGGTGGAAATAAACTGAAAATGAGGACAACAGGGTGCAAACAGATGCAACAAAATAAAAGTAAAATGCAGCTTGGAATTATTGACCGGAAACCAACGTGCCTGTAAAAATACAGATCAGAAGGTGTTAGGGAAATCTCTCGTAGGGAAGGGAAGCCAGAAATCACCACATTAGCTAATATTACCATGAGGTGTAATTCTATTTCTGTAACATCAACATGGGAGCATCATGACTCCACCACTCATATGAAGGAGACGAAACAGATAATGGTCTCGAATCCATTTCTTTTGGAAAACCTTCACAGCAGAGAGTACATATTTGGCGTTGTATTCTTGGCTGAACAAAACTCCTCATGATAGGGTGCTATCACGAAACAACAGAAAGGTTACCTGCTAAGACTAAATTAATTTCTCCAAGTTCCATTTCCTCAGAGTCATCTCATTCTCTCAAAATCATTGTCAGAAGGGTGATTCCACAGGTTACGGTATCTGAGAGCAAGCATGTTATTAGTTGGATAATAGTACCTCTGTGAGAATGAGTAGCAGGGACAGAAGTGAACTGTCCTTATCTTCTGGGATTTTTAAATAGCTTTGGTCTTCACTAGTGTTACTACAGGGACATACTTTTTTTTTTGCCTTTATTTATTTTTTTATTATTATTATGTTATGTTAATCACCATACATCACATCATTAGTTTTTGATGTAGTGTTCCATGATTCATTGTTTGCGTATAACACCCAGTGCTCCATGGAGAACGTGCCCTCTTTAATACCAATCCCCAGGCTAACCCATCCTCCTACCCCCCTCCCCTCTAGAACCCTCAGTTTGTTTCTCAGAGCCCATAGTCTCTCATGGTTCGTCTCCCCCTCCGATTCCCCCCCTTCATTCTTCCCCTCCTGCTATCTTTTTTTTTTTTTTTTTTAACATATAATGTATTATTTGTTTCACAGGTACAGGTCTGTGATTCATCAGTCTTACACAATTCACAGCGCTCACCATAGCACATACCCTCCCCAATACAGGGACATACTTAAAAGTTGACTGCTGATGGGAAGTACAAGCCCTATTTAAAATGTATGCATGGGGGGGGCACCTGGGTGCCTCAGTTGTTAAGCGTCTGCCTTCAGCTCAGGTCATGATCCCAGGGTCCTGGGATCGAGCACTGCATCGGGCTCCCTGCTCCGCGGGAGGCCTGCTTCTCCCTCTCCCACTCCCCCTGCTTGTATTTCCTCTCTCGCTGTGTCTCTCTCTGTCAAATAAATAAATAAAATCTTTTAATAAATAAATAAATAAATAATAAAATGTATGCATGGGATGTAAAAGTCTCTGCTCTTTGCCATGCCACCGTGGGTTTGGGTCACCATCAGATTACTTTAGTTCTCAGGGTGTAAAACTAACACATTCTCCATGATTTCTTCCTATGAACGCACTATCATTATTAAGATACATGTTATTTTTGGACATCAAAATTCCTAGTCTATTATTTTATATCACATTAGCTCAATGTCAAAGGACAAATTTATCTTTCTTGATTTACTTTCCCTCTTTTTATAATGTGAGTTTCCTAGGTAAAAAAAATAATGGTAGCTTACTTTGGTACTTGTGGAACTAAGTAGCAGTATGTAAATTTCCAAATTGCGTACTGTTAAAATGCTTCTATTCTTCAAATCCTAATAATTTTCTAAGAAATTATAATAATAATATATTTTTTAAGGAATTTTTGCTCAGTGCAGAGAGAACTTTGAAATATTCATACATTAGCAAAACATATCATTTAGAGAAATAATTTTATTATTATAAGAAAGAACTTAGAAATTTGATAATAAGCATAATTTGATGAATCTTCTGTGGTGAGTCATCATTTCTTTGCAGTAAAAAGAATATTTCAATATATAATTGTTGAATTAGCTATAGCATTAGACTCCATCCACAAAGGCTGAAATGAATTGAGGTGATTCAGGATGGAAGCTGCTGACTAATCAAGCACATATTATTGGCCTTAATTATGTGGCTGTTCCAGAGTTGAAAGGGGATGAAGGGACTCAAACAGCTTGATGCTCTGACCGTTGGTCTACTCGGATGGCCATGGGCTTTTTGCTCTTATTCCACTGTGGATTTTTGGAACAGAGAGAGTCTAATTAGACATGGAGCAGATATTATAAATATGTTGCTATGGTGAGTGCAAACATTTTATGTAGTAATAACATTTCATACCAATTAAGTGGAAATTCCAAATACTGTGCCAATGAAATTTAAACTACCATTATTCCATTGGCTTGTCCATGAAGGCATGAGTAATGCATATTTATTTATTGACCTAGAGGGTTCTTTTTGAACACACTGAGCTGTTTATTATTTATCTCCCCTGTGCAGTGTACCAACTCATTGGGAAGATTCTACAAAGTAACAGTGGAGTCACTCTGAAATGACTTCATTTCAACACAAATACTGTGTAAAAAGATCTTTCAATAAGCCATCTTTCTCCCATGGAGTTTAGGTTATCTTTTAGGAAGTGGAAGTGAATAAAGGGGCACCTGGGTGGCTCAGTTAAGCGTCTGCCTTCGACTCAGGTCGTGATCCTGGGATCCTGGGATGGAGTCCCGCATCGGGCTCCTTGCTCAGCAGGGAGTCTACTCCTCCCTCTGCCCCGCCCCCCACTTGTGCTCTCTCTTGCTCACTCTCTCTCTCTCTCTCTCTCTCAAATAAGTAAAATCTTTAACAAAAAAAAAAGAAAAAGAAATGAAGAGATACAAAGTACTGGAACACTTTGGTTTTCCCAGTAATGTCTTAAACACTTCTACAAAGTGATCACTTTTAAATCACTTTTTAAAAGTGGAAATAGTGGCATTAAGAAAGAAAATAGTACATTAAATTCATTCTCAAGCCATTTTGCATGCTATACAAGACATTTAAAGAGTAAATGTGTCCAGTTATCTCGTTATGAACCTTCCTCTCCATGTTTGACTTCCTTGGCAGATGTGATGCCTTACAAAAGAAATGAGGCCATTTCAGACTCTAGTGCTACAGAGCGCTTTTTTCTTTCCCAATCTTAAGAGACTCCGTAAATATTTTACTGTCAGATTTTACAATTTAACATATCAACATGATTACTAAAGACTGATAATCCTCGTCTCTGCTACCTTTCCGATTTCATTACTGCCACGCACTCTTGGGACACTTTTAAAGCAAGAAACAACAACTGTAATAGCATGTGGGCCGTAGATGCCTCCAGTCTCACTGCTCATAGTGTCAGGCATGTTCCAGAGTAGTTGTTGAATAGAGCATGCCTCCGACACCCATGACGATATCCTTTACCCTTTATTTTTCTTAAAAAGATATCCATGGCAACTAGCATAATAAATAGATAATTCAATAAATACATTTGATCACCATATATATATTCTAGGCACCAAAAACTTCCTGGGAGTGCACAGCTAAGTTTAAACCTAGCAAGAGGGCCAGACATGAACATATCCAACTGTAATCTAATGAAATGTGCAGTAATAGAACTATGCAATTAGTACATTGGAATACAGGTGATGATGCCATTAAGTTTTCTTTGGGAAGTAATAAATATAACAGCTAATATTAACTGAGTAATTACCATGGGCCACATTCTCTCTTAAAGTGCTTTACATGCATTAACAGAACTAAGAAGAAATGGATATTATTTCCATATTTTAGACTCTAAATGATAATGCATCTTGCCCATGGCCACGGAGCTAATAGACAGTGGAGCTAGGATGTGAACTTAGGCAGTATGTTTCCAAAGTCAATGTTCCTGGTCCCCAGACCACACTAGCTCTCTGTTTTCCGTTGGAGTCATCTGGGAGAGGTTCAGGGACAAGTTCATATTTGAGTCAAAAGCCCAGATTTAATGATGGCTTTATCAATTATAGAAAGGAGATATGAGAATTTTAAACAAAGAAAATACAATGAACAAAATCAGGAAGAAATGAAAAAGTGAGACACAGTTGGGAAGTTGCCCAAAGTCTGAGTTGCTAGATTAGAGGACATGGAGGAGGCAGCAGTGGGGGTGGGGGGGATGAGGTTGTAAAGTTAGGAGGAGCCCTGACTAGGAGTGGCCTGGGAGGCCATGAAGAGGGATTTGGGGCTTATTGCATGGGATCACTTAGAGGATATTGTTAATACTCACTCTGAGGTTCATACTGCCTTCCTAGCCAGGTCAAAGTACAATTTAAGCTATCAATGAGAATCATAGGCTTAAATTTTTGTCACCATTTTGTAAGTGCAGTATGGTATTGAGGCAGTTGGCCGCATGATAGAGACATAAGAAGACATTTCATTCTAAACATTTTTAAGCTGTTTGAATAATAAATGCACTAAATGTATTCCTTTCACATAATGTATATAAACTCTCTGTGAAATGTGAGGTACTACTGAAGTAATTTCTATGTTAAAAATTTCAGTACTTGTTAAAATGCTCTTACTGAAGCCCCCAAATCACACATAACTGCATGTAATCATATGTGTTGGAAATGCCTCTGATAAAAGAAAACAAATGAAACAGGACAACACACCACCACCACCAAGAACAACAATAACAACAAAATCTCACTCAGACAGGATCGCTTGGCTTGAAACTCTCTGCAGCTTTCAGATAGCCAGATCTTCTTTGTTAAAAATACCCAACACAATGTTTAGAAAGTGTTGTAAACAAAAAGCACCATCAGCTGATACTAAGTTTGAAAATTGCATATGATGGCCAATCAACTTAGAATGTTCCAGTCTCTTGAAGCATATTGATCATGAACCTCCTTATCATCCAGATGGTAGTATGGGGAATCTTCCTGCCTCCAAAGCCTCTGGGCTTCTGTTCTCATCCTCATTCCCTGATACCCCATAGTATGGCCCCTTTTCTTGACTTTGGATTCTTGTGTTTTCTAGTGTCTGCCCTTCAGTGGCGGCTTTGTTTAGTTTTCAGTTAACTATATCTTTTCCTGAGCACCTCCAGAATCTTCTCAAAAGAAGCATTCACTCCATTCTTTCCTCATGGCCCCTTATTTCTCAGTTCCCTCACTCTGTTTGAATCAACCCTCTCTCTTGGTAAGTGCAAGAAACAACAAAAAGCTTCCCTTATTTGTCATTTTCCTTTCAAAGTTATCTTTTTTATCTTAGAGAAGTTGTTGCTACTTTCCATCCGAGGTGAAAAACCTCTTATCCATGTTTCCATTATAAGAAAAGCTGGGGGAGGGGGGTGGCGCCTGGGTGGCTCAGTTGGTTAAGTGTCTTACTCTTGATTTCAGCGCAGGTCATGATCTCAGGGTCCTGAGATTGAGCCCCACATCAGGTCCCGCCCTCGACGGGGGTTCTGCTTGGGGATTTCTCTCTCTTTGTCTCCCTCTGCCCCCACTTCACGTGTGCTTTCTCTAGAAAAAAAAAAAAGCTGGGTAACCTAAGAATGTGACACATCAAGAAGCATATGGTCAGTGTATTAGAGATAAGGTGTTTCATGTTTGCATCATCTGTCCTGTTCCCCATTTTTTTTCCCCAGAAAGCAAGACTATGACTTTGTATTCAAATGTTTAGAAAACAAGTAACTGAGAATAAGTAGTAATAATACTAGGTTGCATCTCAAAAGATACTTGAATTCTATGTGTTAAAATATGGATGGCTAGGATATAATTTTGAGAAAAATTATTCACATCATCATTTCTCAGTTATTACAAATAATTATCAGTGGTCACACTAAGAAATAAAAGATTATGAGCCTCATAAAGGATATATTTTTTGCACTATTTAAAGACTGTACCATATTTCACTAGGTCAGTTGTCTTTCTCTCGTTAGGTATGGATAAGAGATAAATCTGTAATGACACGTGACATTTATATTTTTGCTACAAATAATTGAAGTTCATTTTTGTGAACCATTGAATTTATTTTTTTACCAAACAGAATCTATTTAAATTTATTCCTAGAATTACATCACCCTAAAACATTGGCAGTCTGATTATGTGTCATTTTTCATGAGGAAGAAGGATGGAATTAGAGCCACAGCGTAGCTTAGGTAGTTCGGCCTTGAAACTGAAGCATATGTGAATGTCACTTATCTCATGTGACTCAGCGAGAAAAAGCAAAAGAAAAGCTGTCCAGAATAGGTCACTAGCATGATAGGTATGCTTAGATTCAGTTCGCAAACTAGGACTTTGAACCAGCAGAAAGTCCTGTGTTCACTGAGAGGTAAAATAATCAAACTACTCCACTCTAATCTCTGCTTATTGCTATATGCAAAGTCACACACTTACTTCATTCTAAAAATCATAATTATCTATGTGTGTGTGTGTATATATATATATATTAAGAAATAGAAGATAAATATGTGGATTATGTCAGGGCACACAAGAATTTAAAACTAGATTCTAGTTAATATTTCAACAAATATTAATTAAAAACCTACTATGTGGTCAGAAACTGCTAAGACTGTTATAATCAAATTAGAATCCCCTCTAAAGTATTTCAGTCTGTTCAGGAGATAGGCATTAAATAAATTATCATGCTCTCACCAAAATAAATAGATGGTTACCATTACTCAATTTCTCATGTTCTTGCAAAAAGAAATTGGAAAAACTGTAAGGATAAATATGTTCCAGAATATGGTAGGGATTCACCCTCTGAAATGAAATTTACCATAACTGAGGATGAAAATATATTTTCAAAATACTGTAAAAATAATACATATTTTGAAATAAAGATTAAACCTTCTAAACCTTATTTTTGATCATGTAACTTTAAAAATATGGAATGTAGGGCGCCTGGGTGGCTCAGATAGTTAAGCGTCTGCCTTCAGCTCAGGTCATGATCCCAGGGTCCTGGGATCGAGTCCCGCATCGGGCTCCCTGCTCCTTGGGAGCCTGCTTCTCCCTCTGCTTCTCTCTCTCTCTCTCTCTCTCTGTCTCTCATGAATAAATAAATAAAATCTTAAATAAAAATAATAAAATAAATAAAATAAAAAAATAAAAATATGGAATGTAAATCTAAATGTGTATGTGTAAGCCATAGATCTAAAGTATTTTTATATGCGTTTATTGTAAATAAGCATTACTGGAATTGGATATCAAAAATGTTATGATATTAAAACTTGCTAAATATTAGAAGGTTAACTGAGGGAAGTCATTAAATCTGCTTCTCTAGATAAGATTCTCGTTCAGAAAAAAAAAAAAGATTCTCGTTCAATGGGGCTTATTCCTTTGGGAATATTTGAAGGAAAGAGAATGAATGTTTATGTTTCCTTCGAATGTTAAATCAACCTTTCCCTGACTAACTTTGGCTTTATGGTCCATCCACACTTTAGAGATTGTTTTACATCTCTAGATAGTTTAAATTAATTGCAATTGCTCCACCAATTGGTTTAGCAATAATACAGAGGACACTGAATAAAATTAGCCACTCTAAATATGAAACATTGATGCCATCTTTTATCTGTTGCTAGGTAAAGGAACTGAAAATCAAACAGCTTTACCTAGTGACCTCAAACAAATTAGTTAAGGTATACAATCAAATCTATCAACAGGTCCAATATATTTTCCCTTAGCTACACTGATCTAGAGCCTGTAAGGTTGGGGGTTCATAAAATGAGACCCTATAGAAAGAGGGGTACATTGTCCAAAATTGAAATGTGTGTTTTGTGACATAGTTGAGTAGATGGACAGTTAACTAAAAATCAAGTAATTCTGGGTAAATTGACTTACTCTGCCTAACACATTCTGGACAATTAAAAAAAACTAGTAAATAAAATCATGGGGATCATGAAAGTTATTTTCTCAGTCAAGAACACATAGAGGGCGCTTGGGTGGCTCAGTCGTTAAGCGTCTGCCTTCGGCTCAGGTCATGATCCCAGGGTCCTGGGATCAAGTCCCACATCAGGCTCCCTGCTCGGCGGGAAGTCTGCTTCTCCCTCTCCCACTCCCCCTGCTTGTGTTCCTGCTCTCGCTCTCTCTCTCTCTGTCAAATAAATAAATAAAATATTTTTTAAAAGAAGAACACATAGAATAATTTTGACACCATTAATATCTCATTCAAGCAGGTGTTTCTCAGAGGCACTCACTTCATTGTTTATTTGCCATCATTCCTAATAAACATGTAGTTGAATTTATGTCATCTGAAAATAATTAGCATGCCCTATAGAGACATGGGAAACTGATCTAGGCGTGCGCGCGCCCAATGTTTAATGACCTTAATCCATCTCAATGACTTGCCTTTCTATTCAAATAACCAGTTTGGGATATAATTTACTAAAATCAACTTTTGTAGTATTATTTCAAAAAACGATGGTTGTTTGTGTGACAAGCTATAATATTTAGCTACCGAAAGGCCTACTACCGTATTTCTCTCCCACTGAGAACTGTTTGTTATCTAATGTCACTTATAGATTACATGTAAATCAAATGATTATTTCCGGCTCTGCATGGTGCAATGCTGATTAAAAACTTGTCAAGCTATCAGAAGAATAAGGCCATTTCCCAGCATGGAATGATGCTATTTATTCTAGGCCCAATGATTGGCACCAGAACCAATGCCCAATAATAATATCCTTGACCGGGGGTGGAAAGAATCCTTTAAAATGATCACTCTTATCACAATCCTAAGGCATGCAAATTTCTGACAATGCTTAAATAATTGTGCAACTTTAAGGAAATGTATAAGAAGGTAGCTAAACTCACTGAATTCACTAAAGTCAACAGACACTGTGCCGTTCTCATCACTTACGGCTTCTTGAAAGCATTTAACAGGGTTGACCACTGTCCTCTTAAAATGTTCTGCTTCTGGCCTCTCAACCTCTCTTAGTTCTCCAACTTTTTCTTTATTCCTTCTTAGTCTCCTTCCTGGTCCTCTGTAATCTGCTCATCTGTTAAATGTTGTTGATTCCCAAGA
The DNA here is from genome assembly GCF_004348235.1 of Phoca vitulina. NCBI lineage: Eukaryota > Metazoa > Chordata > Mammalia > Carnivora > Phocidae > Phoca > Phoca vitulina. Next base: position 3,468,364 of record NW_022589738.1, read on the forward strand.
TTTGTCTTACATTCTCTATCATTTTACTTACTACCCTGGAAAATTGTATGCCTTTAAATGTGTTTATTGCTCCCCATTCATTCTCCAGGAAAGATCTCTTTCTTGACCTCCAGGCCCATACATCAATAGACCATGAGACATTTCCCACTGATAACTCACACTCAACCTGTATAAAGTAATCTCATTATCTTCCACCCAAACTGGCTTTTCCTAATATGTGGCTCCAAAATTCATGCGGTCATGTGGCAAAATTCCCAGGAATCATTGTAGACCATCTTGTCCTCACTCACATTCTCATTCATTAAAATCTGGCAAGCCAACCTCTTAAATACTGCTCAACTGTATTCTAGGTCTTTTTCCTCAGTGCTCAGGTTTGTGTTCCCATCAGCTGTCTATCATCACTATCCCAAAAAACTCCTTGCCTGCATTCTTTTACATCTCTAATCCTGGCTTCCACAGTATGTTTTTGAAAACACTTAACTGATTTTGTTATTTCTAGCCTTCAGTAATACCACCCTGCCTGAAGTCCAACCTCATTCGCATGGCATGCGTAGCTTTCATGGTCAGATCTCGGTCTCCCTTTCAAGGCTCACTTCTTAGCTTGGACACCTTTGTGCTCTTAAGTTTAAACAACTATAGTAGAGTACCAAAGCATATAGCAAGATGGTTCACAGTTGTGTCTCACTGTGTGTTGTTAGTTCTTTCTGCTTATAAAATTCACTGTATTAGTTATCTATTGCTACATAACAAGTCACCACGAACTTTGTGGTTTAAAACAACATACGTTTATTTTCTCACAATTTCTATAGATCAGGAATCCAGATGAGGCCTTGCTGGATCCCCTGCTTCAGGGTTTCTTGAAAGCTACAATCAAGCTGTCAGTCAGGAGTAGGGTCTCATCTGAAGAGTCAAGTGGGGAAGGATCTACTTCCAAGTTCAGTTAGTGGTTGTAGCAGAATTTAATTCCTTGAGGCTCAGATTCTAACTGGCTGTTGCCTGGAGACCTCCCTCAGTTCCTTGCCTCATAGGCCCGTTTATAGGCCAGTCCTTCAGAAAAATGGCAGCTGCTTTATCCCAGCCAATAGGAAGGGGGTCCCAATCTTACGTAACGTAGTCACAGAAGTGACATCCCATCACCTTTGCCATATCCCGTCAGGTAGAAACCAGTCCCTAGGTTCAGCCCACACTGAAGGGAGGGGATTGCACAAAGATACAAAGACCAGGGCTTTTTAGGAGCTATAGTTTCAGAAGCTACCTACCACCTCCTTCAGCCCGTTTCCTTCACCCCCATCCACCTGACAATACCTATGCAAATTTGTGGAGACTCATCTCAGTTATCAAGACTTCAGTTCCTCCATGAAGATTTCCCTGACCAACCTACCCCAAAGCTGATTACTGTCTTCTTTTTACTCCCACTGTACCACTAACATTATTCTTCAATTATTTGTTCACATAGCTTTCTCCTTCACCAGGACTTTGAGAGCAGAGTGATAATTTATTTTTCCAGCGTCTGGTAGGTTGTCAGTCTAAAGAAAGTGCTCATTAAATGTAAAATTATAAATGTATAAAAAATAAATGAAACTACAAATATTAAGTACATGAAATTAGCTGAAAACATACTATCCCCTGGAGATACCTAACATCTAATAATCTGTCTAACATCTGAGCATTGCATTCACTTTAGTTAGGCTACAAAAGGCAATCTTCTGTAAGTGACATCGCAAAGTGACAGATTTGTCTGTCTCTATTATTTTTTAGCTCCTTCAAATGAGAGACAAGTATAAAATGAAATGCTATGTTGCTAATACAGTGTAGTGGTTAAGATCATAGGCTTTAGCATCAGAGTGTGGGATGGAATTCTACGTCTGCTATTTACTGTCTGCGTGGCCTTGGGCAAGTTACTTAACCTCTCTGTGCATTGACTTTGTAGTCTGTAAAACAGTGATAGTAATCATACCTGTATCATAGGGCTGCTATAAATATAAAATAAAATGATTCAGGGGAAGCAATTAAAAGAAATCTGTCATATATTGGACTCTAAGTGTCATTATCATTTCCTACCATCCTAACATAGAAAGATGTCCATGGCACATAATTAAGTGAAAAAAGCAACTTGGAGAAAAGTATGTTGGGCCTTAATTACCTTTTGTTTTTGTTTTTTTTATTTAAAGTATATATACTTAGTTCATGTATATGTTGGTATATAGGAAAAATTTGGAAGGATACCTATTAGATTTTTAACATGATTATTTCCAGCAATTGGGGGAAGGGTGAGTGTGGTTACCTTTATTTGTTATTTTGTGGACTTCTGTATTGTTTGAATTGTGTTAAATAAGCTATATTACTCTTATAACTCTTATAACCTGTACGGGCTGAATTGTTTCTTCTAAAAATATATCTTGAAATCCTAGTCCTCAGTACCTCAGAGTGTGACCTTATTTGGAAATAGGGTCATTGTGGATATAATTAGTTAAGGTGAGTTACACTGGAGTAGGATGAGCCCTTAACCCACTCTTACTATTGTCCTTAAAAGATGAGACACCCAGAGAAAATGCCATGTGATGATGGAGGCAGAGATTGGAGTTATGCAGGGGCAAGCCAAGAAATGCCGGGGATTGCTGGGGATTGCTGGCAAGACACCAGAAGCTAGGAGGAGGCGAGAAAGACTCTACCAACGCCTTGATTTTGGACATCTAGCCTCCAGAACGCTGAGACAATACATTTCTATTGTTTTAAACCACCCAGTTTGTGGCACTTTTTTACAAGCAGCCCTAGGAAACTAATATATAACTAATATAAAATAATTAATATTTTTGTAAAGTGTAAGCAAAATGCTAAAAGACAAGCAGTTGCATAGCTTGTAAGGTTGTATTGTCTCAGTGAAGTTTAAGCTACAGGTTCATTTGACTCCAACCCTCTCCAGCCATGGCAATAGAATTATTCTTCTCAGAAATCTCAACCAAATCTTTGTTAAGTGGTGTTCATATACTGGTGGGAAGTACTAAGAGATCTGGGAATTATTTCTCTCCATTCTCTTCCTTCATGAAACTTCTTCTATTCAATTTCCTATATTGCAAGTCCTATCATGAGGGCAGGTGGCCCAAAGGCTAAGCAACATTTGATTGGCTGCTGAGACGGTATAGACCGAATCCTAAAGAGAAATATCAAGTAATTTTCCTGTATTTTGTAATTCAAATGATACATATTTTAGAAAAATAGTTTTTTTCTTAAAGTCAATTCGTTTCTAGCCAGTCTTTCAACTATTTAAAATATTACCGCAATAAAATCAGTGAACAGAGGTATGTTAATAACAGATATTAAATAAATTATTTATATATATATATATATATATAATATCCAGGAGCCTGATGTCAGACTCGGTCCCAGGACCCTGGGATCATGACCTGAGCCGAAGGCAGATGCTTAACCTACTGAGCCACCCAGGCATCCCAAGGAATTGCTAAAAATTTAAATTTAACTTCATCACTGTTTCTTTTTCTCTGGTAGGATTAATTGTGTTAAGACACTTCCAAATGAGTGCAAGTTGTTTAAGGTTAACACTGACCAAAGACTTCCCTGCCCTCCAATTTAAAAGATTATAAGGAATATATGGAAATTCTGTTGCAAAAATGGCTTTAAAAAGGGGAAGAGAAGGAAAGGAGAGGGAGGGAAGGAGAAAGGAAGGAAGGAAAGAAACTGAAAATATTAGTATAAATTTATTATTCATTTGCACAAGTGTGAAATAGTCCCTATTATGAGTACAGAAAAACAAACTGTCACATTGTTCTGAAGTAGTTACTGTTACTTATTTTTTTATTGAAGTATAGTTGGCATACAATATTATATTAGTCTCAGGTATATAACACAGTGATTTGACATTTATGTACTTTAGGAAATGCTCACCAAAGTGAGTCTAGTTATCATCTGTCACCATATAAAGTTGTTACAATTTTATTGAGTGTAGTTACTGTTACTTATTGAAAGAGCAAACCAACAGTGTTTTCCTCTGGTGCTAATGCAAAGGTTAAACTGCCTGAGATTTACCTGTGCCATGGAAATGTACTCTGGGGTGAATAGGCACAAAGTGTCCATCTTTGAGCTATTTTAACAACTAAACCCTAGAGACCAAAGATAAATCTAAAGGACAGTAAAGAAATATAATTGCATTGGACATTAATGTCATGAAGAGTTAATTAGGCTTCAGTGGGTCATAACTTATTTTGAGAATGTGGCATTTCGGAAAACCACCTAGCTTGCTTCATATTACTCTCAGACACTAAAGGTGTAATTGTTGTCATTATCATTTTAATCAGTGCTGCAATTTAATGGTAATATATGTGGTTGTTGTAAGGTCTTTGAAGCTGTTGGGGATTTCAATATTTGACATATAACCTGAAAAAATAATTGTGACATTTCATAGATTTAATATTGCCCTTCGCAGTTAATGATAATACTGCCTTTGGAAATGGTTATTATTGACAGAACATGCTCAAATGGCTCACATAGCTGCCTTGTACTGAATCATATTTGGGTTTTTTGGAGGTCAGGATTATCTAATTAGACCAACATTGCCACTATATTTACTTGGTAAGTAACGTACGATTGGGATATTGCAAAATACTGAAAGGAAGCGGGAAAAACACTGGCAGTAGTTCCTACTTGAAAAACAATATAGTTACTGTAAGTCATGGCAGGAATAGTATTTTATTAACTGTACGTCTTGATTTTCTTGATTGCAAATGCTGGGTACCACATTAGGCACACAGCTTGAGATATATGTAGCGCAATGAATAGAAGAGCTTATTTCCCCCAAATATAAAAGGAATGAGGAATACTTTTTTGATTATGACATTTAAATATTTTCAAAAAGGGTTATTTTCCACCCAGCAGTAGAATAACTTGATATGTAATTACAAAAGAGGCTATGCCAAAATTATAGCTAGACCCTTTATATTGAGCACAATAGTCTTAATACAGTGTTTGGTGGGAAATCTATCATTTCCCTAGGGGTAATGGCCAGTTCTTTTACCACTGGAACAGCTTAAATGCCTCAGTTTCTAGATTTCCAGTTAGCCACACTTGCTACATCTTGAAAATAGGCAGAGTGTTAATTTCTCTGACAAAGACTGACTTGGGTGACGTCTCCTCTGAACCTAGGAAGGAAGGTCCTGAGTGGCACGGTGCAGCAGTGGCTTTTACCTAGGCTGCGCATTAGAATCACCTGATTTAATTGGTCTGGATCTGGGATCGGGACTTTTTTTTATAAACCTCTCCAGGTGATTCTAACGTTCAGTCGGGGCATTAGTGACTATCAGATCACTTGCCAAATGCAGTCTGCTTCATATGGGCGAATTGTGCCACTGTCAGGATCCCGGTTAAGTTCTCGCAGTATGGTTTTGCAAGAGGTTACCACTGACAGAAAGTAGGTAAAGGGAACATGGAATGGAATCCCTCTGTATTATTTCTTACAACTGCTTGTGAATCTACAATTAAGTCAAAGTGAAAAGTCTTAACTCTGTAAAAGGCTACCAGTGAACTCTGTTAAACTCACCTGTGACTCTTAAAAATGGAGAAACGGGGCCCCAGCTGAGCAGAGTATCTGTCGTCGGGTCCTAGAATCTATTTAACAAGCTCTCCAGGTGATTTCACTGAAATTGAGAAAATACTGATTTAGGTCTCTCCATGGTTAGATTTTGAGGAATACTGGGCACCTGGCCAGTCCTAAGTAGGGGCAGTTAGAGAAACGCATTCCAAGTCCCCTGCCTTGTTCAGTATTCCCCTGCTTTTCCTCCTTCACTTGTCCAGAAAAGAGGGGGACTTTGTATACCAAGGTGTGATGATCATACTAAAGTAAACTAATATATAAAAATAATACATAGTGAATTATTCATTCATTCCACAAAAGCACTTATTATGTGCCAAATAGGGCTCGAGGCACACTGCATTTAAGACTGAGAGTGAATTGAGGCCTGCGCAGGTCCCAACCTGTCTGTGGTTTGGGGCTGCTATCTGCCTCATAAAGCAAAGTAGAGGGTTTGTCTTCTGGGAAGACAAGGTTGTCTTCTCCTCTGAGAAAGCCTCCTACATAGTTGGTTTTGGCATCTTCCGGGAATAGGCAGGATGGGATTGAGGCCTCCTGAGTCCACGTTTTCCGCTGAGGTAGAGAGAGAAGACAGTACTTCTGACCAGAAAGTCCAGAGTCGGGTGTAGTTAACCTCCAGGACTTAGTACTGTTAACCCAGCCTGGGCTTCACGACAGTTGGAGAAGTGGATTCCCTAACAATAAAATGATAATAATACAGTTTTAAAAAATGAGAGTGGGAATAACATTTGTAAACCAGTGACCTCAGGCATGATGATGAACTATACATGTGTTTCTTATTCAATCCTTATAACAGCCCTGGCATGTAGCTTCCTTCCTTCTGCCCACTTTACAGAAAACACTGAGAGAGGTATAGCCCTCTATATGTAGGCATTGCTAGTAAGTAATGGGTCTAGAATTAGAATTCAGTCTGAAACCGGACACTGTCCTGTGTGGTAAAATATACGTAACATTGACCATTTTAACCATTTGAAAGTATAAAGTTGGTCACAGTAAGTACATTTACAGTGCAACCATCACCACCATCCGTCTCCAGAACTTTCTCAGCTTCCCAAACTGAAACTCTGTGCCCATTAAACAAATCAGAGGCTGTTGGTATTAGGCAGCTTCCTCCCTAAAAGTCTCTCTAAAGGTAGAATTTCAGATGAAAGGTAAAGAAAATTTAGGAGATGAGCCCCTTGTGAGACTTTCCCAAATCAGGCCATGTAAACCAGCCTGTGTGTGTCAGGCCAGCCTTGATTTGGCTTCATTTTTATTGACTCTAAAAGAAGTAATTATCAGCACTATTGTATATCGATCAAAAACCCAGCTGTAGAACCAGGCTGCCCGGTTTGAAAGCCAAAGCAGCCACTTGTTAGCTGAGCAATTCTGGGTAAATAATTTAACCTATTTGTGCTCCAGTTATGTCCCATTTGTGAACTAGGCATACTGATGGTGCCAAATAAAAATTTTATTTTGAGGATAAAATGATTAATGCATGTGAAACCCTTAGAACATGGGCCGGTACCACGTAAGTCTCACGCCCATCCCACCCACTCCCAGCCAAAAGTTAGTTACTATTTCCCCAGTTGTCAATTTTATGTATTTAATTTCATGTACATAATTTTCTCATATCTGTTTCACAGATTGCTAATCTTCTAGTTCAGTAGTAAACACAATATCTAACAACTTAAATTTATTTTTATTATAAGTGTTTCCCCCAAAATTACAGTAATACATCCTCAGATGTAGGTTATCAAGCAGTTTCACTTAGGAAGTTTGTCAGGCACGAAATGTAATCTGCAGAAAAAGAGTAGCATTCCCCTGTCTAAAATATTTGAGCACAAAAGAAATTGCTTTTATGAAGACTTGTTTCTGTTTTTCTTCCACTCGATTAGCAAATACACTGCTGATGGCAAATCAATGAGCAATCTAAATATATAATTAATTAGAGGAACAAATTGAAATTGACCAAATCTGCTCAAATCTCTCCGAGCTTTGAAAACAAGGACTTTTCAAATGGTCAAAACAATTAGAATTTAGGCATGCATTTAAATGCAAATCAGCATGCATTGGAGATACAAAAGAGAAACCAGGCTCCCATATTATAAATGCTAACCCTGCTCCTTAAAGCAAACAGAAGTCCCTTTCTCTTGTCACGAGCTGTCTTCGAGGACAAATAGTTTGGTATTTTATAAAAGGAAAGAAAAACTTATCAAAAACATTTCCATGAAATGTATCTCTTTTGAAAAATTACTCCTTGAATTTGAGTAAAAGAATTCTTCAGAAGCCAAACTGTTGAGATGATTCATCTGCACAAAAGAAAAATACTATTCATAAGCATATCTGAAGATATGTCATTGAAAATCAAAGATGATTTTAAAAATAAGCCTCAAATGGCCAAAAAAAGAGGAGAGAAAAATCTGTAATTAAAGTCGGAGATGATTTAAGTTTGGAAATTAGTATCCATTTGTTATTTTATTATATTGTAATATAGTGGTAAACAAAACAAAGGAAGAGTTTTGTCTGGTTTTCTCACTGTCTAGGAAATTGAAGCATTTATGAAGCTTAGTAACTGACACGAATTTTTCTTTGATGGTAATTATGAAACAGAGAGCAGGGGTTTCACTTCCAGATAAAGATGGACAATGAAGGTCAATTTCTGACCTGCCTTTTTGGGTATTCAGTGCCAGCACAATTTAACTGAGATCAGGTAATTGCTCAGAAGGCTACACTGAACACATTATCATCCTTCAGTGTCACTCCTGCACACCTAGTTATCCTAATATTGTTTGTCAAAAACTGTCACATGGGAGTGCATCTCACTGAGAAAAATAACCTGTATGTCATTGCTCAGCTTAGGACCAAACCCCAAAGTGATGAGAAAAAAGATTCTTTGGGAAAAGCAAAACCCTCTTTTCTCTGAACTGATTTAATTGGTCCATCATGGTAATATAAGAGAACATTTTAATAAAATAAATCATTTACCAGAGGTCAGTGATCTTTGTCCTTTCAGCTTTTCTATGATGGTTTCAAATGCCCCTCTTACCCTCTCTTGGCATTGAAGATTATATTAGTCTTGAATATCTCTTGCACAATATTATGAATTATGCAAATAAAAGATGTAAATATTGTTTTAAGGACTACAGTACTGTGAATTTTATTTTTATTGCACAAATCCATCTTTTCTGTGATTTTCTCATTGAAATAGAGAGAAGCAGAAAATTGGAAATTAATTGTGGTAGTGTTTATATTTTTTGAAATAAAAGATGACTGAGCTCAGAAAAGTCTGGTGTAATCAAAATAAAAGCACTGGTAATAACAGTGATCAATATATATAAGAAATTAATGTAATTTGTAATTATAACATTAAATGTTGCTTGAGTTGACACTGTTAAATTTTAATTGCCACTGTTAAAAAAACAAAATTCAGTCAAGTAAATTTGAAGATCTAATTGGCTTTATTAAATGACTCATGAATCGGGCAGCATCCCATCTAGCAAGTATAGGGAAAGGTTTTTTTAGGAAGGAGGGTGAGACAAGAAAAGGTTTGTTCCAGGCAAGGTCACATTTCCTTAGGCTTAAGAGCAGGGGGTTTTATCATGCAGATTACCTCATCTTCCTTTGTGGGAGGGAGAGAGCCCATGTGACAGATTAGTGATGGGAAAATTCGTGACTCACCTGTTAAGACATGACTGGGGGAGGTTCAAACTGTAACAGTATTCGGTGTTAAAACCAGGTTTGGGGTCTTGGCCTAAGTGACACCATTTTGGGTTTTTTTTTTTAACACCACCTATGATTTCTGACTTCTGTCTGTTGAGATGAGGACTAAAAGGACAATAATAAGTGTAAGTTTCTAGTCTGTTCAGCCCAGACAGAATTAAACAAAAAAATTAACGTGTGCTACATTGAAATCTGTCTCGGTACATGGTATCAAGAGAATTCCTCATTTTGTAAAATGCAAAAAGTGTCAAAGAAGCCACCAATTTCATTTCTTCAGAATAATAGTATATAATACTATATACTATAAACTTGACACAAACATTGTAATGAAAATGGAGAAATACTGAAACTAAGTTTACTACTATATAATATCATTAATTCTCAATGGAAATACATAAATTTATTTTTTAAGTTTTTACTTGAATTCGTTAACATAGTGTAATATTAGTTTCAGGTGTACAATTTAACGATTCAGCGCTTCCATCCATCACCCGGTGCTCATCACAAGGGCACTCCTTAATCCCCATCACCTGTTTCCCCCATTCCCCACCCCTTCCCCTCTGGTAGCCAGCAGTTGGGAAATACAGAAATTTCTTAATTTCTTAATATGTGTCTTTAGTCAATACATGAGAAAAGGGAATAGAAAACTTCAATTAGTCCTACTCTTAGCAGCGAGTCCTGTTCCCTGGCGTCAGTTCTTCATTTCCACCAAGAAAGATTTAGAGCCAAACTCTTAAGCATCCATTTAATAGTGGTCAAAGCAAAAGTACACTCTCAAGGCGGTGAGCGGGCCGGTCCAGAGATGGCAACTGCGCTGGGGGGTCAGGGTTGCCTTGATTTTTAGACTTGCATGGCTTCTGGGTCATAGCTAGGGTGGTCCGTGACTGAGGTTGCCTCCAATCATCTAAGGATCTCCTCCTACCGGTCAGGAGGCGGAGTTCTTGGCCCTACGTGGTCCTTGTCGGAACTGTCATGGAAGCCATCCCCCACAAGGGGGCGGTGGTCAAAACCACCAGGTAAATATATTCTAATGAAGCTACTGGTTACTTTAGGGCAGGGGTTATAGGGAAGGGTGCACGTGTGTTCCCTGGGGAAAACCCCGGGCTGTTTGCATTCCGGAGGTGGTTGGCAGTTTCCTCTTTTTCAACAGTAAGACAGTCCCGTTCCCTGCTCACATCTAGCTAACTTCCCACTCACTGCAATTAACATGATTGAATTATGTAAATTATAGCTTTAAAATACAGAGGCCCTCAATGCCTGTTATGAATGAGGTAAAAAACAAATTAAAATGTAAACTTTGGTAGTATCAAAACATCCTTCGCATGATTTTTTTCACATTTGAGGTTTCAGGGGTTTTCACTGACTTCCCCAAATTTTGCAGGGAAACGTGCCCGTGTGTACTGTGACACAGACATAAAACACCAAGGTTACTTTGAAAAGGGCTTAACATCTTCAAGTGGTGCTTGCATTTTCATATTTGGTGAAAGATAAGACTTGGACGTAGCCAGGGCAGAGAAATGGATACACAGAGAATAGCTTTATCTTGGCCTCAGAGTAATGGGCACCCAAGTGGTTGTAAGGAAGAAGCGCCCTCATGGGCCATTGTCTGCCTGGCTTCTTCTAGGAAAGAGAATTTCCAGCTTGCAGCAAGGTGGAAATTGTAAGATTCAGTGACTCTGGTGACGTGCCACTTTTCTTAATATGAATTGTTGATATCAAGAGACCCTTCTGTTGATCCCTCTAAAGGAAGAGCGGTAAGGTAGAGGGTCTCCCAGGCTTCAGCATGAGCTACAGCTGGAGGACCCAAAAAAGGGAGGTTGGAAGCACCAGAACCACATTTTTGGTTTTTGTTTTTTTCTTTAATAATTTTGACTAGATTTTAAAAAAAAAATGCATTTTCTTTGTCCAAGTCACATGGTATTCCATAGCGGGGGGAAAAGAAAAACCCCACAAGTGTGTGTTGTTAGCAGGTAGGCTTCTGATCTGGGCTGGACCCAATGGTAAGGGCACACATTTATTTAGCACTCAGAGACCCATCACCATGAGGGAGTCTGTTTCATGGTCTTTCTGCCATCAATAAGTGGATTTGCTTTCCCTGGCGATCAGCTGACGCCTGTGAACAGAGCTCACCAGCCTGCTGGAGAGTGAAATACGAAAGTAGGACAAGAGCTTCTGCTGAAAAGCTTACTGCAGGTTATCAACTGAAACCTAATGAAAATTGCCATTACCATAAACAAGGCCTCCACTCGTTGGAGTGACAGCAAAGAGAAAAAAAATATCATCCTTTGTGTTTCCTTTGTTTCATGCAGTGGGTTCTGTGCTACATTCATTATATTCTTTGTTCTCAAGTGGGATAAAACAGGCAAGCGAAAGAAGTTTTCTTCCTTGGCTTCATAGTGGTTTTCCTTTTTAAACAGGTACCACTCAGCTTTCAATTGCTTTTCGGTGTGAAGTCACTAACTGTGGTTCTATGCTGTTTTATCAGTAGCTCCTTAATTGTCATCCCCAGTATTTACATGTGAATGTAGAGGCTGTATTCCCCCAGCTACTAGGCCACTAGGGCATTGCCACTGGTATAATTTATAACATGACTAATTAAAATGAATGTGCTCGCCATAATATTCCATGTGCTATTTGTGGGGAAGAAGTTATTAAAATATTCAGTACAGCAACGGTAAACTTGAATGCAAAGTAATAATAATCATACATTTTTAATTACATGTTTAATACCCATTTGGCTAATACAGTATTCTGAAAATCGCTTAGGCTCAGCATAATGGTTTTTTGTTGTTGTTGTTGTTTAGTAATATCCAAAGGCCTCCTTCTGCGTGGGCTCGGCATACGCACTGTCCCTGAGATGTAGCTGTTTACTAGCAGACACACACTTCACGTCAGAGCAGCTATGATCAACACGAGTTTATTTTGCTCGAGTTAAATACGAGTTAATACGCCCGCATATTCATAGGTGATTTTTTAAAAACCGCATTTGGAATCAATTGAATGTTGCATTTTTTCTGTTATGCCTCATATGTCCCTTTTCCACTTTCCATTGCCTTCTGCCATTGATTTCTCTAGCTAGGATGTCCCCTGTGAAAAAATTAACACGAGCTTTGAAAGAGTCTCATGTTTCTGCCAACAGTTTTTGAAAAATTGCAAGCTTCCAAAAGTCGCAAGACTAGTACAGTGAACATCCATATGCCCTTCACCCAGAATCAGTTGCTAACTTTTGCCCTCTCTCTTTCTCTCTCTGTCTCTCACTCTCTCCCTCATCCTCTCTCTCACTCTTTTAGCCATAATTCCGTAGGACATTTCTTCCTACTCATTTGGAAGGTGTTTCAATTTCTGTGTGGCAAGCTAGTCTCTTCGCTCTTAATAATGCTGTTAATTAAGGTATCCTAGAATGCAGAGAAGTACGAAATGTTTTTAGTATTCCAAAGGAAATTATGATCTAAATGGTGAAAGGAAATGGAAACATGGAGGAAATCAACATAACAATTGAATAAAGTTTGAAGTAAAGAGGCAGCATGTTACAAGACAGTTTAGTGTTAATTGCTAACTAAATGGTATAGGAAATCAGTCATTATCTGAAATTGTTATAATTATTGACTTTTATAAGGATAATGCACTACCACTTGTCCAAAATGGACAGGACTTAATGTCGACTCTAGTAATAATCATTTACATAAGTGTATGTGTAATTTCAAAGACAGTAATGTAATGATGGCTCATAAATATGCATATTTGTCATTGATCAAAACTATCCCCATAAACTTTCGGTGTCTGATCTTTTAAACTATGGTGCAACATTGAAATAATTAAGAAGGGAACTGAGGCAAATAACACTGCTTTTGAAACATATCTTAGCATGGTGCTTCAGCTTGAATTAGATCATTACAAATGTGACAAATCTCTCTGCTCAGTTTATTCTGTTTAATAGTTCTAAATTTTAAAAGCCTCCATTATATTTATCAAGCCTTCCATGCTTCCATTCACCGTTTTTAAAAATTCTATTTTTCTACTTCATGACCCCAGCCAAATAGTACACAATGTTTAACTATAACTCTTCACAAATTATACTTATTTCTTTATATTATTATGACAAGTTTTATGATAGATCTTCTTTTAGAATTCAATAACCTAGGAATGAAAAATTACTTCCAATTCGGTGATTGTAACTTCATGCATCTTCTGTTTAATAAGCTTTTCCAAATGCATTTGAAGCTGAAAGAAAATTGCTGCATATAAACTAAAACTGCTCACAGAAATACTTTTTATTTTGTCTCTTCAAACAAAAGTGGACATACAATGAACTCTGTTCTCTTTGTAGTGCACAGTGCACAGCTTCGGGCTGCAATGTTAGCCCAGCACCCTCCTCCCCTTTTTAGCTCTGCCATTAGTATTGACTGACTAATAGATCGCACAGTTGACATTGGTGATCACTGAGATGCATAAACCTGGGTGGAAGGCCTGCCAGGCCATTGTGCATACCTACTACCTTACTGGAGAAATGGTGATTTTTTAAATCAACTATATGTAGAATACGAAATGTGCTCTTCCTGTGTCTGCTTCTGCTTCCTGATCGTGTTTTCCTTGTAACACACGTTAATTTTATGTTTTCTCCTAGGCACGAGAGAAAAGTGTATTGTATGTCATTGTATTGAAATGTGTATTGAGGAAAGTGTATTGTATTTCATTCGCTCTCTTTTTTACCCTTTTTAGAGTATACTTCTTATTTGTGTTATTTAACTGGCACTTACGTAGAACACTTAATATGGTGAAGGCACTGCTTGAAGTGCTTTATAAACACTGAGTTACTCAGAAGGCCAACATGAGCAAGAGCTCCTACACACATCTGTTGTGAATTCAGTAGTTAGTTTGAATTTCAATAGGTGTTTCTGTTTATAGACCACTTCACAGGACCACGGCAGCTCAGACCCGCACCATCTATTGTAGTACGGTGTCTAGTATGGCCTCCTGCTGATCTGTCTGCCGGCTCAGGGAGAAGAAGCCCACTGTACTTGAGCAGTCACTCTCTATTCCCCCATTCCTACAGTCACTAATCTGCTTTCTGTCTCTATGACTGTGCTTTCTGTCTCTATGGACATTTCATCTAAATGGAATCGTACAGTATTTGGCCTTTTCTGTTTGGCTTCCTTCATTCAAGATAATATTTTCAGGGTTCATCCATCCATATGGTAATATGTGTCAGTACATTATTGCTTTTGATCACTGAATAATATTTCATTGTATGGCTACCCCACATTTTCTTTATCTAATTGATAGACACTCAGTTTTTTTCTTCTTTTTGGCTGCCCTGAAAAATGCTGCTATGAACATTCATGTACACCTTTGGTGTGGACACGTGTTTTCAATTTTCTTGGTTATATACTGTGAGTAGAATTACTAGGTCATATTTTTGAGGAACTGCAAAACTATTTTTCAAAGTGGTTACACATTTTACTTTCCCAATCAATGTACTTTCCTATTTTGACTGATAAAATTTAAACATACAAAGCACATAAAGAGATATTCACTTCGTTACAACTGTAATATTTGGCTATATTTGGAAGTGGATATTTAGTATTTAACAATAAAACTCAATAACATGCCTCTTTGTATGACTGAGATTATTATGCTGCGTGGCAAGTCCACAATCACTGGTGAAGGACAATTTGAGGGATTCCAGAAATAAAAGTGATGGAGGCCTATGGCCATTCAAACTTCCAAAGCCCAATAGGAAACCAAATAGCAGATTTTGGTCCAATACTGAGGTTGAAACTGAAATTTGCATTTCCCTTTCTTCCTGCCTTTCTCCATTCCCATATCAAAATAAGACAAACAAAATACTTCCTTCCAATTTCTTTTTCGGTGTAAGGAACAAATGATATCATGAGAAAGCTGAAGTACGTACCAGGTAAGGAAACCTGATAGGAGACACCTTTTGTCAAATATAAAACTGTATAGTAGATTATATTTATTGAACGCTCACTATATGCTGGACACTGCTGTAAGTTCTTTACCTGATTAACCTAAGCCTGTGAGGTGGGTACTGTTGTTCTCCACAAAGCACAGATGACGAAGTGAAGGCACAGCAGTGTCCGAGTTAATAAGTGACAGAGCTAAAAATCAAAAACTCAAGAAACAACAAGTGTGGATGAGGATGTGGAGAAAAAGGAAAACTTGTGCACTGTTGGTGGGAATGCAAGCTGCTGCAGCCACTGTGGAAGATAGTATGGAGGGTCCTCAAAAAGTTGAAAATAGAGCTACCATATGATCCAGTAATTACACTACTGGGTATTTACCCAAAGAATATGAAAACACTAATTGGGAGGGATACATGCACCCCTATGTTGATTGCCTCATTATTTATAATAGCCAAACTATGGAAGCAGCCTAAGTGTCCCCTGAGAGAAGAATGGCTAAAGCAGATGTGGCGTGTATATACAATGGAATATTATTAAAGCCATCAGAAAGAATGAAATCTTGCCATTTGCAATGACATGGAGAGAGCTAGAGAGTATAATGCTAAGCGAAATAAGTCAGTCAGAGAAAGACAAATACCATATGATTTCACTCATACGTGGAATTTAAGAGACAAAGCAATTGGGCAAAGGAAAAAAAAGGCAAACCAAGAAAGAGACTTTTAACTCTAGAAAACAAACTGATGGTTAGCAGAGAGGAGATGGGTGGAGGGATGGGTGAAAGAGGTGATGGGGATTAAGAGTATACTTATTTTGATGAGCACCGATACGGAACTGTTGAGTCACTATATTGTATACCTGAAACTAATATAACACTGTATATTAACTACACTAGAATTAAAATAAAAAAATAAGTGACAGAGCTAGAATTCAAATCTAGACAGGCTGGCCTCAGAGTCTATACTTTTACTACTCTGTCCTGCTAAATGGTGTCTATTACCACCATTATCTTACTAGGAACTTTATTTTTTTAAGCAATTTTATTTATTTGAGAGAGAGAGAGAGAGAGAAAGAGAATGCGCAGAGAGAGAAGGATAAGCAGACTTCCTGCTGAGCGGGGAGCCCAACCGGGGCTCGGTCCCAGGACCCTGAGATCATGACCTGAGCTGAAGTCAGATGCTTAACTGACTGAGCCACCCAGGCGCCCCATCTTAAGCGTTTATGTAACAAATGGCAGCTTCACACACTATAATGTTTTATATGCCGAATGAACTAAATAAGTGTCTCTAATATCTAACTTTCTGATTCAGATTTGCAGATCTACTCTTAATTATCTGAAGGGCATTTTGATCCACTAACAAACTATTGATCTGTATCTTGTGTTGTGAGAAAGTAGCATTCAGTGAGAATTTCCACAGGATGGAATCAGGATCAAGTGCCCTATGGAAGTGAGAATTCCATTTCAACATCCACAGTTCAAGCAAATAATTGTTTGCTGAGAATGTTATTCAGGCTGTTACTATATATGGCTACCATGTCTTTTCCCTGAAAAAAAAATGATGACCTTGTGGTTTCTAAGGTTTTATGCTACCATGAGTGTCACCTCCAAGATTGAAATATTTGAAGCAAGAGAATGTGTGAGTTTGCAGAGATAAAATTGTATCCAAAAAAAAAATGTCCACCTTTGATGGACGTGGGTGAGCATGACTGTGTATCATAGATTATAGTTTTCTGTCCTTCCAACAGCAGTGCCCCGTGTTTTTCAAAGGAAAATGTTGCTATATCATTTCAGATTAAAAAGGTTGTACTGAATGATGTTTTCTTAAATAACAGGGAGGAAAAAGTAATTCTTCATGTTTGTAGATCTAAGCCCCGTCATTGAGAACATATCTGCACATGAAATCAGTCAAGGCTTTGCAGTAGATATTTGGTAGGGCTTCTCTGTTGTTTGAATTCCCATTACAGGAAGGAAAGTGTAAGAAAAATAAAACAAATGTCTCTTTTCACACCTGCTCTTCAGGAGTTTGGGTTCATGTTTGGAAAATCATAAGAAACTGTAATGGCTTGAATAAATAGTAGAGAGCAAACCACTTTAACCTGTGCTATTTATTTATTTGCTTCTACCATCAATTCTAACTCTATCTTTAATAGAAAAATGAAGCACACCACTTCTGACTCAGACCATGTGGAAGTACTATTTTGCTCCATCCTTGAGAAGAAATTTCAGCCCTGCCTTTCAAAATGTAAAATTAATTCATTGTCAGTTTCATTATGTAATTATGATGAGCTAGTTACAGTGTGACAGAATCTGATGAGACAGTATCTGTTCATTTATAAAGGGGATATGTATACATATTATATGTTAATGGTTGTATCACCCTTACAAACCACTTACGACTTTTCTTTGTGTTTCTGTATGTGCCAGTCTTTCTTTCTCCTCACCTTTTTGTTTGAAGTTCTGAGGTCTATGGTGAGAGTCAATATGAAGGAAAGCCCTTAACTTAATTACTGTGGTTTATACTAAACTCAAACAATATTGGTTTATTTGTTTTATTTGAAGTTCAGATTTTAAATGGTTTTTTTTTGTACAAGACAATGGGTAGAAGTTAATTTCTATTGTTCATTGGCGTGAAGCGTGGAAAGAAAGGGGTTGGCAATAAATGCAAGTGCTAATTAGTTTCCACTCCTCTTTCTTTCACCCCTGATGAGTAGGCATCTTCCACTTTCATTTCCAGCACTGTCATAGAGAGAAGGCAGTACTCCTCTCCATTTGTTGGGAGTCCCTGTGGGTCATTTTTATTATCATTTCCTCATCAATTCCTTTAAAGGATCCTGCAGTGGGGCGCCTGGGTGGCGCAGTAAGTTAAGCATCTGACTCTTGATTTTGGCTCAGGTCGTGATCTCAGGGTCATAGAATCGAGTCCTGCATGGGCTTGTGCTGAGCGTGGAGTCTGAGTTTCTCTCTCCCTCTCCCTCCTCCCCTCTCTCTGCCTGTGCTCTCTCTCTCTCTCTCTAAAAATAAATTAATTAATTAATTAAATAAGTCTTAAAAAGTATCTAGCTCAGCAGGGAGTCTGCTTGAAGATTCTCTCCCTCTGCCCCTTTCCTCACCCCGCACTCCGTCTCTCAAAAAAATCAACAAATCTTTAAAAAAAAGTAAAGGATCCTGCAATAAAAATATAAACGCAGAGTAGCTTTACCCCTTGCTACCTATTTAATGCCATTTCTAGGTTTTAAAAAATTGTGTGGAAAAGAGAGTCGATAATATTACAAGGGGAAAACTTTTTTTTTCCAGCTCGGAATGTTGGAATTTGAAGTAATCCTAGTGGAGGAAAATGCTGTAAATATACAATTAACTCTTAACCTACAACTTCACTGCAGTTGTGATGAAATATTCCAAGGCTACTTAACGCAATGAGTTTCATCCCAAATGTTTGTCCCTAAGTAGCTGTTTCTGAGTTGATTGTCTACATGCAACTGGAGACAGTACTATGGATAAAGAC
Organism: Phoca vitulina; assembly: GCF_004348235.1. Taxonomy (NCBI): domain Eukaryota; kingdom Metazoa; phylum Chordata; class Mammalia; order Carnivora; family Phocidae; genus Phoca; species Phoca vitulina. The sequence goes on from NW_022589738.1 coordinate 3,487,092, forward strand.
TCTTCAACCTTGTTTTCACCGCTTTGTTTCTCTTCGTTCCCAGCAGTACCATGGGCTTTCATTACTTATTAAAGAACTGGGTGTGCTGAACCACCATTGCTTCTCTCTGTCTGCACCCACATATTTCTGTAGTTCAGAGATTTGCCTTTGAGTTTATGTAGTGAGGATCTTTTATCTGTCACTGTGTGGTAGCTTTAGCATAATGCATTTAGATTTAGAGATTAAAGTTTATAACTTAATTATGAAACCAACTACATAAGAGTTTAATTTAAATTTAATATTTTGATTCAGCACAACTCGACTCATATGTGTTCTTGTTCAGTTGTCTCTCATTGAATTCATCCTTGTCATTACCTTGGACATCAGTGCTTTTTCAGAGTTGTAGGCTGTAGCAAAATAACAGTGCAGACCTGACTTCTGTCAGAGCTAATCTTCATAGAGTGTTAAAGGCTGATGATGACATAGACATCTTTGCAGTTCATCTGGGTTAATAAATGCCTGTGTGTGTGTGTGCATGCACGTGCATGCACGTGTATGCACATGTGCACATATGTGTCTTCCTATGCTAGGGCCTGAACAGATAACCTAATTAAAAATAAACCTATAAGGCCTGAGCTAAAATGATAAAGTAGATGAGGTAGAAGAGGACATACTTGGGGTCTCCTCATTTTATAACCCATGAATACACAATGCTGTTTACACATATAGAACACAATACACACACGTATACATATATGGTACTTTTAACAGTCTAGTAATATGTGTTCATATATGAGAACCCCCTGTTTATGGGAGTCCTTCAGTAGTACCTTCCTTCCTTTCATCCCTTCTGCCTTCTTCTCTCCCTCCATTTCTGCTGCTTTGCCTCTCCCTCTCCTTTCCTCCATTTCATTCTGTCTCTGTAAATAAAAACAAAAGAATGGCTCAGTCGGGTAAATAATTGCTAAACTATTCTTTTTAGGAAAAGTGGGCTTTATAATGGTGATTTGATCTAAGAAAGAACTGTGCTTGCAGGGCTACTAGGGACTGATCTGTGCAAATAAAATAACTTCATTAGCAGTGGAAATTTTCCATCTGTCGGTATGTTCACAACGTCAGAAGCAGGAACATATACAGTGTCTCAAAGAACAGTTTAGGGAGCTTGGTGAATTTTGTATATGAGACAAAGATGGGGCGCCTGGGTGGCTCAGTCGTTAAGCGTCTGCCTTCAGCTCAGGCCCTGATCCCAGGGTCCTGGGATTGAGCCCCACATCAGGCTCCCTGCTCAGTGGGAAGCCTGCTTCTCCCTCTCCCACTCCCCCTGCCTGTGTTCCCTCTCTCGCTGTGTCTCTCTCTGTCAAATAAATAAATAAAATCTTTAAAAAAAAGACAGATAAAGAAGTGATTAAAACTTACCGTGACAAAAGTATATCACTTCAACATGTTCTACAACTTAAACTCACACAACGTTGTGTGGATTAGATCTCAATAAAGCTGGGAAAAAAGAAGTGATTGACACTTGAAAGACTTAAATAAGTCTCTTTCATAAACAATGTTAAATAATAATAAACAGTTAAAAATATACATGAGCGGGTGCCTGGGTGGCTCGGTTGGTTGGGTGACTGCCTTTGGCTCAGGTCATGATCCCGGAGTCCAGGGATCAGGTCTCGCATCAGGCTCCCTGCTCAGCGGGCAGTCTGCTTCTCCCCCTGACCCTTCCCCCTCTTGTGCTCTCTCACTCTCTCTCTCTCAAATAAATAAATGAAATCTTTAAAGAAATATATACATGAGCATCATGCTAAGGTATCAAATGCTTATTCTTCTCTCCTTCTAGATATGATTTTAATTTATAAGGTTTTAGTGAATGTAAATCTTTATATGTAAAAATTTCCCAATATGCAGAGAATGGTTCATTACAAATTTTGGTGTCAGTAATTTTGAACTAGAAATGCACTCCTACAGAAATAATGTGGTTCAACCTTCCCCACCAAGTACTAGTGAGGTGTCTGTGTTGGGAAGATGTGGAGACCACGCTAGGAGTCAACAGCCTGACTTCACACTTTGAAGTGTTTTTAAAATTGGATCTTCATTAGCATTTTCCTTTGAAATAACCTGTTTCCATTATTTTAAGATGTTTGAAAATCAATATTATAATTCATGGTTAAATCTCCAGCTTAAGCATACTTATGTTGCACTACAGCAGTGTGCCTTTGCAATGAAAATAATAGCCAGTCACAGAAAGACAGAAATATTACATGATTCTACTCATATGAGATATCTATAGTCAACTTCATACAATCATAGAATAGAATGGACCCACAATGTGACTGCATTTAGAGATAGGGCCTTTTAGGAGGGCAAGTGAAATAAGGTCATAAGGGCGGGGCCCTCATCTGATAGAACTGGTGTCCTTTGAGAAGAGGAAGAGATGCCAGAGATCTCTTCCCATGTACACACACGGAGGAAAGGCTGTGTGAGGACGCAGAGAGAAGGTAGCTGTCTGCAAGCCAGGAGTGGGCTCCTCACCAGAAACCAACCCTGACCCGCACCTTGATATTGGACTTCCAGCCCCCAGAACTGTAAGAAAACAAATTTCTGCTGTTTAAACAGTGGAATGCTATTTACCAGGGACTGGGGAGAGGGGGCAGTGGGGAGTCACTAATCAAAGGGCATAAAGTTTCAGTTATGCAAGATGATTGAGTTCTGGAGATCTGCTGTACAACAGTGAACCAGTGGTCAGCAATACTGTATTGTACCCAAGAATTTAACAAGGTATATCTCAAATTAATTGTTTTACCACAATAAAATAAAATTTGTAAAAATGAAGTAGGGGCACCTGGGTGGCTCACTTGGTTAAGTATCTGACTCTTGCTTTTGGCTCAGGTCATGATCTCAGGGTCATGAGATCGAGCCCTGTGTCAGACTCTATGCTGTCCGTGGAGCCTGCTTGAGATTCTCTCTCTCCCTCTATCTCTCTGTCCCCCCCCCTCTAAAAAATGAAATAAATGAACTAGAAAAAAAGAAAATAATAGAGTGCCATAAAATAAGGGTAATCGAAACCAAAACAGAATCACCGAGTAGGATTTTTATTTTATGTCTTGAGCATGATGCTTAAGGAAAGCAGATCTAATTAGGGAAAGACAGGAGGCAGATGAAGACTTTGGTGGGAAATGTAAAGGGAGAATTGGGGCAGTTGCAAGGGCTTTGAGCTCGAGAGAGTCATTACATCCTAATTCGCTTTCCATTTCTTAGTTGTTACTTTCATGATTCCTACATTTATTCATCATGGGGGTTGTTTGGGAGTTTACAAGGCAATTAAAGAACTGGGGGAGAGAAATCTCCTATTATGATTAGACAAGCAAAGAGGGAAAGGAAGATGGGAGAATGGTGTGCTTTTGTGTGCTAATGTGCTTGAGGTGGAAATCCTTACCTGTAAGAAGCAAAAGGGAAACATATCCAGGTCATATGTCATTGCTCACCCCTTTGACAAAGACACTTACCAGGTATTCATTCACTTGCTGAATATTTAATGAACAAGTTTACACGAATACAGTGTCCTAGGCGAAGGGCATTCATGATGAACAAGACCTGCCTGTTGCTTTCAGTCTACTGGGATTAACAGGCATAGAATAAAGAAGCAAATACTGTTAAGTGCTAAAAAGAAGTAGAGCATAAAATGAGAACTTTTGATAAGGGCACCTATTACTGTCTCAGTGCTGAGAGAAGACTTCTCTGAGGATATAATGTTTAAGTTGAGATCTGAATGATGAGTGGGAGTTAACTTATGTGCTCAGGGAAGGGAACAGTGTTCCCGATAGAGGGAATTGCAAGTAATAAGAAGAGGAGTGGATGTTGTACTTTATATATACAAATTAAGAGCTACTTTTTCTTTTCTTGTCACTGACTCATGGGATGAAATCAGCAGCCTCCCACCTACAAAGCCAAAAACTCTGACAGTAACTTTGGACCCTACCATCTCTGCCTCCCCTGCGCCCCTTTTCCCCCTCACTCTAATCACCATATGCATTTAATCAACAGTTCTTTCTCTTCCTATCTCCAGATTTCAATTCCACCAGAATTGACTTTCAGTGTGACTTGATTAGGACACTCTCAGCGCAAACCTATTTAATAACACAGCCCTGCCTGCAGAATAAAGAGCATCATCTCTGTACGTTCTCTCCATGTAATCCAGATCCTTCCTTGTCTCCTGCTACTGGCTTCACATTCTGGCCACATGTACCTCCTTGGTATTTCTAGCCTATTACCAGTCACAGTTCTGTCCAGATCCTTTGCTTTCTGCTCAGCACACTTGGAATCCATCTTGCCTTCCTCATCGTAATCCTATTACTTTTACCTGCCCCTCCCACTCTTCAGTGATTCTTCCCTCTGCCTTACCTTGTAATGTGTCCTTTAGTTGCTCTCCAACTAGATTTGAAATTCCATGAGGTCAGGGGATTTGTCTTATTCATTTTTACGTTCCTTTTACACCTTGTTTTTGTAATTTTCCACAGTTGGAAAGGAAAGTTGATATTCCAGACTTTTAGCGACTTCCTGGGAACTGAGGAAAGGGGCCTGGAAAAGAGAAGATAGTTAAAGAGTACTTGGAGAAAGTAATTGAGACTGTTTTATGGTTTATAATCTCTTCTTGATCAGCTGTGGGTATCCTCAGCATATTGGCTGTTGATAATGATCTAACAGATCATCAGATAAGGAGACTCAAACTTCATATGAGACCGAACACCCACATTTTTAAAAAATGAACATTTTTAGCAGCCACACTTAAGCTCCTTGATGGCTGGATCTCTAGTGTTAGAGCAAATGTCTTTAAATGCTTGCTCTTTAAAGACTTGCTTTAGAAAAACTGAGCATTTATGACTTAAGACATGATGTTATTGAGTACAATTCATTCATTTAACAAATACTGATTAATTACTTGCTGGGGATCAGGTATAGTGAAACCCAAAATTCGCTCTTGGCTTTGGTCATGCTTGTTTTACTCCACTGCTAATTGAGTCTTAAGACTTACACCGGGCCTATAAATTGCCTGACCTCTGTTACTGGCTCCCTCTCTCGCGCTGACATTAATCACACACATGAATCCGAGGATTGAGAACTACCAAGTTTTGCCTGTCATATTCAAGCTTATTTTTTTCCTGAACTAATCCTTTGTGCAAATCAAAAGATATGCAGGCAGAATAACAAATGAAAATCCTTTTGGGCTTTTCATCCAGCAATAAAATATTTCTATAAAAATGGAACTGTACAAGATGGCGGCCATCTGTTGTTTAAAAACAACAGAACTATATTTAAACTTAATTATTGGGTAAGGTCTGTGCCTTGAAAGCAAGGGCAGAATTGTTTATGTTAATCTAAATGGGGGAAGCTTTTGTGTTCTAGTTTGTCTTTGTTCATCTATGCTGATATGAGATTGGTAACTTTTGCTGACTGAATATAGATACTTGTATTTATTAATAGACAAGATTGGTTGAGAAAATTGCCCTTTTATTATTTCTGAACTACATGGATGTCAAATTGGACAATACTGATTTTTTTCCCCTTTTATTTTCGGTGGCTTCAAATCTAGACATCCTGGCATAGTAAATCCATAAGAAATGAGTGATAACGGAAATCACTAGCAGAGCCTGAGCTTTTTCTCATTTTTCCTCCAAAGGTTTGAAACATGATAGAAATAGCAATTAGAATAATTGTGAAAAGTTTTCATTAAAGTATATACTAATGCAAGTTAGGCTTTTACTAAAAAAGTATTCTTCCAGATACTCAATAAAATTGATACCACTAAATTGTATTATTAATATTAATCTTTTTTACTTTAAAGATGACTTCTATGAAAATCCTGTACATTATTCCAATTCAGTGTTTATGAGAAGAATTATATAAGGTGATCTTGTAGAAGGTTTTCATTTGTACCATTATGCTTTATGTGAATGAAATATAAGTGAGATACATGTTTTTTTATTTATTTTATTTTTAATTTTATTTTATTATGTTACGTTAGTCACCATACAATACATCACCAGTTTTCGATGCAGTGATCCACGATTCATTGTTTTTGTACAACCCCCAGTGCTCCATCCAGTACGTGCCCTCCTTAATACCCATCACCGGGCTAACCCATCCCCCCACCCCCCTCCCCTCTAAAACCCTCAGTTTGGTTCTCAGAATCCATAGTCTCTCATGGTTCATCTCTCCCTTCTGTTCCCCCACTTCATTTTTCCCTTCCTTCTCCTAATGTCCTCCATGCTATTCCTTATGTTCCACAAGTAAGTGAAACCATATGATGATTGACTTTCTCTGCTTGACTTATTTCACTTTGCATAATCTCCTCCAGTCCCATCCATGTCGATGTAAAAGCTGGGTATTCATCCTTTCTGATGGCTGAGTAATATTCCATTGTATATATGGTTAGAGCCGAGATATGTATTTTTTTAAAAAGATGTTAATATCACTATCGCAGAAGATTTTTTTTACAGAGGCTAATAAGCTATGTCCAGTAAGCACATGTTGCTCAGATATGTATTTTGCTTAATCTGCATTGTAGTTTGAAAATAATGCAAACATGGGAGTTAGTTGCCAATGTTTTGCCAACATAAAAAATCCAGACTTCCTTCATAACGTATGAGAAGCAAACATTGCACATCCAAACTAAGATGCAGACCACAGTCTCAGAATACCTGAAATAGGGAATGTCAGGGGGAAAAAACTGTATTGTTCTTTTAAGATGACTGTGCTCTCTGAGGTCATGATTTAAAAATGTCAGGTATTCTACCTGAATGAGAGCACTTCTGAGGTAATATTTCAGATTTGGAGTCTCCCCAACTAGAGTGCAAACTCCATGAGGACAGGGATCAGGCATAGCTGTGTCCTCCAGTCTCGTCGAGTCCCCGGCATGTGTATGTGCTCAACAAATACTTTGTTGAATGAATGAACGCCCTTCTTTTCTTTCTTTCTCCCTCATCCTATTTGTCTCTCCTACAGCCCTCTGCCACCCAGAGTCACCATTCTCTTATTTAATGCCAGAAAACCTGCCAATGGGAATATTCCATGCTGTTCACTTACATATGTTTTTTTTAGCCTCTTCACTTTCATGCCTTTAGTCCTAATAGCAAAGAAATCAGAAATCCACACACTGAGATGTGGTTCAGCCAGAAATATTTAAAATGTAAAAGTAAGTATAGTAGGCTAAACATACCGACTACAGGATGATATTAAAAATTTCAAATTGAATAGGAGGAATAATTTGGGGGAAGGAGTCTAGTATTAAGCCTTACTTTCCAAACTTGAATGTTTATATGAATCACGTGGGAATCTTGTTCAAATACAAATTCTAATTGGGTAGATGGAGTGGATCCTGAATATCTGCATCTATAATAAGCCCCCAGGCGCTGTTGATGATGCTGGTCTATGGACCACACTTTGAGTAAGAAGGTATTAAGTAAGTGCTTATTCTTTTGAAAACAGTCATGGTTTGAAGCTATACATGATAAAATTGATGGGCATTTATCAACTTGCTGGAAGAACTTAGATTGCTGAAAACATCCAAGTGGGGGGTACATACTTGGAGTAAGATCTTTATAGTGGTACCTTCGATGGGACCTCAGATATGATCTGTTGCCTCATTTTTTACACAATGAAACTCTGAAGCCCAAAGATATTCAGTGACTTACATAGATCACACAACCACTTTGATGCTGCACCCAGCTGGGACCCAGATTTTTTATTCCCGGATCCATGCTCTTTAAAATAGATCATGTTCCCTCTTAGCTATTGAAATTATAGTAGCATTCCTTATATAAAACATTAAAAATTTACTGAACTTTAAAATATACTTAATTTCACTTAATGAAATTTCACTTAGTGTTTCATTAAAGTCTGTCAAAATGAAAGGAAATAGTGCATCTGTTTCATAGTGATCTATATTTCCTGTGGGCAAATTTATTAAATTTACAATTATTAAATTTTGAAAATAATACTGAAAACATTGAGAATGTCATTTATTGAGCATCACTGAATACCAGATGATGAACAACTTTGGTGAACTAGTATATGATGAACAACTTTGGTGAACTAGTGTGTTTCTTCCCTAAGTTTAGTTTTATGACTAAAAGTAAAAAGATTTAGAAAAAGAAAGCAAGAGAAATACCAAAAATCAATATTACTACTTTTAATAATGAGGGATATATTTTTAGCTAAGTTGAATTTTTTTAAATTTTTAAACATCTGCACACATCCCCCTCAACTCCAATGTCAAAGAGGTTTCTTATCTGTTTTATTCTGTAGTCTTTCACATCTAATCAGAAACCATCTTCCTTTTACTGTGTGTGTGTGTGTGTGTGTGTGCGTGCGCTTGTTTAAGTTTCACAAATTCTTAAAAGTAAGTAGAAGAGAATGATTTTTCCCCACTGTGGTATAAAATAGAATGAAAAAAGGAAATGATCTAATCTGCATGAATTAGACACTTAACATTCATTGGAGGTTTTATCATACTACTTAACATTCACTGGAAGTTTTATCATACTTGAAACATTTAGTTGGTCTAAAGATTTAATTAGATTATGTCATCAAATCAGAGGTCACATGTATCTGTGGGGATTTACTGGAACTTCTTGGGTTTTCATGAGAAGAAGAAAATATTTTCATGAGGAGTAGAAGAACTCCTCACCAGCCCTTCTCCTCCATTCTACTCTCAGCCTTTTACTTCCCTGACACATATTAGCATTATGAGAGCAACAAATGGAAGCTTTTCCTGACACAGGTTGTAAGAGCATGTTACTGTGATGTGGAGAGCATAAAGGGAAAATCTGGTAACATAATTGCTGTGCTAATTAGGCTCAGACCATTAAAGATTCCACAACGTCCATATTATTGTTGTTGTTCTTAATATCACCTGTATATTGCCTCACAGATTACAAAGTACTTTCTCATCTGTTAGTTTCATATCACAGATTATGAAATGTTAGCATTATAAATCATAATAATATTAAAGAATATTATTTTACTATTACATGAATCCTTGATTTTCAGTGGTGCCATCTTGTTTCCATAGTGACTGTGAGGAACTAATTGCTATAGATTCTCAAACAGCATTTCCTTTGAGAGTTGACAACAGGTGCTGGCATTTTAACAAAGGGTAAATTAAATAATCCATGGCATGCTCAAAAAATTGAAATGGTTACTAGGAATTTTTTAAAAGAATCATAATGAAGCTCCGGTGATGCCTAGAATTTTCGGGTACCTATAAGTTTTTAAAAGGGCCAAACAGACCTCTTTTGTAGTTCTTTACCTGGCAATCATACTGATAACTTCCGGCTATTAGATATTCATGCCTGTGACCTAACAGCACTCTTCAAAAAAAGCATAAAGGTTCCAACAGGCAAGAAAATAACAATTCATTGCGACATTTTCTTTACAATTCTCATTTTGTTGTCACTGGTTTAATTTGTTTGCTTTGGTCCAAAGTATGAGCCAAAGTTAGTCCATGGAAAATAGGCATCTTCTTAATTGGGAAAGAGGATGGCGCTGCAGAAAAGTGATGAGTGCCCAGGTGGAAAAAGGGGAACATCAAGGTGTGTCAAGAAATGGAAGGGTAGCCCCCAAACCAGATTTGTGTGGGCTTCCCCTTCCCTTATGCCTAAATAAAACTCATAATTCCTGATAAAGTATAGTTCAGCATTTTTGTGTGTAGAATCCTGAACTTCTGAAGTTATTATGCCCCTTGTCAAATGTACTTTAAAATGAAATAGTTGGGGATACCTGGGTGGCTCAGTCAGTTAAGCGGCTGCCTTCAGCTCAGGTCACGATCTCAGGGTCCTGGGATTGAACCCCGTGTTGCCTCTCCCCTCTTGTTGGGGCTTCCTGCTCAAAGGGGAGTCTGCTTCTCCCTCTGCCCCTCCCCCCCACTTATGCGTGCTCGCCCTCTCTCAAATAAAATCTTTTAAATAAAGTTTCACATCTTATAGGTAGAGTAGAAAGAAAAGAAGACGTAGACATAGCTCTTGTATCTCCTAGTGGTTTTAAATATGTACATATTGCATGTTGAAGTGAAGAGTCATTTGAGAATTTACTCTGTGCCAGAAGTACATAGTTCCTCTTTTGTAATTCATGGTAGTGGTATAAACAGGACATATTCCCTAGTCCTCTATCCATTGCAGAGTCTGGTGGATACAGAATAAAAATATAGCAATAATTAGAATCGAATGTGATTAGGGTTATAGGACAGGCAGGTACACACTATATGGAAGAATTGGGCAGAAGTAATTCTGCCTGAGATGATCTGTGAAGATTCCACAGAAGTGGGCATTGAGCCGATTCTTAGAAAATAAGTATGGTTTCACCTGGCAGCAGAAATAGAGAAGGACATTCTAAGGAGGGAAAATGCAAAAGCAGAGACCTGGATATGTGAAAGTTGATTTTATATCTATAAAGCTTCTGACTGTTGAAAATGGGGGATAGTGAAGAAATATGTGGAAGATAGATGGGTTGATAGTGACATTTGAAAAGGCTTCTTTTTTTTTTTTTTTAGAGAGAGAGTGCGCCTGCTTGCAAGCAGTGGCCAAGGGGCAGAGGGAGAGAATCTTCAGCAGGCTCCACACCCAGCACAGAGCCCAGTGCAGGGCTCAGCGTCACAACCCTGAGATCATGACCTGAGCCGAAATCAAGAGTCAGATGCTTAACCGACTGAGCTACCCAGGAGCCCCTGAAAAGGCTTTTTATTCCTTCTCAAAGAGCAGGAGCTTTTTATGATAGACAACAGGAAGTAGTAATGTTTTTAGAGGAGGGTCTGTGTGATTAGAAAGGTAACTCTGAAGGCAGTGTGGAGTTGAGATTAGCGTGGGAACAAAGCTGTTTGAACAAAGTCGTGGGAACAAAGCCATGGGAACAGAGAGGTCAAAGAGTTCATTAGGAAGCTTTAGGGATTGGCCAAGGAGAAGGGCCGTGAGCCAGAACTGAAGCAACTGGCAATAGGGAGGCTTCAGAAGAGAAATAAGCTATCTTTGAAGAAATCTTTCCAATTGAAGGTGAGTTCTCAGAGGGCAAGATGAATTGGAGGTATGTAGCTTGAGAAAGAGTAAAGAATTCATACCAAAACCAAGATCATGGTCACCAGGAAGGCAAGTATTTTCCACAGCACAAATAACAGTTCCTGAGAAACGTAGCAACTCTGTCATAAGATTCTGTTCCCCACAAATATTAATTGGGTATTTAAATCAAAAATTATTTGGTGTTCAGTGTTGTTGTTGTTATTGGAAGTAATATTTTGAAAATGTGAGTGACCTTATGCTGTCATGCACACTAGGAATGACGCTAAAGTAAAAACACCAACCTTGATTTAATGCAAGAAAAATACATGTTTATTTAGGCCTGCTCTTTCTGAGTTATTCCAAGGAATCATGAACCAGGGATGCCTGGGTGGCTCAGTCGGTTAAGCAGCCAACTCTTGATTTTGGCTCAGGTCATGATGTCAAGATCCTGGAATCAAGCGGGGAATCTGCTTTAGGATTCTCTCTCTCCCTCTGCCCCTCCCCCTGACTTGCTCACACACTCTCTCTCTCTAAAATAAGTAAATAAATCTTAAAAAAAAAAAAAAAAAAGAATCGTGGACCAGTATTTGTTTTAAAATCCTAAGCTGTTGCCATCCTGGTGCACACATGAACTCTACAGTTACCCTGTGCAGGATGCAGTTGAAGTCTGCAGCTGCTCTGGAGGGTGACAGCCTATTTCTCTAAGTGCTGCCTGAGGCCCTCCCAAAGTGTATATAGCACAAGTGTTATATTTTAAGTCATAGCATCCCAAATGTACCATCCAAATTTGGTTAAAACCTATGTAGCCATTTTATATAGCATAGAAACTGGATTTTATTTGCATAGGTTCTTTTCCTCTTACCACATTGTTACCAGTTGCCTTCCTGGTTCGTGATTGTAGTTTTTCTGTAATTCTGCTTTTACATGGGTATATACTCCAAGTGTCTAATCTCACTAGATACCCCATCCTTGAAATGGAAACATACCTTGGGCTCATTTAGTTCTTTGGTCCCCCACTACACTTCCCATTATGTAAGTCCCTAATGCATTATACTGAGTGTAGTATGATGCATACCCACCTTGCATTGGCTACTCAGACACAGGCATATATCTTGTGTTCAAAGTGCGAGAGCATTTTTTGGGTATTAAAAACCTACGGATCCAGGGGTCTTTTCATTATAGGATGAGCAAAAAATCAGATTATACTTTTGAAGAATATGTGGGTATGAAGTATTATGAGTAGCTGTTCTACTTTATCAAATTCAGAATTAAAATAGGATTTAAGTGATTAAAAATAGAGGCATTTTCAGTTGGACTTTCTTATTATCTTAAAAAAAAAAAGTGATAGTGGGGTTTCCAGCTGAGAGGAATGGTTGTGAAAAACATTTTGTTCCAGTTAGTTAATTTTTCCCTACATGTGCTATATTCATCGTATCCATTTTAAAAGCAAATGAGCCATCTCTATCTCCTCTCACATTTGTGGCAAACTCTTGCTGTGCCAATTTCAAATTACATGTATCTTAGGGAGAATAAAATGTTCTAATCTTGATTATAATTTTAAATTAAAAGAATGAAAATAGTTCAATATGAGGATATTGATAGGTTGTGCTAGTCAGACTGCCTTTGTTCCTTTCAAAAAAAAAAACTGGAAAAAAGCCTGTAAACAAGATAAAATGTACAATAGAATGCATTATACTATGAATGCTCCTAGATTTCAATTCAATCAAGTAATCAGTTCATCAAAGCTAAAATTTGTTGATAAATATGCTGTATACTTGAGAGTTCAGCTATTTTGTAGATAATTGCAGCAAAGTTTCAATGAAATTATTTTCATTATAAAAACAGATATTTCCCAAATGAAGATACAAGAACGGATAATAAGCACATGAAAAGATACTCAGCATCATTAGTTATCAGGGAAATGTAAATTAAAACCACAATGAAAAAAAACCACGTTGAGATACCCATACACACCCATTAGAATGGCTAAAATCTAAGACTGATCATACCAAGTGTTGTAAGGATGTGGAGCAAGAGGAATGCTTAAACAGTGCTGTTGGAAGTAAAAAATACAGAAATCTTAGAAAATTTTGATAGTTTCTTATAAAGCTAAACATACGTCTATGTGCCCATGACCACACATTCTTCTCCTAAGTATTTACCCAAGAGAAATGAAAATGTGTATCAACACAAAAGATTTATTCACATGTTTTCATTCGTAATGTCCCCAAACTGGAAACAAACCTGATGCCCATCAACAGGTAACTGAACAAACACATAGTGATACAACCATGCAGTGGAAAACAGCTCAGGAATAAAGAGGAACAAACTACTGATACACATGAGAACGTGGATGAATCTCAAACCATTATGCTGAGCAAAGAAGCCAGACACAAAAGAGTGCATGGGCCTTTATATGAAAACTAAGCTGTGGTGATAGAAATTAGCTCAGTGATTGCCTGATCATGGGGGAATCTGCTGAGGTAATGGGGATATTCTGTACTTTGTGTCCTAGAACAAATGTCATCAGCTCCAACAACTGAGCATGGAGAAGTATGATCTAAGTATTCAGGCCACAGAGCTAGAGAAAAAAGGCACAGTGGGAACATTGTGCACTTAGGACTAGAAGTCCCTTGTGGAAATGGAAGCAGGATTGAATGATGAGGCATTCATTCATTCAGTCAAGAACCAAATAGCTATTGATGTGTGAATGATGAGCCAGAGCATTCTAGGGACTGGGGATAGAGATGAAGTCTCTGGCCTCATCTCATTTACACTTCAGAGGGCTGAGACATACCATAAATATGCAACAAATAAACAGAATGATCACAGATTAGCACTGTAAGGGAAATAAGAGCACCCCAGACAGGAAGGTGGCACAGATCCATTTCTGGAGAATCCCTGGGGAAGAGTGTATCAGGTAGGAGCAAAGTCCCCAAGGTGAGAAAGCTCAATTTGTTTGAGGAGCAAGGAGAAGGACAGTTAAAAGGTGGGAAGACTTGGGTGATGTGTGTGGAGAGCCAGGCAGAGGGCTGTTTCTGTTGGGCCTTGCAGGCCACAGTAAGGCATTTGTATTTTAACCAAAGTGAAATGGGAAGCCATTGTGGAGTTTTGAGTTAGAGCTACATTACCTATGTATGTTTCTAAAAGATGTTTTTGTTTAATATTAATATGTGGGTTTAAGTAGGAGGAAAGCAAGAAGTAGGGAATAAGCTCATAAAGGGCTATCACCATAAAAAGAAAGCAGGGAGACCAGTTAGGAGCTTATTGCAATACATTCCCAGAGAGGAAATGAGAGTAGCCCAAATTAGGGAGGTGGCGACAGAGATAACGAGGAGAGGACGATTTCATAATATATTTTAGAGGTAGACCTAACAGGACTCACTAAGGAATAGGAGGTGGAAGAATGAGTGATTGGAGAAAGCAAGGTGATTCCTCAGTCTTTGCTTGAGCTCCATGCCGTTTACAGAGATGTAGAAGTCTAGGTGTATAAGGCAGGGTGTCAGTGCAGAAAGTGTGAGACGTAGATGTATATCTAATCAGAGGTTCAAAAGGAAAGAGATGTACTCCCAAACCAAGTAAGACAAAGAGAGAGACTAGTTACAAAGCTGTGGAAAGTGTGCTGAGAACTAAGAATGGTGTCGGACCCTAGGCCCAGTACCATTAGGGAGTCATTACTATCCCTAGAGTACAAGGGACAAGGGGAACAAGCAGTTAGGATGGCTTTAAGGAGAGGCCTCCAGACAGGACATAGGGTCCTCAGTAGAGGAATCTAGCAAACCCACAGAAGGGGGTTTTGTTTGTTTTCTGTGTTCCCTCACTATTATATCACATCTACAGAAATAGGAATCTACAAAGGGCAAGAGGGCCCTTTGTTCTTCTGGTGTCTGGAGAATATTCTCACCCGCCAAACCCAATCTGGACCTGAAGGAGTGGGAGGGGATAGGCAGTGTGAGGGGGTGTGGGGGGGTGGCAACCACCTAGTACTCAGAGCGTGGAGAGTGAATCTGGAAGGGCACAGTAAGATAACTAGCATAATGCCCATATACTGAATTCCATATAATTTAAAAGTACACTAAACTTTCCCACAGTTAATTAGATTTCCCAAATCTACATTACAGCCAACATATTTTGCAGCAACATAGAAATTTTTGTCACTAAGAATGTTAACTGGGAAGGCTTTCTTAGTTCTGTATTAGCTATGTATTATTGTTTTAATACCAATTAGAGGATGCTATTCCCTTACTCATTTTAGAAGTAGTCATTACTTAGTTAAGAAGGAACAAAGTGTATTAGGAATTATGGATGCTCAAAACCTGAAGACAACTTTAGCATTATACAGGATCTTGAGTGTACTAGACAGATGGAAATGAAGAGTGCATCCGTTTCTTTACCATTAAGACCTTGCATAGGTGTTCGTGACATTTGGAGCTAGGATAAGAAAATCAGGTTTTATTCCATATGCTGAGAGTCTGTATTATGTTTGTCAGTATAAGTTAATCTTTTTAGTTATCATTTGTAATTCTGTTTCTGCATCTTGCTGGGATTGTCTACAAAGATGCATCTTTATGTTTTATAATACAAGTTATCCAAGGGTCACATTGACTACTGTAAACTTTTTTGAAAGTTTATTTAGTCAGAAGACATGATTGTCAAAGCATTGATAACAATTTTTAATGAAACCTTCGTTTAAAACAGATAAGTAATGCTTTCCCAATATTTGTTGCTCTGTGATATTTTATTAAGTGTATCATCATGCACTGAGTGATCACCAAGAGGCAATAGAGGCTTTGGAAATAAAGAGGATTTAAATTTTATATGTGTGTATGCATACGCATATACAAATTATTCAGTGAGGAGATGGTTTTGGACTTATTCAGAACTTAAGAACATTTATTGATTCCTACTATATGCCAGGCACTCTTCTAGGCACTTGGGCTACATCAGTTAACAAAATAGATGTAGATTCCTATTTCTGTAGATGTGATATAATAGTGAGGGAACACAGAAAACAAACAATACATATAATAAAAAAAAATAAACTACATAGTGTGTTAGAAGGGGATACATTCTATGGGGAAAAAATAGAGCATGTATAAAATAAAGCAACATTTAGCCGAACCAAATGAGAGTTCATCCGCCTAATGAGCAGCAAGCCAATGAAAACTAACACTGAGCTTTTGCTGTGAAGAAAGAAAGGCTATTTACTGGTCTGGCACCACCTAGGAGAAAGGGGAGCTAGTGCTCAAAAGTCCCAAACTCACCAATGGCTTGCAAGTAAGTGTTTTAAAGGCAAAATTTAGGGCAGGCATCTCGTGAGAAAGTGGACACCACTGATTGGACGCCCATGAGGTCATGTTAGCAGGTGCTCTGGTGCTGTTTTGTCTGGTCCTCTGGAGGTCTTTTCCATCTCAAGAGACTTAGAATCTGGAAAAAAAAAGTATTTATTTGTAAGCTAGTGGGGTTGCATTTCTACTGGTTGCTTGGCCTATCCAGCTGTGCCTGGGGTTGATAAACCCTCTAGTGTTCATTCTTTCATCTGGACTGACAAGATGGATGCCTGGATGCTGGCTTCAGTATTCATCAGGGTCATAAAACAACCTTAGCCCTACTCTAATCAATCTCATGATCTCCTTAAATTCAGAATTGAAGCTTTTGTAGACATCAGTTCTTAAATGGTCAAGTCAAAATCTTCATCAGAAATCCCCGATACATTCATGCTTAGTATGTTAACATTTTGGATCCCTAAATTAACTTAAAATAATGGACCAGTCTTTACAGACCAGTCTTTAAATTTTCATCCGTCAACTTGCTATAACTGACTATCTATGGTGTTAGGGAGGAAGAATTTTCTCTGCCCTTCAAGATCCTTCTAGCTGAACTAAGAACCAAATTGACATGAGTCAGAATAACAGGAGAAAACCAGATTTAGTTTTATGCTAATGGGGGATCCACGCAGACAGGAAATTCCAAAAACAGGCAGGCAACATGAGGCTTATTGACTTCCTGAGCTAAGGGTAGGTGGAGGGGTCTGAGGATACAAAGGGGAGGAAGACTGTTAGCAGGAAGGTGAGAGATGTTTAGAAAACAAAGGTTGTCCTGTTAAGGAAATAAATTTCTTAGGTAAAGAGGAATCTCTTTAAATAGCTCTCTTTTGGTACAGGCAGGCAGTTAAGGGGGAGGTAAAGACCTTTTCCTGAATCTGCTGGGTCTGGATTGCTTTTAACTCAAAATAATATTCTTGCCAAAGTGGCCTATCTTGGGGCGGCTTGCCTTTGGTTCCTACAATGACAAAGAAAACAAAACAGAAAGTAATTTAGATAATTTCATTTTGTAATCAATCAATTCAGGATATGTTTATTGTAGCTTTTTACTGGTATATCATTTGCCTATTTATGCATGTGCTTGGAGCAGTGAATCTGGAACATAAAGGTGTTATGCGTTGTTTTTAAAGGTGTTCTATTCACAAGAGTTTTGATCTAATTGATGTCTCTTTCTAGTATCGAATGCAAAAGAGAAATTATCTTGTATGTGTCTGTGTGTGTTGGTTTTGAAGAAATTATATTCCCATGAGGTTTAATCCACCTTAAAGTTTCCTTTTTATTAAAGCTTATGGGAAATTGCTGAAGTAAAGTTTCATAAAGCTAAGTCACTAAGCAAAATTCCCCAAAATGACAAGAGTTAGAAAGTGAGCTGAGGGCAATCATCCCTTTAGGCAATGGGCAAACTGCCCAGTTATGAACCCTCAACTCCTTCAACTAAGAAATCTATGTATGTTACTAGTGTCTATTAGACTTGTCTACCTTTTAACCAGCTTTATCCTATGTTTAGACTCCCTCTTTTTATTTCAAGCTACACTGGAAAATAGAAGAAAAGGATAATCTCATTTTGGGTGGTTGGTAACTTTGGAATAATTGAATTTCTTTGGTATCTTTCTGGCAATAGTTTGAGGGGAAACAAACTTCTTTTTCAACAACTTGAAACAACTTATTTCCTCCAGAGTAATAGAGTTTGCATTTGACATCAGATAAGTGATTCTTCTAATTTGTCTAGGCTTTCAGCAAACTATTGAAAAAAATTCCCTTTCATTTATTTTCCATCTTCCTTCATGAGATTTTTTTTTTAATATCTCAAGGTGTTCTTGGAGATTGGGGGTTGGCTATCTAGCTCCTAATAAGAATCTAAAAGAAAACATACCATTAAGCATTTGAGCTTCTCAGCTCAAAGTCAGTACTGAAGACCAAAATAATATTATGCAAGGTTTTCTGATCATAAAAAGACAGATAGTTAGTGACTTGGGGAGAGTGATTGTATCTGTCAGCCATTGAATTAACATTTGTAAGTCTAATACTCCTGATGAATTTCCCTCTGTCTGGTATTTTTCTATCTGGTATATAGCTCATGAGGCTAAAGCAGTATCCAATCAGCATAAACATTTTATTACTGCCATATATTTGGTGCCTTTCTGTTTCTTTAAAGGAAATAGAGTTGTTCTTTAATGTTTTGGTGAATTTATATGACTTCTTTGGAAAAGTTACCACTACGATTCACCATGAATTACAGCAGTATACTTAGTGCTATTCAGAAAACATTTCATCCCTTTCCCTGTTTTTTTTTGAAGGTTTATTTCCTTTTAATGTCTCTTCAATTCTCCTTATTTAAAGCCTAGGCCTCAAACATCCATGGTTCTTACTACAAACTATAAAATATGTGCTTAATGCCATTATCCTTTCCAAAAATTGTCTTGAATCCTTATAGTGTAATCACACATCTTGCCTGTAACTAAATTTAACAATATATGTAAATTGTCAGAACTCTGATAAAACAAAATGACTAAAAATATAATGTAATGATACAGCTTTTTAGCAATGGCTACATCACTTGTTTTGTAAAATCATTTTATGTAGCTTTTTAAGTTCTATTTGTCCATTATGTGTATCTAATAACATCAAACCAGAATTTAGATAGTGAATATGTTTAAGGCCAACAACCTTGGCGCCATCCTTCATTTTTCCTTTTCTCTCACCTCTGACATCTAATCCATCAAGTCCTAGTGGTTATATCTCAGAATTGGTGCTGTACATGTCCATAGTCTTTTGTCATCCTCCAATTTCAACCTTCTTCCCTGGCCTCTCTATAATCCATTCTCCACACAGCAGTGAAAGCCACTTCTTAAAGGTAAATAAGATTGAACTGCTCTCATACTTAGAAGTGCTCACTGACTTCCTGGAATCACTTGCCAGCTCCTTATCATGGCCAGCTAGTCCCTACATCAACTGGCTCCTGCCTCCTTCTCTCATCTTGTCTCCTGTCATGTCCCTTTCTAGTCACATACCGAGCTTATTTCCACGTTAGAGTTTGGCTCTTGCTGTTTCTTCAGTTGCCCCAAAATACCTTCTTTGCCTCATGGTTTCTCCCTTCTCATCCTTCAGGTCTAAGTTCAGATATCACCTCTCCAAAGAAGCCTCTAGCCATCCTGCCCAAAGTAGCTCCAAGGCATTCTCTATCATATCTCCCTGTGTGGTTATTTCATTGCAGTTAGCAGCATCCGAAATTACTTGTTAATTTATTTGGTTGCTTCTTTGTTGTCTAAATCTCCATCTTCCCCAAGATAAGAGGAAGACCCTTATCTTACTCAGTGCAGTAGCCAAGATCCTAGGTCAGAATCTGGCGTTATAGTTCATACTCCCTAGAGATGTGCTGAATGTATTGGGTATCAATGTGTCCAAATTCAGGGCATGTATTGAACAATGATTTTTTGGAAGCATTGATTCTCATACATTGTCATCTGGTAAAACTGCTAAGTTACCTCACTCTACATGAATTGCCTCCCCTAAAACTGACTCCATATTCTCAGGCTTCTCTGCTTGTTAGAAACAACTTTCCTACCAGTAGAATTTAATTTTGGTAAAATGTTCAACAGGTCTTGAGTTACATAAATCATGCTGGGACTGCCTTTCAAATAAGGAGATCAGCCAACTGAGTGATCATGTACTATGATATCAAGGGTTTTGGAAAGCACTGAATCACTTCCTTCTACCTCCACCTCCCTTATGCCTGAAATCTTATGTGTAGAGTTTTATTTCTTTAGTTTAGATTTGACCCATGTTAAGATAGAAATGCTCCTGGAGAGATTAACAAACTCATTCAGCTACTTAAGTTCTGAGGCTCTAAAAGGATGTTTTGAGAAGGAAAAAGGGCAAACATTAAAATACCAGGAAGCTGAGATAGAGTCGGGAAGAAGCACCTAGAGGGTGAGAACCATTCAGAAATCTTGATCTGCTTAGAAGGCAGGTAGGAGTGTAATGGAATGTTACAGTCCTTTTCCTGGCTCTGCCACTAACTATAAATTTGGACACATTATTCGATCTTTATGTGAATAATTAAGAGATCGAGCTGGATGATCTCTAAACATTTCCAGGTTTGGTGACTCTATACTCAATAATTTTACCCATAATTAACCCTCTCCACTTCTCATGGGTAATGGAAAATGTGAGAGAGCTAATTTAATTAAAAGGTAATATGGTTTCTATAAATACAATAACACGGGACAAAACAGTACCTTCAATTCAATTTTTATTATATGTATTTCATTCCACTTATATTTACAATGTTTGATTACACATATATTCACAGACATGAATGTGTGTGCATGTGCACACTCACATGCACATTGCCTCCTTCACTGAGAGATTACACCACCATTATCCATTCAGAGGCACTGACTCGAAGAAGAGTGAAACAGAAGGTACTTCTCTCTTACACAGTGTCCAATAAGCCATTCCATGTTCTGATTTTCTTCATTATATTGCATTTTATTTATCAATATTAGGTTGAGCCAGAATGCACAAAGCCATAGCAGGTTGAGAAGGTTAGCAGGAGATCATCTATTCCTTTCTACAACTCAGCTTCTTTTCAGAGAATTCATTCTTGGTGGTTCTCTTTTTAATTTAATTTCTTTCCTTTCACCTACTCCCCTGATTAATTTGTTAACATGGGGTCAATTGTAGGGATCCTGGCAACACAATAATAATTAACAATTGCTGTGGCACTAACAAAAGACTTAGTATTTTGTTAACATTTTTAAATTCGCAATCAGGGTCACAGTTATACTTACTACATTATTACACTTAATATACTTATCGCTCACTATATTTATTACAATAGTCCTGACCAAAAGAATGATCCACAGAATCTGACTCTCAGGAGGCACTCAATAAATATTTGGTGAGTGAATGAATAAATGCAATATTGGAATTAAAGTACACCCTCAACATTTCAACAAAACACTTCATTAAAAAGCTTGAGGGGTGGGGGGCAGAGCATGGGGTCAGAGGCTGTGCCCTGGACCGGTTATATATTTTCCCATAGCATGAGATCCTGTCCTCATTAAAATGCATATAATGTGAAGCTACTGCTCCAGGGGGACCTGCTGAGTCCTACTGAAATTCTCCTCACCAGTCTGTGGATTAGCTAGCAGTAGGGGAGGATAGGGCTGATGTTTGTCTGTGCCTGTGTATTTAAATGACTGAAGAAAAGAAGTAATAGGGATTAACATTCTGCTTTTACAAATGTAATTATAAGTTTAGCACCAGGACTTTATTTTTAGTGCATTCATCTGTGCATTATGAATGCTATGTTCAGGTCATATCATTTTTGAACAGCATTTTTGAATGCTTTTTCATATTCGTTTTCCTTTTTTGTGGAATTGCAGTAACTTCATCGAATTTATACATGAAATTCAAAAACGTCAAATGAAAATGAAAGAAGGTATTATTTTTGCAAGATGAGTATAAACAAATTATCAAAACTTCAATATAAAGTGTTCAAAAAATAGTTTAAAAGCATACTTCACTCAGTCTGTTATTTCTCCCAGTAAATGCTTTAAATGTTTTAAACTTCTGGTGTAAAAACTAACCTAGGCCACTTTGGCCATTTAGCAGTTTTCAGGTTCTTAGAGCAAACTTAGAATCCTACAGTTAGAGACAGGTGAATGATCCATGGCAACCTACTAGGTGGTATGCTAAAATTAAAAGAAGTCTTAGACCAAATAGACCAAATTCTGTCAAATGTACCAAATTTAGTAGCATATAGGCACAAAAAACAGTTACCAAGCTTAGGCATTTAAATTCTCACTCTCAATCCATAGGAACTTCCACTAAGTCTCCTTGCAAGATGGGTTTATTTTGAGAAATATTAGCCAGGCTTCTAGTCAGATCAGAGGACAGAATCTTCCAAGGAATAGAATAGAGGAGAGACCAAAAGGAGTTTAGACCTACATCTAATGCACTTATCTCCTGGCTTTGCTGAGCACATATGCTTCATTCATGGTAAGGCCCGTAAAATCTATCTGGCCAACTGAACACCTTGAGCCCCACTCATCTCATCAATGGATGATTATTTTGAGCATTCCGTTTTTGAATTCATAAAACCTCTAGTGTAGATTTTGGTAATGATACTTGAAATTCTTACATCACCATTTTTGAATGGTGGATTTTTAATTTGGGAACTTAAAATACTAACCACCTTAGGTATGAATCAAAGTGAATTTACAGATACACAATTCCCAGTGAAGTACTTTAAGGTACTTCACCACACCTATAACATAATAGCTTTTTAAAGAGATTTTTAAAATATTATAACATAATAGCTTTTTAATTAGATTTACACTATAATGTTACATCTACCCTAAGAAGATGCTGATTGAAATATGGAACATTTTATAGACTTCCTACACATATTATTTCATATCTATTTCTACTCTTATCTATCATTGTAGGAGTAGTAATCACGGAAAATGAGGTCATTTGAGCCAGTGCCCCTTGTTTGTGTCATTTAAATGATGTAAATTCTTAGATACTCAGGTAATGTAAATTCTATAGGTATCTGGAGTGATCTCTTCCAAATTTTAACTCTATTGACTGAATATAACATTCTCATATTTAAGAAAAGTCTCGGCTGGTGAAGGAGACCAAGTCTGAACTCAACTGAGTTTTTTTTTTTTAAGTAAATGGGTTTTTTTTTTTAAGATTTTTTATTTATTTATTTGACAGAGTGACAGCGAGAGAGGGAACACAAGCAGGGGGAGTGGGAGAGGGAGAAGCAGGCTCTCCGCTGAACAGAGAGCCCGATGCAGGGCTCTATCCCAGGACTCTGGGATCATGACCTGAGCCGAAGGCAGACGCTTAACAACTGAGCCACCTGGCGCCCCTCAACTGGGTTCTTAAAAAGCTTTGGAAGGAAAACAGGGACAAATGTCTGCCTTTTCCCACAGAGGAAGTCCCTGGATGAGACAGAGAGCTCTCATATTTCTTTCCCAAATAAAAGTTGAAAGAGAACAGTGCCCTAGGGAAAATTCTGGCGCTTGCCTAGGTCTAGAAGGAGACTAAGAAGTAAAGTTTTAGGGAACCTTCTCTATCCTACTGGAGAGATACTTTAATGATAATAGTGTGCTGTCCATCTTTCAGTTAACCCTTTGTTGAATGAGTCAAGTGGTTTGCTTTTCATTGGTATATCAGCTCCTTTACAACCTTGGGAAGAGGATTTCCATTCATATTCCTGTATCTCCTGTTTTCCTATAGTCAGTTTTATACAAGAGCTTTTGAAATCAACAGAACTTTCCATTATACCTCTTTATAGGTAGAAGGTTCAGAATAAATGTGAGAGTGCTTCCCAGGTGGAATCACGGAGTCTCCTACTACCTACATACCTATGACTACCAAATTTTTATTTCTTACTCAGACTCTGCTGAACAAAGACTCATGAAAGTGAGACTCATATGAGCAAAGACTCATGTGAAACAAAGACTACTAGAAAACTCCTCCTGAAAATCTGGCAGGCAACTCAACCATAATATCCAAAGCAAAAATAATGGTTTCTTGCTCAGCACCCCAAATGGCTTCCCATTCATTCCTCCCTATCACAATGTTTACAACACACCCACCGTTATTCAAGCTAAACACCTGAGAGGCATTCTCCATTCTTTTTATCCCTTACACCCCACAGCTGATGCATCAATCAACATTTTCTGTGAGCTGCCACTCACCATCTCTGCTGCTATTCTTCCAGTCTAAGCCTCCGTCAACTCTAACCCAAAATGCAGTATCTTCCACCTACTAGCTCGCCTTTCTTCTACTCTAACACTGCTTCTCTGGTCAACATAGCAACTGAACGATAATGAAAAAGGGGGGGGGAGGGAAGATCATATCACTCCCTTTATTAAAACCATCTTACGGCTTATCTGTACTTGTGGAATGAATCTAGACCCCTAACAGACCCCCATACACAGTCTCTGGCCTCTCAATCTTCCCAGTTTCCTCCTCGCTCTGGCCCCATAGATGTTTCTTCCATTCCAAACAGAAAGCCAGCATAGCCCAACCTCACAGCCTTTGCACTCACTGCCCCCCCCCCCCCGCCTAGAAACTCTGGCCCCTGATACTCACATATCTGGTTTTTTGATATCCAAGTCTCAAGTCAGATGTCACACCATTGCAAGGACATCCCTACCACCTTATCTCAGGGAGCTCAGCAACACCCCTGATCAGACAGTCTCTACATCCTGACCTGCCTTCTATTTTCTAGAGCATTTTTCATGAGTTAAAAGTTTATTATTTGGTTAGTTAGTTGCTTATTGTCCCTCTCTTACTGAATATAATGTAAATTCCGTAAAATCGAGCATCTCACCTCTCTTCAGGTCTACTCTATATGCCTTGGCATAGAGGAGAAGTGCAATTTGTTGAATAAAGGAATAAGGACTCCCACCTGGCAAAGTCCTTTTAAAAGGGGGAGAATCAAAGTGGCCTTTTCCAGTGTGGTTTAGACCCTTGGTATTATGCTGGGTTGGCAGAGCTGTCTGAGAGCCCTAGAAAATAGACCACCCTAGTTAAATCCAACTCTGAATATTATTAATTGCCCAAGGAGCCACCAGGGGCCCAAGAGGATGAGTCTGACCTCCAAGGGACCAAGAGGGTCAATTCCTCTAGGAATGAGAAACATCCTTCTGTTTGATAAATCAATGCAGCAGGAAGAGGAACCATAACAAGGATGACCTATGATGATTTGCATCATCCCCAAAGAGAATTCAAAGGGACTGACTCAGTCTCAGAGCCCTAGGGCAGTGGTTCTCAAAGTGTGGCTCCTGAACCAGAAGCATCAGCACCACCTGGAAACCTGTTAGAGATGCAAATTCTCAGGGCCCACTGCTGACTTGTAGAATCAGAAACTGAATCTGATCAAGCTTTGTGCTAAAACGTAAGTAGTACTGTGCCAAGGCAACAGTGCCCAACCTTGATCGCGCTTGAAAATCACCAGCTGAGCTTTTAAAATTCCTCATGGGGCGCCTGGGTGGCTCAGTTGGTTGGGCGACTGCCTTCGGCTCGGGTCATGATCCTGGAGTCCCAGGATCGAGTCCCGCATCGGGCTCCCTGCTCAGCAGGGAGTCTGCTTCTCCCTCTGACCCTCCCCCCTCTCATGCTCTCTCTCTATCTCATTCTCTCTCTCAAATAAATAAATAAAATCTTTAAAAAATAAAATAAAATAAAATAAATAAAATAAAATTCCTCATGCCTGAACCCCTCTCTGCTAGAGTTTCTGATTTAGTTGGTGTGTCATGGACCAGGGCTCTTCTAAGTTCTCCTAGGTGATGCTGATGAATCTCCGAAGTTTAGAACCACGGCCCTAGCATGGGAGCAGGGTAATTGCAGGTATATCCCGGTACTGGGCAGAGATTCCTCCTGAAAAGGAAATAAAACGTGGAATTCAAAAATTGTTCACTTCACAATTTTACAGTAGGAGAAAGGGGAAATGACTTGGCCTAAAACACAGCATATGGTTATAAATTCTAGTGTTGTATAGCCTCCTCCTAAGCATCAGTTCATAGGGAAGCACATTAAAGCAGTATAATGTTCAAAACCAAGTTCTGTGGTAAGCATCTACTATAATAGAATGACTTATTCCAGAAGGGAAGTTTCATTTCAGGGGAGCTTATCATGATATCAAATATGTTTTGAGTTAATGAAAATGCAGGAAGCACCAATAGGGCAATTTTAAACCGTAAAACCTAATTTAACCTCACTAAGAATGACAATGCTCCGCACAAAAGGAAGTCTCACATCCTGATTGATCAAACAGAGAATAACTTGGATGCTGTGTGGCATCTCCTTTGAAAAAGCTAAGTTGACTGGGAGAGGCAGGCTTCTTTAGAATATGATTATTTACTTCTTAATTAAACTCAGAATGATTAAAAAGAGATTTCCCTTTATAAGGCCACAGAAATTGTTTGATAAAACTGTTGTAAGCCTCCAGACTCTCATTTCCATTGTTGTATTGATTCTTTATAGTTGTTTTCAGAAAGATTTACATAGGGGTTCTTCTGGTCACTTATATATTTGCTTTTTTATTTTTTTTATTTATTTTTTTTAAAGATTTTATTTATTTATTTGACAGAGAGAGATATAGCGAGAGAGGGAACACAAGCAGGGGGAGTGGGAGAGGGAGAAGCAGACTTCCCGCCGAGCAGGGAGCCCGATGTGGGACTCAATCCCAGGACCCTGGGATCATGACCTGAGCCGAAGGCAGACGCTTAACAACTGAGCCACCCAGGCGCCCTATTTGCTTTTTTAGATCTTGTTAGAGGGAAGATCAAGTTTCAGTGACAGCAGAAAAGGTGTTTATTTTCACAATAAAAACTTAATTTGGGTAATATTGAAACCATCCCTTTTGATACAGATAACCGTCTGTTTTAGCTGCTTAATTTGGAATTATTTAGTTGAAAAATAATGAAACAGAGCTACTACTTGTTTTTCTCATTTTATAGATGTTTTATAAAATATAAAACCAGCCATTTCATTATAATTTTCTGAATTGAATCTCCATAAGAGCTTTACTGAAAATTATATTTGATTAATAGCTCTTTTCAAACTTCTCTTATAAAATTTAGTTCTTAGTAGTATTTTCTTTACATATAAAAATTGACTGTTGCTGCTGTATGCTGAGAACTTTTGTTAGGTCCCCTTAATTCATTAAGATGCCATATTATGATTAGCTAAACCAATTAAGCCCATTTACTAAACAGAGACTATGGGAAACGGGCTACATACAGAGCATTGTGTTGCAAGGGGTTCAACTTTCTAATTTTGAAATTAGATTGGGAGCATAATATATTTAAAAAAGGTGGCTAGTTACATTTACATTTTAGAGAGTCAGAATTAAATAATATTAGTTCCTCAGTCACACTAGCTCCATTTCCAGTGCTCGACAGCCATATGTGGCTAGTAGCTACGATACTGAACGTTGAAGATACAGAACATTTCCATCATCACTGAAGTTTCTCTTGGGCAATGCTGTATAGGCTAGTTTGTGAGGAAACATATTTTTTAAAACGCATTGTTTTCTGGGATATTAGAGGATCACTTTAAGAATTCTTAAATAGAATCAAATATTAAATAAAGAAAAATAATACCCCATGTGGGATATTTCTTAAAATAGTTTACCTTCTGGAAGAGGAACCTAAGTACCAATACATACCATTTTCTATCAGAGTTGGTTGCCTAGAGCTGTTGTACATCTCAACTTCATAACCAGGTCATAAGGGTTTTAAAGGTCATAACCTAAGTTCCATCCAGTGTCCTCGAAGCACCAAGAAGGACTGATATGCAGAAAGAGGGCACTTACTGAATTTTTATCAAAAGCACCAAAGCAATCTGAAGCTAGGAGAAACTCCATAAATATCGGCTTTGAAC
This sequence comes from Phoca vitulina, assembly GCF_004348235.1. Lineage (NCBI taxonomy): Eukaryota > Metazoa > Chordata > Mammalia > Carnivora > Phocidae > Phoca > Phoca vitulina. Next base: position 3,514,849 of record NW_022589738.1, read on the forward strand.
TTGAACAATAGTTGGTGATTCCTGGCCCAATCAGCCCTTCACTATACCGTCATTCTGAACAGCGGTAGGTCATGACCTCCATCTATGTCAAATACTTCATGGTAGAGTCACAAGACCAAGTGTCCTCTCAACCACTCCCTAAACTAGATGCTACCTGCACTAACACAGAGCTCCTATTCCTCATCATACCCTCTTTATACCTGGTCAGGACCAGCCAGCATGAACATAGACTGCCTCTCCAGGATTTTCATGATTTAATTACTCAGCTTGAATAATCATAAGACTTCTTCCATCGAAGTTTACCCATCTTTAATTTTGTTTCTTTCCGTATTATAGGAGATTGATACTCCAAATACATGTACACAAACACACATATATGCAAAAGCAGCAATGAAATTCCCCCTGCCAAATCAGTGATATAGTTTTGTTTCTAAATATTTGTGATACATAAATGTCATAAGATACTCTGACCTTTAATTTAAAATTTAATTCAAAAAAGATTATTTGAAAAAAAAATATCTCTGAATGTTAGTTTAAAACTTAAGAGAAGCACACATAAACAGCTTCATTCCTAGATTCAAGCAAGGCAAATATTTCCAAGCATTTTCTAATCTCTTCATGATTCTTTAACACAAAATGCTGTATCTCCTTTCCTACTAGACTGTCTGTATCTAAAAGGTACAGATTATTGAAAAAGAAGGCAGGGTAGGAAATGTTGACACAACTTTGGTGTGAAAATCTTCCCTTAATACATCTCATGTGTTTTTGAGACAGATGTTTGGAGGACATGTTTTTTAGGGCAGAACCAGCACAAGAGTAAAGCTATGCCTGGACACCTGTTAAGCCCTTCTGTGCCATCTGCTTACAGGAATGTACACATGACCTTAAAATAGTTGCTGCTTTTGGAGGTCATTGCACCAGGGTTGAGACTGCAACTCCCACAACCGTAAGACTTAAAAAGAAATTTATCTTAGAAGGCAGTGTTGTCTCCAAGCATGAGCTTCATTTTTATGAGCTAAGCTTGAAGTCCCTGACATTTAGAAATGACAGTGTGTCAGTGTGAGGTTCTTTTGAATAATCCTTCTAAGTTTTATCAGCTTTACAAAATGTTACTAAGTGCCAGTATTCCATTTATGATATGTTTTAACTGTTGAGAGTGTGATGTTGGCCGGGAACGGTAGAGTCCTTAGCTAAGACTGATCAAAGATAGTTCAGTGACTGACTGCTATTATAAGTAGGATAGTGGTGATGTTGTTCACTGGTTTTGGAGAGAAGTCAAAGGATTTCCTAGTTACTGTTTTAAGATGTATACTCAGTTTTGTATCTTTTAAGTTTTTATGTCATAACCATGTTAAGTGCATCAAGGAGGTGTTTAGAAAAGTATCATAGTTCAGGACTATAATTTCAACTATTGAAAAGGGAATTTAATGACTTTTAGTACATATTGATATTAAACATTTATATAATCATGAATAGTACTTGGGAATTTTATGGATGAATATCCAAAGAATGTGCATGTTCTTTTGTGTATGGATGTGTATGTCTGTGTGTGATTTAATGGGGACCATTGGCAAAATTTATGTCCCATTCCTTTGAACAGTTTGCTTAATATATGCTTCATTGAAAGAAAATAGGCACAGAAATGTCTAGTAATGAGCTTCTAATAAACTCATCAGAGAAAAACTGTGATAGAGAAACTGAGACTTAAGAAACCAAGCTTGATGATGTCCCAGCTTGATTCTTAGATGAGAATGAAACAATATTTTAATTTAGCTTTTAAAATTATAATAACATTAATAGCAATAAAATACATGAATGCTTCTGAAACTACCTGAGGATAAGTACCAGGTGTTTTATTCTGTTTTGCTTTAATTTCCAGTCCCTCAGGGACTAAAACTTTGGTAAAATATCATAAAAATGAATAACTGCAAATAATATTTTTAAAAACAAAAGCATACAAAAATATAAGCCAGGTTTTTTTATTGTTTCCTTCAAATAACATTATCAAATTGCTATAAAAGTTACTATATATTTACCCTCACTTTATGTACTTGTTATATTGAACAACAATAAAAATAATTTGTAGACTGGCTCTGCTCTTTGGACCACATTTTTTTCAATATTTAGTTATTTATATTAGAAAGAGAGAGTGAGCAAGGGGAGGGGCAGAGGGAGAAGGAGAGGGAGAGAGAGAATCTCAAGCAGACTTCCCACTGAGTGCGGAGCCTGACACAAGGCTTGATCCCAGGACCCTGAGATTATGACCTGAGGCCAAAATCGAGTCTGTTGCTAAACCAACTGAGCCACCCAGGTGCCCCAGGGCCACATTTTAAATAGATTTGCTCTACATCACTATGTATTAAACTTGGAACACAGGTGTATTCTCAGGGAATTATGAGACATCTACAGAAAAAAAAAATATGTCTGTATATATACACATACATGTATACAAATTTAGTTTTTATTTTAATGATAATTTTGAAATAATTTAAATGATTTCTATATTATTTGGCCCACCAGAAAGTATAGACCCAGACACATGATATAAGTTCCCATGGCTGTGTTTATGTTTACAATCAAGTCAGCAATAAGTATTACTCTAAATGTCAAGGTCTGATGAATAAAGACAAGAGGAAGCTAAAGAATTTAATACTTTGAACAGTCACCTCTATTAAATGGGAAAGCTTGGCCTTGAGTCCAAGTCTTTTAATTCCTACTTTAATGTGCTTTATTTTAGTTTCAAGACAAATGCACACGAGAAATGAACTGGTTTATATGAATCTTTCATTTGAATTATATTTTATTACTTAAAATATGTGAGACAATAATAAAACCTTTCATTTCCACTGTTTTTTCAGTCACAACTTAAATAACATTTTCTCCAAAATATACTACTTTTATTTGTATAATTATACATTTTAATGCAAAATTAGAAACCAATAACAGAAGGTTTGTGAAATCTACCTTGGAATCACTGTTTGTTTTGTTTTGTTTTTGAACTCACTGGTTTTTAGAACCCTGAGATGAAGCTTCAGGGGAATGCATTATTTAATGCATGTAAATGCATTAAAGGCCCGGTTTATATTCTCAAGGTTTTAAATGTGCATTCTGGGTTTTTTTGCGGGGGAGGAGAAGAGTCACAAACATGTAAATTGCAGAATAAGATCATATAAGTCAATGGGCCAACTTGTGGGTCATAACTAAATGTATTAGAGGTTCACAGAAAAGGAAGCTCAAGCTCAGCATGAGCTGCCTTCATCAATGGTAACCTCACCAAAGAGCTTGACCAAACTTCAGTGTGAATTGTTTCTTTCTTTTCTCGAAAAAAAAAAATTAAATATATAGTATTATTGTTTGAATAACTCTCTTATGCTGACTTTCTAAACATTAATTGTGATGTAAAAGATTAAATAGAAATTTTTTTATGTCTCACTAACTTAGTAAGATTCTGACAATTAATTATTGTCCTTAACCATTGTAGTAAACTGAATATTGGTTAAATAGCGGATCTTTTATTTGTAGATTTGAGTTTTGAATATTCCTACCTTTTATATATTGTCATTCTCCAAATGACAAAATATTACTTAGTGAAGGATTTGGGAACAGATTAAATTATTTAACATTCATTGCATTATTACACAGTGAAACATGCACTTCCATTTGTGCAATATGTCAATCACCATTCTGCTTTGACAAAGGGAATATGTTAAAACATTTTATCAGTGGAGAATTCCCAAGGTCACATTCTGGCAGGTGAGTTGGGACTGGTACAAATTTTACAGGCTTCCCATTAAAATAGTTACACACAAATATATGCATGGGCACACACACACACATACATACACACACTAGCTTGGAAATTGTCAAGCCAAGAGTGCAGTGCATGGTGCTAAAAACACTCCACTCACTTTGGGCACATGCCAGACCTGCATAAGTCTCCACCCATTGGAAAAACAGTCTATATATAAATTTTCTAATTGGTATCTCTTAATAAGAACCATATGATCCTCTTGATCTATGAAGAGAAAGCATTTGACAAAATACAGCATCCTTTCATAATAAAAACCCTCAGGAAAGTAGGGATAGAAGGAACATACCTCAACATCAAAAAGGCCATATACAAAAGACCCACAGCTAATATCATTCTCAATGGGGAAAAACTGAGAGTTTTCCCCCTAAGGTCAGGAGCACAACAAAGATGTCCACTTTCACCACTGTTGTTCAACATAGTACTGGAAGTCCTAGCCTCAGCGATCAGAAAACAAAAAGAAACAAAGGCATCCAAATTGGCAAGGAAAAAGTCAAACTTTCACTCTTCACAAATGACATGATACTTTATGTAGAAAATCTGAAAGACTCCACCAAAAAACTGCTAGAACTGATCCATGAACTTAGCAAAGTCACAGGATAGAAAATCAATGTACAGAAGTCTGTTACATTTCTATATACCAATAATAAAGCAGCAGAAAGAGAAATCAAGGAATCAATCCCATTTACAATTGCACCAAAACCCGTAAGATACCTAGGAATAAACCTAACCAAAGAAATAAAAGATCCATACACTGAAAACTATAGAACACTTATGATAGAAATTGAAGAAAACACAAAGAAATGGAAAAGCATTCATGCTCCTGAATTGGAAGAACAAATATTGTTAAAATGTGTATACTACCTAAAACAATCAATCCATTCCCTATCAAAATGACACCAGCATTTTTTACAGAACTAGAACAAACAATCCTAAAGTTTGTATGGAACCAGAAAAGACTCCAAGTAGCCAAAGTAGTGTTGAAAAAGAAAAGCATCACAATCCCAGACTTCAAGCTGTATTACAAATCTGTAATCATCAAGACAGTATGGTACTGGCACAAAAACAGACAGATCAATGGAAAAGAATAGAGAGCCCAGAAATAGACCCACAACTGTAGAGTCAACTAATCTTTGACAAAGCAAGCAAGAATATCCAATAGACAAAAGACATTCTCTTCAACAATTGGTGTTGGGAAAACTGGACAGTGACACACAGAAAATGAAACTGGACCACTTTCTTACAGCACACACAAAAATAAATTTCAAAATGGATGAGAGACCTAAATGTGAGACAAGAAACTATCAGAATCCCAGAGGAGAACACAGGCAGCAACCTCTGTGACCTCGGCCGCAGCAACCTCTTGCTAGACACATCTCCAGAGGGAAGGGAAACAAAAGCAAAAATGAACTCTTGGGACTTCATCAAGATAAAAAGCTTCTGCACAGCAAAGGAAACAACAAAACCAAGAGACAACTGACACAATGGGAGAAGATAATTTGCAAATGACATATCAGATAAAGGGCTAGTATCCGAAATCTATAAAGAACTTACCAAACTCATCACCCCAAAAATAAATAATCCAGTTAAGAAATGGGCAGAAGACATGAACGGACATTTCTGCAAAGAAGACGTAAAATGGCCAACAGACACATGAAAAAGTGCTCAACATCACTCAGCATCAGGGAAATACAAATCAAAACCATGATGAGATACCACCTCACACCTGTCAGAATGGCTAAAATTAACAAGTCAGGAAACAACAAATGTTGGCGAGGATGGAGAGAAAGGGGAACACTATTACGTTGTTGGTGGGATTGCAAGCTGGTGCAGCCACTCTGGAAAACAGTATGGAGGTTCCTCAAAAAGTTAAAAATAGAACTACCCTACGATCCTGCAATTGCACTACTAGGTATTTATCCAAAGGATACAAACATACTGATTTGAAGGGACACGTGCACCCCAATGTTTATAGCAGTTATTATCAACAATAACCAAATTATGGAAAGAGCCCAGATGTCCATTGACTGATAAATGGATAAAGATGCAGTGTATATATACATACAATGGAATAGTACTCAGCCATCAAAAAGAATGAAATCTTGCCATTTGCAGCAACATGGATAGAACTAGAGTGTATTATGCCAAGCGAAATAAGTCAAAGACAAATACCATATGATTTCACTAATGTGGAATTCTTTTTAAAGATTTTATTTATTTGACAGAGAGCACAAGCAGGGGGAGTGGCAGGCAGAGAGATAGGGAGAAGCAGGCTCCCTGCTGAGCAAGGAGCCCAATGCAGGGCTCAATCCCAGTACCCTGGGATCATGACCTGAGCCGAAGGCAGATGCTTAACCAACTAAGCCACCCAGGTGCCCCACTCATGTGGAATTTAAGAAACAAAACAGATGAACATAGAGGAAGAGAAGGAAAAATAAAATAAGATAAAAACAGAGAGGGAGGCAAACCATAAGAGACTCTTAACTACAGAGAACAAACTGAGGGTTGCTGGAGATGAGGAGGGTGGGAGTATGTGCTAAATGGGTGATGAGCATTAAGGAGGGCTCTTGTTGGGATGAGCACCGGGTGATATATGTAAGTGATGAATCACTAAATTCTACTCCTGAAACCAATAGTACACCATATGTTAACTAAGTTGAATTTAAATAAATAAACAAATAAATAAATGATATCTATTAAAACTCTTCTGCATTGTAAGAGAAAAGGAAGATTTTTTTTTGAAGGTTCAAAGTAGCAACATATTTCTGAAAGTATGTTTCCACTAAAAGAGGTGAAAAGTTTAGAAGACATTTTGGTGTTCTCAAAAAGTAGCAAGAATAGATGATCGCTATGAATTAAAAAGCTCAGAACCCTAGAGAGAAACATTAGAGAAGGGCAGAGATACAAAAGAATTTGTCAAAATGAAAAAGGAATGCAAAGAAAACCAAATGCAACCAAGAATCTAAAAGTTGCATTTAAAGGCATTATAATATGAAATAAGTGAAAGCTGGCCAAATTGTACAGGAGTAAATGAAAAAAAGTGTCTCCAGAATGCAAAATAAAAGAAAAATATATAGGAGAAGGAGAGTTATGGGGGTAGAGTTCTAACCTTGTAAATACATCTAATTCAAATGAAGGAACAAGAAAATGGAAAGGGGGTCAATATTTCTGCAATCAACAGTTACAAAGTTGGGGTAATAGTAGTAATGTCCTCATTCTCATTCTTGCTCTACACAAACACATGCACACACACACACACACGACTAGGAAAGTTGAAAGCATATGAAGGAAATTACAACCTTGACACAGGGTGATGGGTGAATACATTAATAAGTGGAGATGTGTATGTATTCTTAAATGGGAGGACAAGTAAAAATATAAGAAAGTCATGAAATTCCTCCAAAGATTTCCAATCAAACTCAATTCTCATTAAACACAGTTTTTTTCTTAAACTTGACAAAGTTATTCTAAAGTGCATTTGAAAGAAATAGTTAAGAATATATTTAAGAAGATTTCCTATTTCCTGGGTTCAAGATTCATGATTCAAACATGGTAACTTGTGTGTTTTAGGAATTACTTGAGTTTTTTTCTAAATTATCTGATTTGTTAGCATATAATTGTTTATAGTAATCTGTTGTCACACCATGTATTTCTGTGGTTATCTATTGTATTGTTTTCCATTTCTCATTTTGGTTTTTGAGTCTTCTCTATTTTTTTTCTCAATGTCGTTAAAGCATTGCCAATTTTGTTTTTTTGTTTTTGTTTTTTTTTTTTGGAAACACAGGTCATTACTTTCAATGTTATGTTCTTGCTTTTTATGATCTCTATTTTATTTATTTTTCCTTGTTCCTTCCTTCCTCTACTAAATTTCAGCTAAGTTTCTTCTTTTTCTAGTTCCTTATGGTATAATGTTAAGTTGCTTATTTGAACTTTTTTTCTTAATGCAAGCATTTATAGCATAAATTTTACCCTAACATCTGCTTTTGCTGCAACCCATAGGCTTTGGAATATTGTGTTTTCTTTTTCTTTTGTTTTGAGACATACTTTGATTTGTCACTGATTTCCCTGGCCCATTGCTTGTGCAGTAGTGTGTTGTTTAATATTCACATAGTAAATATTTAATATTTTTTAAAAAGAACAGAGATATAGTCAAATATTCATATCAAAAAATGTACTCTCTATACCATCATTTTAAATAGTAGTATGGCTTCCCACTAAAAAAGGATATGTCTAAAATTTTAAAGTACTACCGGAGGACTTGCCATACTAAATGACAGTGTCATAGATTATAATCATTAAACATGATAGAGTGGTAAGAGCAAGATGAAGGTATACAAGATCCATAGCCCACATCTCCCATAGAAAAAAATATTTGGCAGCCATTTATGGACAAAAATGCCTTTGTGGAAGTTTTGGTATCCAGGTGGGAGGCTGCAAATCCTCAGTGGAGCACAAGATCAAGAAGGACCACTATAAGAAAACTAAGAAGGCAGGCCTGTGCACTGGCCTCCTGTGGACTGGCCTCCAGCTTCACTCATCTATGGTCTTTCCACAACCTCCTTCCACCAAGGGACCTGGGAGGAGTCACAGCTGTCCATGCTCCTGGCAAAGGCCTGCTGACCTTGGACCTTACTGTAATCCCTGAAACATTCTCATGACTCAGCTCCAGCCCTGCTCTACTACTGGTCCAAGACAGTCTTACCCAGCTAGGGATCCATCCCAGGGATGTGGCAAAAGCAATGCCTATAGGTGCCCCTCGTAACAGGCCCACCAACCTCAAACCTGACTGCCGTCCTTGAAGTAGTGCTATGACCCAGCTTCAGCCCCGCTCTACCATATTCTAAGGCAACCTTGACCCTCCAGGGACCCATCAAAGGGACTAGGCAGAAGCTATGTCCATAGACACCCCCAGTAATAGGCCTAATGACCTCGGGCCCAACTGTGGTCACTGAAGGAGGCCTGTGACCCAGTTTCACTTGCTCTCTACTGCAGTTCAGAAGCAGTCCTGGGTGCCACGGACCAGCCCATTGACCTGACAAAAGCATGCCCAAGAACCCACCAGAAGCCACACCCAAGTATGCCCCTGGTAATAGGCCTACCACCATCAATCCAACTGCAGACCCAGTAACATCCATGAAACCCGGTTCCAGCCCTGCTTGGCTGCAATCCCAGAAGCAGTCCCATCAGCCCGGGTATTTGGCAGGAAAAGCTTTTTGCTTTCCAAAACCAGTCTATAAAGATGGAAAGAAATGTTTCCTCCTCCAAATGCACAGACACCAGTGCGAGGAAACACAGATCACAAAGTATGCGAACATGACGCCACCGTGGGAAACTAACAAAGCTCCAGTAACCAACACTAAAGAAATTCAGATCCATGAACTGTGTGACAACAAATTCAAAATAATTATCTTAAAGGAGCTCAAGAAGCTACAAGAGAACACACAAAACCAGACAAAATCAAGAAAACAATACATGAACCAAATGAAGAGTTTAATAAAGAAAAAGAAACATAGTGAAAGGCAAAAATTAAATTTGAAGAGACAGAACAGCATTAGAACCAGACATGGTAGAGATGTTAGAATTATCAGACCAGGAATTTAAAACAACTATGATTAATATGATAAGGACTCTAATGAATAAAGGAGACAATATACAAGAACAGATGTGCAGCAATGATACAAGGGAAGAGAAAGAGGAATAAGGATTATTTTGCTATTGCTGTTATAAGATACACTACCTGTAAAGTGATATAGTATTAGAAAGTGGACTTGGGTTAAGTTGTAAATGTATATTGGACATTCTAAGGCAGCACTAGAAAAAGTAAAAATTGTAATAAGTCAGACAGAGATGGACAAATATGGTATGATCTCACTTATATGTGGAATTAAAAACAACATATAAGCTCATAGATACAGGGAACAGATTGATGATTACCAGAGGCAGGGGGTAGAAGGTAGGTGAAATGGGTGAAGGGAGTCAAAAGATACAAACTTCCACTTGTAAAATAAATAAGTTATTGGAACATAATGTACAGCATGGTGACTATAATTAATAATACTGTATTGCATATTGGAAATTTACTAAGAGTAAAGCTTAAAAGTTCTCATATAAGAAAAATAAATTTTATAACTATGTATGGTGACAGATATTAACTAGACTTAGTGTAGTGATCATTTTGCAATATACACAAATATCAAATCATCATGTTCTTTACCTGAAGCTAGTATAATGTTATATGTCAATTGTATCTCAATAAAAATAAAGTAAAAAAAGAAGTTTAACTGATATGCTAAAAAGGAGAGAAAATGGAATCATAAAATGTTCATTTGAAACCACTCAAAGTGGAAAGAGTAAAAGATAAAAGTAGCAACAAAAAACAAGGGCAACAAAGAGAAAACAGTAACAAATATGATAATTAGTCCAGCTATATCAATAATCACTTTGAATGTCAATGGCATAAGTGCACTAATTAAAAGGAAGAGATTTTCAGGGGCGCCTGGGTGGCTCAGTAGTTAAGCATCTGCCTTCAGCTCAGGTCATGATCCCAGGGTCCTGGATCAAGCCCCACGGACTCCCTGCTTAGCAGGGAATCTGCTTCTTCCTCTCCCTCTGTGCCTCTTCCCTGCTCATGCTTGCTGTCTCTCTCGCGCACTCTCTCTCAAATAAATAAATAAAATCTTCAAAAAAAAAAAAAAAAAGGAAGAGGGGCTCCTGGGTGGCTCAGTCATTAAGCATCTGCCTTCAGCTCAGGTCCTGGGGTCCTGGGATCGAGCCCCACATCGGGTTCCCTGCTCCGCGGGCAGCCTGCTTCTCCACCTCCCACTCCCCCTGTTTGTGTCCCCTCTCTCGCTGTGTCGGTCTGTCAAATAAATAAATAAAATCTTTTTAAAAAAATAAAAAATAAATTTTAAAAATTTAAAAATGGAAGAGACTTTCAGAGTAGATCAAAAAACAAAAATCCCAACTATATGTTCTCTACAAGAAACTCACTTTAACTATAAAGACACATATAGATAAAAAGTAAATGGATGAACCACTACACAGCTATTGGTCAAAATCTGGAACACTGACAACACCGAATGCTGACGAGGATGTGGAGCAACAGGAACTCTCATACATTGCTGATGGGCATGCAAAATAGTACAGCCATTTTTTTTTAAAGATTTTATTTATTTATTTGACAGAGACACAGCGAGAAAGGGAACACAAGCAGGGGGAGTGGGAGAGGGAGAAGCAGGCTCTCCGCTGAGCAGGGAGCCCGACGCGGGGCTTGATCCCAGGACCCTGGGACCATGACCTGAGCCGAAAGCAGATGCTTAACGACTGAGCCACCCAGGCACCCCAGTACAGCCATTTCTTATGACAGTTTGGCAGTACTCATATGATCCAGCAGTACATTTCTAGGCAATTTAACCAACCATAAAGATACATATATATATCTTTAGAAATCTTGTCATTTACAAGAAATCAAAAGTGAAATTAGAAAATACTGTGAGATTAGCAATTATAGATTGAAGAGATATCTAGACTCCCATGTTCATTGCAGCATTATTCATAATAACCAAGATAATGGAAACAACCTGTGTCTATCAATGCATGAATAGATAAAGAAAATTATATATAATGGAATATTATTCAGGTTTAATAAAGAAAGAAATCCTGCCATTTACAACAATATGGAATAATCTGGAAGATATGCTCAGTGAGATAATCCAGACAAAAAAAGACAAAGGCTGCATAATCTCACTATGTAGAATCAATAAAAGTCAAATTCATAGAAGCAGATAGTAGATCGTGGTTGCCATTGGCTTGGGGGTGTGGAGGGAATGAGAAGGGAGTTCAGAGTACAAAGTTTCAGTTAGCAGGATGAATACATTTTGGAGATACAATGTACTGCATGGTAACTATAGTTAATAATACTGTATTGTATACTTGAAATTTGCTAAGACAGTAGACCTTAAATATTCTCACAAGGTAATGCCTATGTTAATTAGGTTGATTCTGGTAATTATTTCACAATGTATATCAAAACATGGTATTATACACCTTAAATTAGAGAGAGAGCACGCGTGAACGTGGGGGGGAGGGGAAGAGAGAGGGAGAGAAAAACCCAAGCAGACTCCATGCTGAGTGCAGAGCCCCACACAGGGCTTAATCTCACCACCCTGAGATCAGACTTGAGCCAAAACCAAGAGTGGGACCCTTAACCAACTGCACCACCCAGGCGCCCTTATACAATTTTTGTCAATTATACTGCAGTTAAGATGAACAGACAAGTCAATGGATGGAGCACATGGCCTTGAAATTTACATTACTATATAAAAGATTAGTTTTTAATTTTTTAAAATATATCATTGACCAATTGGGAAATGGTTTGATAGATGATAGATAGATAGATAGATAGATAGATAGATAGATAGATAGACAGATTTATATATATGTATTATATAATGATTTAGAGAATTCATATTAAAAAGTGAAACCAAAAGACACATGGAAAAATTACTGTTTAATAAAGCTCTAGATAGAGAACAATTTTCCAAGAATTTTTATTTAAAAAGAGTGGGTCTTAACAAAAGAAGATTTTGACTACATTAAAAAGGACATTTTTTAACAAAAATTACCAAAAGGTAGGAAAGTTAATGACTAACTGGGTTAAATCCCTTCACAGGCACAAAGGGATTTATTTTCTAATATAAAAATTGTTTTTTAAATCCATTTTTTAATAGCAGCAAAGCACATGATTGAATGATTAAAGAAATAAGTAAAATGGCTAAGATATGGAAACATATTCAACATCACAGATAATTGATGATCAAAGAAATGCCAATTACAATGATAAGATGATAATTTTTCTCCTGATAGTTTTGTCAAAAATGTAACATAGACACCCTCACACCCTGCTGGTCAGAATAAGATCAGTAAAACTTTTTTACAGGACAGGTTAGCAATAGCTATGGGGAATTTTAGGTCGAATAATGCAGACGATTGATCTAACAATTCAAATTCTAGGAATATATCCTCAAGAAAATAATTAGGCTCTTAACAAAGACTCATGTGATAGCTTTGAGACAGTGATATTTATAGTAGCAAAAAATGTAAATTACCCAAATCATAAACAATAGTTATGCCATGACCATTCAGTGAGAAATTCAGACACCTTAACAATATGCAGCATGGCAATTTACTCTTTTCCAATAAGCGAGCTATCCATTTTTTATCTCACATACAGTATTAATATAACACATAAAGGCAACATTATATTAGGATAAAAAGATAGTATGTTATTAATTTCCATTAATGCTCCATGTGTGTTTGAAAAGCTTTTGTATTGTGAAATTATTCAGTGCATTAGATCAAACATGTTCATTGTATATCTCAAATTTTATATATTGTACTGATTTTTCTTTTCTTTTTGATGTTTTGGCCTGCTTTATCTATCAGGTGGTGGGAGGAATTCACTCAGGTGCTCTATTTGTGTATTTCTCTTCACAATCTGTCAAATTTTACTTTATATATTTTGACACTATGTTTTTAGATACATAATTATACAGTCTCAGTATTTATCTTAGGTATATCTTCCTGATAAAGTGAAACTTACCAAAATTATATGTTGGCCCTCTCTATCTCTAACAATACCTATTCTTTAAAGTCTATTTCACCCTCTCCTTCTATCTGCCTCTCCCCCTGCTTATACTCTCTCTCGCTAATAAAAAATAAAAAATCTTTAAAAAAAAAAAAAAAAGGGGGGCGCCTGGGTGGCTCAGTCGTTAAGCGTCTGCCTTCGGCTCAGGTCATGATCCTGGGGTCCTGGGATCGAGGCCCGCATCGGGCTCCCTGCTGGGTGGGGGGCCTGCTCCTCCCTCTCCTTCTGTCTGCTGCTCCCCCTGCTTGTACTCTCTCTCACTAATAAAAAATAAAAAATCTTTAAAGTCTATTTCATATATTATCAGTATAGTTAAGCCAACTAGATTTTGTTTGTATTTGCTGTTTGTAAATATTTTTTTATCCCATTCTACATACTTTTAATTTAAGTGTGCCTTTTATGAACACATTTAGTTGCATTTGATTTTTCCATGTTGGGCAATCTTTATTAAGTGGGATTTTAGTTCATTTTTGATTATAGTAAGTGGTATTTGGAATCATCTCTACCATATCTGGTGCTTTCTGTTTGCCTGACTTTTTTATGCATCATGTTCTCTGATTTTTTCCGTCTTTCACATTGATTGAGTTTAGAAGTTTTATACTTGCTATCCATTCTTTTCATTATACCCTAGAAAATTCACATATGTGCTTAATTTATCAAGGTTCACTTTTAGCTATATTTTTATTTTCCTTCAGAACAAAGAAGAACCTTAGAAGACTTTATTTCTGCTGTTCCTGTCAACTTATATCATTGCTGCCCAGTATTTTAGTCATCTTTTTTTTTTTAATTCACAAAAGGTGCACTGTTCAGTGCTGTACGTCAAGCGCTTAAAGCAGGGCCTTCCACATAGTCATTGTTCATAAGTAATTATTGAATCTGTTAGTTGAATATACCCAAGTAGTTAACACCTTTTGTCTCCCATTATACCTTCTGGCATTTGTCTGCCTTCATTTTCTTTCCGCCTGAAGAGTAATTCTTTAGAGTTTCCTTCAGTGAGGGTCTATTGGTGACAGACATAATCTGTTTGTTGTCTGAAATGTTTGTATTTTGCTTTCGCTCATTAATGGTACTTTGATGGTTATTTAGTTCTGCATTCTTTTCAACACAGTGAAATGTTCTTCCATAGGCTTTTGACTTCCATTGCTGCCTCTAAGAATTTGGTTGTCAGTCGCGGCACCTGGGTGGCTCAGTCAGTTAAGTGTCCCACTCTTGGTTTTGGCTCAGGTCATGATCTCAGGGTAAGATGGAGCCCTGCATTGGGAACTGTGCTCAGCGGGGAGTCTGCTGGAGATTCTCTCTCTCTTTCCCTCTGCCCCTGCCTTTTCTTGAGTGTGCTGGCACTCTGTCTTTCTCTAAGATAAATAAATTTTTAAAAATCAATAAATCTTTTTTAAAAATTTCTTTTTTTTCCTCTAAGATAAATAAGTCTTTTTAAAAAAGATTTAAAAAAATCTTTAAAAAATCTTTATGCTGGTTGTCAGTATAACTGTTATTCTCCTGAAGGTACTCTGTCTTCTATTTTAAAAGTTTTCTCTTTGTGTTTAATTCCATATACTTTCACTATGCATACCCCACAGTGGATTTCCTTTTATTCATCCTTTTTGAGAATCATTAGTGTTCATAAATGTGGGAATTGGTGTCTTTTACCAATTATGGAAAATTCTCAGATATTATCACTTTCAAGATACATCAGCCCCATTACTTTCATTTTTCTCCTTATGAAACTCATTCACTTAGAATAAGATACACCTTTTTACTCTCTTCTCCCTATCTCAAACCCTATTTTATACTTTCCATCTCTTTGGTTTTCTCCTGCATTGTGGATAAGATCTTCAGATCTAACTTCAAATCAACTAATTATTTCTTTAGGTGTATCTAATTAGCCATCAATCTAAATATTCAATTATTTAATTATAAACATTATGTTCAGTTATTATATTTTATTTCTAAAAGTTATAGTTTTTAAATTTTTGAATCTGCTTAATCATTTTCTATAGTCTCTTGTTTCTTATTCATATATTCAACTCCTTTTTCTTTTTATAACATATTAAACATACTTTATGTTTAATTTTTAATGATTAAAATATCCCAAGAGTTTTTAGAATCTGCTGTCTGTATTTTCTGCTGATTCTCACTTGATGGTATCTACTGCCCATCTTTTTTCTATGTGAGTGTGCTGTGCTTCTTGGAAATGTAGTCTAACATACAATGAGTGACGAGATCCGTCAGTGATTTTCTCAGTATGTGGGATATGGGAATGCGAGAAAAGGAGAATAGGAGGGAGGGCGACATTATTGAGGGGCACAAGAGAACTTTTGGAAGTGATGTATATGTTCCTTATCTTGACTGTGGTGCTGGTTACAGAGGTGTATACATGTATTAAAACTTGTCAAATTGTTTGCTTTATGCAGTTTATTGTGTATTAATTATACCTCACTAAAGTGGTTTTTTAAAAAATTGGATACATAGGTACCAGAATCTTAATGGCCAGTCCTCTATATGGTAAATTCACTGATCATTTTGGTTGTACTTTTCTCACTTTTTTATGTTGAAAAAAAAAATGCGCTTTGACATAGGGATTTCATGTTTCTGAATCTGTTCTAAGCAAGTCCCCAGATGAACAAAAGATTACATACAGTCTTGTGAATTACAATGTCGTTGATAAGAAGAAAAGTTTAGAAGCAACTTAAATACTGAACAGTAGAAGTTAGGTAAATTGTGAAATAGATGATGGAATATAATAAAGACACAATCATCTGGGGAGGGCTTCATGATAAAATGTTGAGTAAACAAAATAGCATGAAATCAAACTGTTTACACTCTGATAATTTCATAAAGATTCAAAGAGAGAAGATAAACCAAAAGATTAACAATTGTTATGTTGGGGAATGGAATTGTGGGTAATTTCTCTTTTTCTTTTTATGCTTTTCTTCATATTTTGAATTCTCTACCATGAATATGTATCACTTCTCTCAGAAAAAAATGTTTTAGAAAATGAATAAAAGGAAACTTCCCAAATAATTGTTCTTTTATCTTTCAATGAGAAGGCTTTTAAAAGAATCCTCTCATAGAGGATTTCAAGCACGTCAAGAAAATTGTTCAGAACGCTGAGAGTCTTATGGTGAATGTGACAAGGTTATATTCCAACTTCTGACATGTTAATCATTAATGTTTTCCTGGTCCCTAGTCTGTCTGAACAGAGAGATGAATACATTAGAGATGGGTAAATAAAAAAGTGATTTTCTTTCTCAATTAATATAATGACACACTTTCATGATGAATTTTCTAAATCATTTTAGGTTATACCTTACTCTTTGTGAGTTCAATTATCTTTGTCATAAAAAGCTTTTTTTCCATAGGCAACCTTTACTCATTTTTCATTGCCTAATTTAACTATAAAGCTGTTAACATTCTGTTTTAAAGCTGATGATAAATTGCCTTGTAACCTATTAGAAATTTCTGAAATTAGGTGGTATAATACTCACAGATATAACCTTACCAATTACAAGGAGAAAAAAAATCTGAAAACATAAATATGGCTTTACCCTTGAAACCTGACAGGCGTTTGGATAAGAAAGAGATGAACCATTTCATGTATTTAAATTCCTTTAGACTTCTAGCTCTCTGTGTGTCATTGTTATGATTAGTCCTTCTTAACACTTACCTTCTACTGAATGTGTGAAAAACATGTTCTCTATTGTTAATGACTCAGTAATGTTTTACTCAAGAACTGCATAATGGGAGAAAGTTTCAATAAAAAAAGAAAATTCACATTAGCATTAACTGGTTATTTATAGGTATATATGTTTCATGCCTTCTCTTTGTCGGTAATCAAAATAGTGTGAAAATTCAGACTGAGGCTTGGAATGACAATATCTTTCTAAATCTCTTAGAAAAGGTCCCTCAAATTAATTTTAAGTGAACAATATACCTTACATTTTAAACGAATACCTACTAACACCTTTTTTGTTTTACTGGACTGTAAATAATTCCTAAAACCAAAATAAGAAAATCTTTAAAATCAATTTGTTTTGAAAAAAAATCAATTTGTTTGGAACTCTATTTCTGTGAGCTATTATTTTCTAGCATTTTACCAATTCATCTGTATTCCAGTTATTAATGATGCATTTTCTTACACTGACCATTTTTAAATGGCATTTAATTTGCCCCCTTTTCCACTTTCTGACATTTGCTTCTTCTCCATGATTTTTGCTGTATCTGACACTAAGCAGGTGTCTTAGGAAACAATCAAGTATCATTCTCTAAAAGTTCTGCAGTAGCCTGTATGTTAATATCATTTGTTCTTCTTGTTACCATGCTAACGTGAGTGGTTTAATTCTCAAAGTTATATTCTCTCAATATAGATATCTATCGACACTATATGTGTATATATATATATATATAGAGAGAGAGAGAGAGAGAGAGGTGTAACATATAGAGAGATATCTATTTATCTATATCTTTCCGTATATCTATATGTATCTGTCTGTCTTTCTATCTATCTATCTATCTATCTATCTATCTATCTATCTATCTATCTATATACAGAGATAGAGAATATGTAGAGAGGAGAATCTCAGAACAGGCAAATTTTAGTTTAAGAAAATTAAAGCCCTGATCAAGCATTTCAATCCTACATGCTATCTCAAGTATAGTTTGGGAAGTGTGGGAGTGAACATGTGTTGTCCATTTCTTCCTCTTTGCCTTTGCGCAATAGCTTTTGACTTGGAAGGAGGTTTTTTTGTTTGTTTGTTTGTTTCTGTTTGCTGCACAGTTAGCCTAACATCCAGTTCATTTGCAAGGGTCCCTTTGGCTGCTTTGGTGGTATGTTATGACAGCCTGTTAGCCTTGGACATTCCAGTGCATTTCATATTACTTATCTCTCAGTTGTCCCACTATAATGTGACTGGTGAATTTCTACTTGCTCACTAGTTTTGTAGAAATGTTTCCCAATTGATCTGCATTGCACCTGTGGCTTATTTCCCTGTGTTGGCAAAACCCAGAACTGGAAGGAGCATGAAGTACAATGCTATTTCTTAGCTTTCTTGGTAGTAAGTTGGTGCTAAATGCACTGATGCGTGTAGTGTTTTTCTGCAATGATGGGAAATCCCATTTAACTTAAATGACAAGCAGCAAAGATAACAGCAATAACATAAGCCCAAACTTCGCAGAACATTTGAGGACAAACATCTCAGACAATTCATAAGAATTAAGATGTTTTTCACTACAAGTAACAGAAATCCAGACTCCAACTGATTAAAACAATAAAGAATGAATGGTCTCACTTGACTGGAAGTTCAAACATGGGGTGCGCTTCATGGCAGGTAGATTCAGCAATGTTATCAAGGGCCCAGGTGTTTTCTGTCTCTGTCCTATAATTCTAAGTGTGACTTCCTCCTCAGCATAGTAGTAAGAGCTACAGCAGTCCCATGTATTGTATCTATACCCAGTACTGCCCAGGGGACAAAGAGAATCTATCTCTTTCTATGGCTCTCTCATAGGAGCAAGGAAGGAAATGTTCCCTGAGTCTCTGGCAGACTTCCCATTATACTTTAGGTCAAAATGGGATCATTTGCTGGTTCCAGAACCAATCCTAGGCAAGATTACTCTTGAAGCAGTTTCTTCCTGAAATTGGGATGAGTTCAGTTTCCCCGGAGACCTACGGCTACTTGGATTTGGGGAGATATCCGATCATAATCGGGGTTTGAATAGTATAAAAAAGTGGAGAAATGAATTCTGGGTAGGTAACAAGTAAAGTCTGCTACCTGGTTGTATCGTCATAATTGGACCCTGAAAAAATACAGAGGGAAATGAGAGCCCCTCTGGCCAACTCACTATGACCAATGTGTGTTTCTAAAGCATAGCTTGAGGAAAAAAGAAGAAAACAATGAAATTGTCCATCTTTTGGCCTGAGGCTAAAATAATTAATATAATTCCTTAGTGAGCAGATAGTATAGTTTGATTCACTAAACATCCTTTCCAACCCTTTTTTTCCTGTTCTGTAGAGATTGGAAAGTAAAGTCCTTGATTTCACAGCCCGTGTAGCAGGTTGGATTGGCCATGAGAAGAGTTCTGGCCAATTAGACTTAGGAAGAAGTCACTGGATCAGGCTTCATTCCTGAATAAATGTCAAATTCGGATATGATGTTTGGAAGCTGAGTATCTGCCTTGAAACCGGGAAAATAAAAGTCACCTGTCAAGGATGGTGGAGCAAGGAGGCTAGGCCCCCAGTGGCATCATTCGAGCTCTGAACTATCTAACCCCAGAACTTCGATTATGTGAAAAAACATAAGCCACAGTAGTAGCTGAAGGCAGCACAATAAAATATATAGAATATCAAAATTCTTTATTTAACTTTACTCATATTTTATCCACTTAGTCTTTGGCTGTTTCCCAAAGACCAAATTAGAGAAATTTCTCAAATTGTATGTATCACAAATATTTGAACTAATACCAACCCTGGAAACCAACGAATCACACTCTGGGTGTTTAAGCAGAGACAGCTGTGGCTGAATCTGCACAGCAGCATTTATAGAAATCAAATGTTGTATACACAACTAGCACCTGAACCACTCCAAGTTTCACAGATCAGCAGTCCATTTTGAGCCCACCTGTCAGTCTCAATAACACGTTGAATGCAACTTAACGGAACAAAGAACAGTTAATTATGTCTTATGTAAACTGATCCTGAAATCAGTCTGAAAATATTAACATGCATGAATGGGGTTGTATTACAGCAAAGAAGTAAAAATTTACATTAAGGATACTTTGTTTAGCAATGTTTGAACTGCTAACAGTCAAATAGTAAGCAGACAGTCCTTCTTTTATCTGATTTTTATTTATTTATTTCAAATTTTTTTTATTACCATATAATGTATTATTTCTTTCAGGGGTACAGGTCTGTGATTCATCAGTCTTAACACAATTCACAGCGCTCACCATAGCACATACCCTCCCCAATGTCCATCATCCAGCCACCTCATCCCTCTCACGCCCCTCCACTCCAGCAACCCTCAGTTTGTTTCCTGAGATTAAGAGTCTCTTATGGTTTGTCTCCCTCTCTGGTTTCATCTTGTTTCATTTTTCCTTCCCTTCCCCTATGATCCTTTGTCTTGTCTCTCAAATTCCTCATATCAGTGAGATCATATGATCCTTGTCTTTCTCTGACTGACTTATTTTGCTTAGCATAATACCCTCTAGTTCCAGCCATGTCATTGCAAATGGCAAGATTTTCATTTTTTTGATGGCTGCATAATATTCCATTGTGTATATATATATATATATATATATATATATATATACACACACCACATCTTCTTTTTCCATTCATCTGTTGATGGACATCTAGGCTCTTTCCATAGTTTGGCTTTTGTGGACATTGCTGCTATAAACATTGCGGTGCATGTGCCCCTTTGGATCACTGCATTTGTATCTTTGGGGTAAATACCCAGTAGTGCAATTGCTGGGTCAGCAATAGAGGGTAGTTCTATTTTCAACTTTTTGAAGAACCTCCATACTGTTTTCCAGAGTGGCTGTACCAGCTTGCATTCCCACCAACAGTGTAGGAGGGTTCCCCTTTCTCTGCATCCTCGCCAACATCTGTCATTTCCTGACTTGTTAATTGTAGCGATTGTGACTGGTGTGAGGTGGTATCTCATAGAGGTTTTGATTTGTATTTCCCTGATGCCGAGATTTGAGCACTTTTTCATGTGTCTGTTGGCCATTTGGATGTCTTCTTTGCAGAAATGTCTCTTCATGTCTTCTGCCCATTTCTTGATTGGATTCTTTGTTCTTTGGGTGTTGAGTTTGATAAGTTCTTTATAGATTTTGGATACTAGCCCTTTATCTGATATGTCATTTGCAAATATCTTCTCCCATTCTGTCGGTTGTCTTCTGGTTTTGTTGTTTACTTTGCTGTGCAAAAGCCTTTTACCTTGATGAAGTCCCAATAGTTCATTTTTGCCCTTGCTTCCCTTGCCTTTGGCGATGTTTCTAGGAAGAAGTTGCTGCGGCTGAGGTCGAAGATGTTGCTGCCTGTGTTCTTCTCAAGGATTTTGATGGACTCCTGTCTCACATTTTGGTCTTTCATCCATTTTGAGTCTATTTTTGTGTGTGGTGTAAGGAAATGGTCCAGTTTCATTCTTCTGCATGTGGCTGTCCAATTTTCCCAACACCATTTGTTGAAGAAACTGTCTTTTTTCTATTGGACATTCTTTCCTGCTTTGTCAAAGATTAGTTGACCATAGAGTTGAGGGTCCATTTCTGGGCCCTCTATTCTATTCCACTGATCTATGTGTCTGTTTTTGTGCCAGTACCATACTGTCTTGATGATTACAGCTTTATAATAGAGCTTGAAGTCTGGAATTGTGAAGCCACCAGCTTTGCTTTTCTTTTCCTCTGGCTATTCGGGGTCTTTTCTGGTTCCATACAAATTTTAGGATTATTTGTTCCATTTCTTTGAAAAAAGTGGATGGTATTTTGATAGGGATTGCATTAAATGCGTAGATTGCTCTGGGTGGCATATACATTTTCACAATATTTGTTCTTCCAGTCCATGAGCATGGAACATTTTTCCATTTCTTTGTGTCTGCCTCAATTTCTTTTATGAGTATTCTATAGTTTTCTGAGTACAGATTCTTTGCCTCTTTGGTTAGATTTATTCCTAGGTATCTTATGGTTTTGGGTGCAATTGTAAATGGGATCGACTCCTTAATTTCTCTTTCTTCTGTCTCATTGTATAGAAAGAAGTGCAACTGATTTCTGTGTATTGATTTTATATCCTGCCACTTGACTGAATACCTGTATGAGTTCTAGCAGTTTTGGGGTGGAGTCTTTTGGGTTTTCCACATAAAGTATCGTATCATCTGCAAAAAGTGAGAGTTTCACTTCTTTGCTGATTCGGATGCCTTTTATTTCTTTTTGTTGTCTGATTGCTGTGGCTAGGATTTCTAATACTGTGTTGAATAGTAGTGGTGGTAGTGGACATCCCTGCCGTGTTCCTGACCTTAGGGGGAAAACTCTCAGTTTTTCCGCATTGAGTATGATGTTCACTGTGGGTTTTTCATAGATGGCTTTATGATATTGAGGTATGTACCCTCTATCCGTACACTGTGAAGAGTTTTAATCAAGAAAGGGTGCTGTACTTTGTCAGATGCTTTTTGTGCATCTATTGAGAGGATCATATGGTTCTTGTTCTTTCTTTTATTAATATATTGTATCACGTTGATTGATTTGTGGATGTTGAACCAACCTTGCAGCCCAGGAATAAATCCTACTTGGCCGTGGTGAATAATCCTTTTAATGTACTGTTGGATCCTATATCCAGCTAGGCTGTCATTGAAAATAGAAGGAGAGATAAAAAGCTTCCAGGACAAACAAAAACTAAAAGAATTTGCAAACACCAAACCAGCCCTACAATAAATATTGAAAGGGGTCCTCTAAGCAAAGAAAGAGCCTAAAAGTAAGATAGACCAGAAAGGAACAGAGACAGTATACAGTAACAGTCACCTTATAGACAATACAATGGTACTAAATTCATATCTTTCAATAGTTACCTTGAATGTAAATGGGCTAAATGCCCCAATCTAAAGACACAGGGTATCAGATTGGATAAAAAAACAAGACCCATCCTTATCAGATTTTTTTTTTAAAGAAGACACAGATTGCTTAGAAAATATAACTTCTGACTACATGCGACCAGATGACAAAAGAGGTTAGCTAGAGGGAAATTTGTTCTCTACCAATAAATAAAAAGTGCCTTTAAAATACACCATTATGGGGATAAACTATTTTTAGTTTAGAATTACTCCTCAACTGCTTTAATACCACAGCTTTATTCCATTTGCCTCTCATCTACTCCTGCTGGGGTTTCTGCTGCAGTCTATTGACATATATAAGGGTTTCCATTACCTTTAAAAAACAAAACCAGCAATCATTTTTCAAAAGACACTTATATTGTCAGTATGTAATTATTGCTAATATTAAGCATTCAGTAACATTGTATGTCAACTATACTTCAATAAAAAAAGGTATTAAGGGGGCACCTGGGTGGCTCAGTCAGTTAAGCGTCTGATTTCAGCTCGGGATATGATCCCAGGGTCCTGGGATGGAGCTCCAAGTCCAGCCCCCCGCTCAGCGGGAAGTCTACTTCTCCCCTCTCCCTCTGACCCTCCTCCCACTCATGCACTCGCTCTCAAATAAATAAATAAATAAATAAAATTTAAAAATGTATTAAGGGGCACCTGGGTGGCTCAGCTCAATTGGTTAAGCCAACGACTCTTGATTTCGGCTCAGGTCATGGTCTCAGGGTCGTGACATTGAGCCCCACATTGGGCTCCATGCCAGAAGGGAGATTCTTTCCCTCTCCCTCTGCCCCTCCCCTGGTCGCTTGCTTGCACCCAATCTCTCTCTCTCTCTCTCTCAAATAAACAATTAAAATCTTTTAAAAAATTAAAAAGGTATTAAAATTAAAACTTTAAAAAATGTTCTCTAGCACAAATATGATCTTAATCAAAGTTGGGACAAAGATCCCTGTGAGATATTTTACCAAAATATTTATGTTAAAGATATAATTCTGTTCTGTTTTGGGTCTGGTTTCTATCAAAATGCCTCATCATCATTTAATTGCCTTCAGGTAAAACAGGAAAATGAGGACTATCTAGACAAATATGAAGGGGCCTTTATACATACCCATTCATACAGTTAAAAGTATTAATACAAGCTGCTACATGGTATGTGGATAGTTTATTCTTTTAAGTAACACTAATTATTAATGTTGTGTGTCAGAAGAAACAGATGAAATGTTTAGGACTCAGTAATATGCTGGAACATTTGCCTCTAATAGATGTATGCAAAACCGGAGACAGTGACTTTGAAATTTTTTTATGTCACTATTTTTAGCAGGGTAATCCTTTCTTTAAACCAGAGCTTACAAAGAAGCCCCGTGCAGAGTCACACAGATAAATACAGAGCTCTTGGCTGAAGGAAAGCTGGCATGTTTAAAAACTGGTCTTCTTAGCTCACCCATTCCTCCTGAGTGGCCCCTGAGGCACGTCTGCCAAACTATTAGAATCTTTCATAAGGTTCCAGAGACCCTGGGACCCTAATGTTTCCTCCTGTGTCGTCATAATTGTACCAGTTTTAGCTTCCCTGGGAGGACGATTTAGGTGGCCAAGAATTGGGAAGAAGGACCCTTCTTCTGGGAAATGGGAAGTGTCCTGAGTTCCAAACTGTACTTCATGCTCTCTAGTCCTTTTAGGACATCTGATTATTGAATAGAAGGGATGGTGTAGGGGTCCTTGGGATTTCCTAATGGGCAGTTCCCACTCATGTTTTACTGCTCCGGTAGCTGTATAAAGTTGACACTGCTATTAGAGTACAAGACATGAGAGATCTTTTCCCCTCATTTTTGTGGGGGGAAAAAAAAGGGTGTGTGCACACGCATGTACATGTGCTTCATGACCTGAAATTTAAAACCTTCCAGTTAGCTTTGAGCCAGTTCCAAGAAGCCCATAGAGGTTAATTAATGTCGCTCTAAAACACTGCTAGTGAAGCCTCTAAAAACAGAGTAGACTGTAGAAATGGAGTGATTGTGCTATTTTGTTCTATTAAGCTAAATTCCTTTAAGCAGAGAAACTAGCCTCCATGGTATATGTAAGAAACCACACAAGACGTGACACAGCCACAGATGCTGTTTTGGCAAACCAGCTACAAACTGTCTGAAACCCCTTCCTCGTATTTCAACCCACCTAGGGTCGCCTTTTATGCCTTTACTTCAGGTTGTACACACACCTTCACTTTTCCTGGTTTACACCTGGTCTTCTCTAGGATACATTAGGCTTTCTGTACCAACTCTAGACACTTAGATTCTCATGTATGAGGGAGTATTCAGATAGGAAATAGGTGGTGGACTCAACAGGGCCACCAGGAGGGAGAACATGATGGAGCGTAAGAAGGGTCTGCCCAACTTGACCTGCTGCCTTTGACAGAAGGACAGAGCCAATCAGAGGGCACTCAGCAAGGAGGTGGGAGAATAAATATCTTGACCTCATTTTTATCCCACTCTTCCTCTAGTGCTTTCCATTGGCCATACCCAGACTAGAGTCTCCTGGGGCACAGAGGAGAGTAAAGGAGGATTGGAAAGTACAGGACAAAATAAAAGAAAAATCTGGTACTCTTGGAAATGCCTTTCCTATCTCAACCTTTTTATCTGGAAATAGCAAATATCAATAACAAAATCTATTATTTACTACATCCCAGTCTCTGTACTAAGCATTCTATAGGCATTATGTTCATGTACACTTTCTAACTCATTTTAAAATATAAGTACTAACATAACATAATAAAGAATCAATCAATCAATCAAAATTTACAAATATATGTAAGTACTATTATTCGTTCCGTTTTACCCACAGATAGAGTGAGGATGAGAGTTTCGGTAACTTTCCAAGGCCTTAGAGGCAAGTAAGTATTAGAGTCAAGGCTTGAGCCTAAGTATGACTCTGAAACTCATGCTTCGCATCAGTTTTCAAGTACTCTTCCACTGATACCCCAGTATCATTCTCAGCCAACTGATCTGGTTTTCTCTGCTGAAATTCTTGAATTTTTAGACTGCATTGGACAACCCGTTCCTTGAAAATAAAACTTTGAACCTATAGAGCTCCATACTGTCACTTAATTGTGACAACATTGATGAGAAGACCACAAACTTTTATTTGTCTTCAGTGGGAAGATGATATAACATATAGAAGTTTTGGGAGAGGACTAAAAAAGTCTAGTAATACCTGCAGATCTAAGCATTTAGCAGTGAAAATGGTGAATGGGTGACGTTCCAGAAACTGGAAAAAAAAATCTTAATTATTCATGCAGGCAAATAATAATGTGACCAACCTGATATTGCCCCGTTAGTAACCAATCATTTCTCTCTGACTCGGGTACCATAGAGAATGGATTTTGAAGTTAACATCCTTACTTTGAACATTAGTTTATTTTCCCCAGGTCACTCGCAAAACACCATTTATTTATGACAAATTTCTATCATGACATGACCCATGTCATTAGCCTGGCATTTAAGATTCTCGATTCGGGCTTTTTCTATTCAAGTGGCCAGGACTAGATCTATTTAGAAAATTAATATTACTTTTAAACGTGTGTAACTCTTTTCACACAGCAATGATGACTTTCTATTTCAAAAGGGAAAGTTTTGTTATCTGAAGACACTCATTTTTCCATACTAGAACAGACATAATCCTATACCTTAAGCATTTTATTCTTAGTGTTCCAGCTTTCAACATACAAGTATCCAAGTGAAATGAGGTTACCTTAGTTACCTCCTAACTCCCGGCTTGTGGTCACTCACCTGGAAGCCAGAAAATACAATATAGCATTTCAATTTTCTTATATGTATTGGTCTTGTATTTGGCATCATTTAGAATAACAATCTGGGTACTTAATCTAGTGTGTTCTACTTCTAAATGAATTTATTTGAAATCATGTGCACCTGATTGTCAAAAAAATACATTTAATTATA
Source organism: Phoca vitulina (assembly GCF_004348235.1). NCBI lineage: Eukaryota > Metazoa > Chordata > Mammalia > Carnivora > Phocidae > Phoca > Phoca vitulina. Next base: position 3,541,831 of record NW_022589738.1, read on the forward strand.
AGTGCCTCTAAAAAATTCAGATTAAAACGTGTGATAAATATGCAAACGTGAATATTTTAATATTCAAGAACTAACAGAACTAATTGACAGTGGGGGTTTACCGGATGTGATTCATAGAAGGAGACCATGAAATTATTAACATTAAAACAATATATATCTGCAACTTACATACAGTAGACTAAAAGTTGTCAAATTTCTTTTGTCTTTGGGTTTAAACTATTTTGTTTTCATTTTTATATCTGCATATGTAACATTTAGATACTCTAAAAGTTAATTTGGTAAAAGTCTTCTTTCTGAATAGAATTTCCTATTAATTTAATTTATCATGTTATAAACCAGAATTTATGTTATCATAAGTGAGATGGGCTACTCACTTATGTATTCCACATATATTTTTTCAGCACCGACAACGTACTTGTCATTGTATCAGACAGTGGGAACGCAAAGATTGGCAGCTTCCGTAATGTCTAAAACATTTCTTTAAAAGCTATTGGTGTTCTGTAAATATTTGTTGAAAGAATGAAGACCAGGTCCTTGACTTTGGGGAATTACACATGTGGATAATAACAGTGTTGTACTGCAGGGGGAGAAGAGTTCTGATACCTCTAGAGCTCAGAAGAACTTCTGGTGGAAGGAACCACAAGTTCCATGGAGAGGCAGATATTATGACTTGGTGACCCACCTTTTGATAGGTGGATATGGTGATAGGAGGTGGTGTGGCCAAAGGCACATCCTCAGAAAAGAATAAAGTATCCATATCTGAAGAATGAACTATAGACCAATTTGACTGGACATAGTCTGTGTGTAAAGGAAACAAACTCAGGAAGGTTGTGCGTGTTCTCAAATGCAGGCTGAAAAGTTTGAACTTTGGGAGTCACTGGAGGCTTCTGAGCATAAGCATGGTAAGATTGAAACATCCTTCATGAAGATTAATCTCGCTGCAATGCACAGGATGGGTTGTCGCAATGGGAGATGAAAATTGGGAAATCCCCTAAGAGATTCATGTTCACATGGAAGGTAATAATAGTCTGAGTAACCAAATGGTGTCCCTATGTCTAAAACTATTACTCCAAAATGCTTCAAAGGGTTATATGAGATTTCAAGAAGTTTCAAGTTTGCAGCAATCACTGTTACTCTAAAAGAGCAACTTTTATGTGAAGCTACCTCACTCTCTCACTTCTTTAGGATATTAGGCTTCCTAAAATATGCAAAACACTGGACTACAGTTGTAAATCTGAACTTCTGCTAGTCTCCACTTGAGACCATCTTAGGCCCTCACTGAGAATCTATTTAAACTTTTAAACACAATTAAATGAAACATATTATATTGATTTCTATAACATAGGGGATTAGAGAAGCTCATCAGAAGGTGACAACAAGCTTAAAAAGTATAGGCCATTCTTGTAGGCACAGCAACAACACCTGAATAAATTCTGATGCTGGTAATGTACTTTGGCAAATAATATTCAGAATGATGGTGGTTATCGCACAAAGTTTAAGCTGTCTCTTGCAATTTCTGTTAAAGGAAGCTAGAATATTCACTTCGGGGAAACCGAAACCGTATACCTTATTTTCGCTTCACAGCCCGCACCAGTGCCTGAAAGAGTGAAAATTGAAATTGGAGAGGCAAATAAGACTTTCTCTGAAATCATCACTTTTTTAAAGGTCCAAGTCTTAAAAGTACATTCCAGCTTCCTAGAAAACATATTTCCACAGTAGAATTTAATATCAAGTAACAATGGAAATGTTGTGTCTCCAAAGCCTTAACATAAAATTTGAGATTTAAAAATCAAGGAACTTGACTTCATTCATTGTCATTTAAGCTCCCTGTGTGTGTTGGCATTTTTCTCCGAAGAGCACTTGCTCTGAAGTACAGCCAGTATTTCTTCCATTGTGATCACTAGTTGCACTCGAACTTTTCATGTCAGCAAAATTTGTTGTGTAGGTGTGCGTGAGTGCACCCGGCCTTCCTTCCCTTCCTCACTTCCCTGGGCGCCCGTTGTCCTTACTCCTCCCGCTGGTTCTTAAACTTTAAAGTGTGTAAGTATCACCAGACACGATTCTTTCAAGTATGTGTTCCTGCTCCTACACTCCTTGGAGATTCCGATTCCATAGCGGGGGAAGCCTGAGACTCTGCATTTTGATGAGCCCCACTAAGTGGTTCTGAGGCAGGGGTGCCAGGGATCCTACTTTGAGTGGCCAGAACTTAAGCCCTCACTCTTCACTTGTGTTAGAGGTCAGAGTCCTGACTTTAAATAGATGCTATTATTGTTTCATTCTGTTGATGAATAAAGCCAAGCAATGTGGAAGGCCAGGAAATGTTTCCGGAAAGACCGAGTAACGGCATGCCCACCTAGAGCCTTAGTAGCCTCATTCCCACATTGAGGAGTGCAGTTTTACACGGTCAATCCTGAGCTGTTGTATTGTAAGTTAAATGACCTAATTTATACTATGTGCTGAGATATTTCCAAAGACAAATCACTTCCAAGGCTAGTACCTTTTCTGCACTTAATTACACTTGGGTTCCCATCCAATTCAAAGCCATGTCTACAAAGGCTGGCATTTAGTCAGCTAAATATTTGAATACTTCTTTGTTCCAACGGAGGAAAGCACAAGACTAATTTCTATACAAGTAATTACAGGTGCAGGTTATGTTTGCAGTCTTAAAAAAGGAAGTGTCTCGGTGAAGGGGAAATTAAATGAGAGGGTTAAGTGCATGACCTGGAAAGGATATTTGAATCACCTGTGATTTTCCATCCTGTTTTAGAATTCATCTTTCCTACAAGGTGGGGCCACATTACCAGCTGTGTTCTTCTTAATAGGAGGAAATGAGGGACTGGGGGAGAGAAAAATAGATACAAAAATGAGCCAAACACAATCACCGGGACATAGAAAGTCTTTTTAAAGCTAGCAGGAAGTAGGTGGAGATCTATACAATAAAGGGGTAAATAAAAACATATTAGGAAAAAAATACTGGAGTCCTTTCCCGTCCACAAAAGACAATCACATTCTGTCTTTAGATCTCTTTGCTCGGTTCACTTTGGAAAGAGCTTTCTCAGCTAAAATTACAGCTGTCAGTTTTGTTGGCAGAAAGTGTTTCCAAGTTCTACGGTGTGATAAAGAAGTGTGTTTCTGAGCACTGTCAACATTAGTCAGGTAACTTGAGGCCCTCTTTCCTCCAGTGTGGATTCCTTGGCCACCTTGGTCCTTGTAACAAGCTCTCAAGAGGTGCTGATGCTGCCTGTCCATGGCCACGCTTTGAGACCACTGATCTAAAATGTACTGCTTACTCCTAGTAAACGTTGTCTGTTGTGTGTAATTCATTTTTTATACTCCTAGTCATTGAGCTGTACTTTAGACACCGAATACAAAGGAAGAGTTTATTCCACAAAATTTTATTGAGAACCTGCTAAGTGCCGGGCACTCTTGTAGACATTGTCAAATCTGTCTCTTAACAACAGAGACAAAGTAGAGTTTACATTCAAATGGGAGAAGGTAGACAGTAGAAAATAAATAAGCGTCTAACATATCAGGTGGCGGTATATGCTATGAACAAAACCAAGAGAGGGTACATAGCTTAGACAGGGGACAATAGGGAAGGGTAAAGTGGCCAGAGAAGGCCTCTCTGAAGAGGTGATGTTCAATCAGGGCTTTGGAGGCAGTGAGATAGCAGGAAATGCAGATTCAAACGCTCTTTGTGGTAAAAAGCATGGAGTCAGGCCAGAGTTCAAAACTTACAACTGGCACTCTTCTACTTATTTGACATGGGACAAATTACTTAACCCTTCTGTGCCTCAGATTCCCAGTCTATAAAATGGGGATAATAACATCTCCCCCAAAGTATTATTATGACAGTTAAATTAGGTGGTGTATTAGGGGCGCCTGGGTGGCTCAGTCGGATAAGCATCTGCCTTCGGCTCAGGTCATGATCTCAGGGTCCTGGGATCAAGCCCTGCATCGGGCTCTCTGCTCAGTGGGGAGTCTGCTTCTCCCTCTCTCTCTCTCCCTCTGTGCTCTCTCTCTCTTTCTCTCTCTCAAATAAATAAATGTAATCTTTAAAAAAATAAATTAGGTAGTATATTCAAGCATTTAGAGCAGTGCATGGCATATAGTGTCATATAAGAGGTGGATTTATTATGAGGATGATGAAGCTAAAAGTTCAGTCCCTCATATATATGGACCTTTCTGAGGCCCTCTATTGCATTTTGTATACAAAGTGTCATATTCTTTTTTTAAATAGATCCCCAAAATTGTATAAGCCTCCGGCCATGTATACCCTGGACCTGCCCCTGATCTTAGCTACTGTTTATTAGTCTCTGGGATAAATGATGCTAGACAAAGGCAATAAGAAATGCAAAGGCCCAGAGGCTGGGAGAACATCAAGGAGGATACTGTGACCAGAGGAAAGCGAGTGAGAGACTATGAGACCAAGGAGCAGGGTTGAGATCAGAGGGAACCAAGGAGTAGATCCTAGGCCTAGAGCAGGCCTTGGTCAAGTACTTTGTTTTTCTGAGTGAGATAGGGAGACACTGAAGGATTTGAGAAGAAGAGAGGCATGAACTGGTTCACATATTGGTAGAGCCACTCTGACTGCTATTTAGAGAATAGACAGTTGGCGAGGCAATATTAGAAGCTGGAAGACCCACGAAGAAGCAACAATCCAGGAAGGAGATAATGGTACCCAGGACTAAAGTAGAGGTGGTAGATGTTGATAGTTTCTGAACATATTTTAGTGATGGGACAAACAGGATTTGCTGACAGATGGGATGCGTGAGGGAGAGAGCTGTTCCAGATGATTGGAAGGTTTGGGTCTGAGTAACTGACTAATGAGGATCAGGATTGGACATGCACGTGACGTGGAAATCAAGAATTTCATTTTGGACATGTTAGTGTGGAGGTGCCTGTTTGACACATAGGATTCTGTGGGGTTTTTTAAATCCCAGGATATATAGCCTCAACGGACACTTTCAGGTTTGCTATAATTAAATTGCTTTATAGTCATATGCCTATTATAAAATTCTATACAGAATGTACCATATAGATCTTTGGAGTTATAACACGGATGACTTTTATGGCAAATTTGTTTTTGAAATAGGATGGAAGCCTAGCTTCCCCCGATAAAGCCTTTACTACATTTATCATTATCCCTTGACCACCTAACACACCATTCCAAGTCTACCATCTTGTGAGCTTCAACACATTCTATTTCATTTGAATATAGTTTTTCTGCCTTTCACAGGCCTTAAGGTTTACCATGGGAATGGGACCTTTAAGGATGTTGTGATACGTGAAGGTTTGCTACATCTGAAAAGGCTATGTTTATCATTATTGTTTATGAAAACATTTATTAAATGATACCATCATTAATCCCAGAGTTCCAAATGTTATTCTGTTCTCAGAGAAATACCCGTTGAGTTTCTTTTATTTGTTCTTTAATTTAAAAAATATTAAATATGTCAAATTTGGAAAAGATGAAAAGAATGGTTTAAAGAATATGCCTGTATTTTCTCATTTCTCTGGCCTTTATCAGTTCACCCTCCATGGCACTGCCACAAGTCTGTGCCTTTTATGTCACATGATGTGCAAGGTTTCTATTTAAACTCCCTTGTCTAACTAGGTAACACTATCCATATTATTAAAAAGAGTTTGTTCCCTTAGAGTGTAAGGGCCTAGGGAGAAGGGCCATGTTTGTTCATCTCCCTAACCTACTGCCCACGCCTTTGCTTGACCACAGGAGGTGCCAAACGTGCTACCTGAATAAAAGTTACAATGATGTACAGGACGATCAAGTCTTTTGGGTATTTTCTTTTTCTCTAGAAGAGACTTAATATCCATAAGGCACCATCAACAACTGCTTAAGAATGCTATCCACATAAAGGCACGTGACTTCAAATTCCAAGTCCATCAATTTGGGGCTTCATGAATTTGGCAAGTCACTAATTTATCTGAGTATTATTTATAAAATGGAATTCGTAGTATTTTCCTGTTTCATAGGGTCATAGTTAGAACTGAATGAAACAACATATGGATATGTCAAAATTAAGCACCCCTGGATGGAACCCAGAGGCATTGACAGTAGGGTGCACAGAAGATTCAGGACCCAGATCTCGATGCCCAACACTGGTTATGGGAGCAACAAGAAAACAAAGCACACGCTGCCCAGTAGCTTCTAGAAGTTCCTAGTCCACAACGTCAAGGAACTTGAAGTGCCGCTGATGTGCAGCAAACCTTACTGTACAGAGATTGCTTATAATGGCTCCTCCGAGAACCACAAAGCCATTGTGGAACGAGCAGCCCAGCTGGCCGTCAGAGTCATCAAACCCAATGCCAGGCTGCGCAGCGAAGAAAATGAATAGACTGCTTGTGTACCCATCATATTTGTGTTAATAAAACCATAAAACTACCAAAAATACAAATGGAAAAACATGATCTGGAAAGTACCAAAAATTGTGTTTGGATCTATCTAATCTGGAAGAATTTTTATTGACCGTGTCTAATCCTTATTCTGAGAATAATGTACTTTGCTACAGTTTCCAAACACGTTGCATGGAATTAGTGAAATGGACTTTCAAAAACTTTATTTCCCTCAGTATAAATTACAAAGGTTTAGTCATTTAACTTCAACTCCCATTAAAAGGTGAAGTTCTTTTTAAGCTAAACTGGCTCTCTTTTGAGATTCATGTGTAGAAAATAATCTGGTACAGGAAGGCTTACTGCAGAAGTCCTCTGACATTTCATTTTGAATTTGACATTTCAATTCAATTATTCTGAATTTAAGGTTTGTTAAGTCAGTGAATAAATTTGGGGGATTAAATGTCCCTGTACCTTTGCATATCTTTCATAACCTCTTATACGTTAGCCAGAATTAGAAAAAGAAATAGTCATCTTTCCTGCCGTAAGCTAAGATAGAATAGTTGGCATATTTAAACAATAAATGAGAATAAATGACAATGATAAAGTTTCACTAAGTCATTATGAAGCCCATCATAGCTCCATTAGATGATCATATGCAAATTTCCATAAAATTCAATACTTTATCCTAATTATACTAATATTTCAAATAATATTATTTCTTTGAATATATTTCCGTATTTTCCCATCATTCAATGAATATTGACTCACCATTTACCATCTTGCAGACTCTTTGAAAGGATAGCTGAATGGGGCTGACCCAATCAACACAGGTCCCAAAGGGCAGAAGTTGGGAGTACATTTTGCCCATATCTCTAGTCCCATGTTGGCAGGGAGAAAAAATCATGTTTAAAAGAGTTTCAGGCTACAAGGCTAGAAGCTGGCTTTACCCAAATGGATCCGCAAAGCAAGGACAATGTAAAGCAGGACTTACGAGATGTGTCTTGGAAATGGGCCTGAGAACAAGGAAAGAATAAAGTATAATGGTTCTAAATTAGAAATCAAGAGGAAAATTAGAGACAATATCCCTAGAGACCAGTGACTCTGTTTGTCCTGTTCACTACTGTATTCTCCATGCATAGTGCGTGGAACACAAATATGTATTGGCTGGAAAAATGCTATTGATCATTTGTGCGTGTTTGTGTTCCTGCCAAGGGCTCATGTGAGCAAACCAGATGCCAGGGTGGACTAAAGAAGGGAAGAACAAAGTTTTGGTAACACAAAGGTGAATGAGGCGTGGTTCTTGCCTTCCAACACTAGGTGATTAAGTCTCCCGTGGAACTCCGTTTACAGGAAGCAATACTTACGTTATTTGGGAGAGAAGAGTCTCTAAAAGGATTATTAGAACCTGGCCAGCAAAAAAAAAAAAAAAAAAAAAAAAAAGAAAGGAAAGGGAAGGGGAGGGAAGGGAAGGGGGAAGGAAGGAAGAGAGAGAGAGAAAGAGGGGAAGGAAGGAGGGAAGGGAAAGGAAAGGAAAGAAGGAAGGAAGGAAGGGTAAGGAAAGGAAAGAAGGAAGGAAAGAGAGAGAAAAAAAAGAAAGGAAGGAACGAAGGAAGGAAGGAAGGAAGGAAGGAAGGAAGGAAGGAAGGAAGGAAGGAAGGAAGAAGAAACTGACCAGCAGACAAAACAGGCATGGAATCCCAGAAAGAAACGAAAGGATGTGCAAAGTGTTTGAGCTATAAGAAAGCATGGCTTGTCTGGAAGATGTCTTATAGTTTAATACGAATGACATGACAAATGACATGGAAAGTGACATGAATCAGATTAAGAGGTATATTCAGTGACATGCTAAGGAATTTGAACTTTCTTAAGACAGCCTCAAAGAGTTAATTCTAGCATTTTGACATAAAGGTATGGCCCAAATATTTTAATCTTGTTATAGGGAAATTCGGCTTGTTAGTAAAAGTATTCTAGTGATCTAAAAGAGTATACTTAAGTCATGAAAGTGGAGAGCCTTTAGTTCTAAGGAGGAGAGAAAAAGTATATATTGTCAGAAGCCGTGCCAAAACAGGCACCTTTCCCCTCCCTCTCCAACATTATTTACTTAAAAGATCTTTTTCTTATCAGCCTCCAGGAACATTAGGTCCCAGTATGTGTACCCTCTAGTTTTATTACATGAGATTAGTAATAACCTCGTATATATTTCTGCTTATAGTGAGTATACAAAGCGGATTAAGTCTGTGGTAACTCACAGTTTGAGTTACTGTTCATACAGTTTTCCATAATGTAGAGCCACCAGTGACATCATTTGTCAGGAACCAACACGACAACTAACATTGTATGTGATGTTAAAGTAGCAGAAGGACCTGGTCATGACACACAAAGAAATACCTTTCTACTTCTGTTAGATTATTTTCGAGGACTGAGAAATACTTCAGATTCTGGCTACATTTGGTGTGAATGATTTCGTGACTCTGTGCCATTGAGAAGGATAGGGTCGCAGAGGATGACATCGAAGCCATCCTCTATCTGGCATGGCCCATATTACACGTGCCTGTATTATCTCTCCATTCCAATATACCTGGCATCTTTGTATAAAGAAAAACAATTCCCACATAATTTTTTTTTCCTACCCATCACATCCAAACCATCGAATACAAGCTCTGTTTTCAGTTTGAAGAAAGAAGGAAGAGTCACCAGCAAAATTTGGGGGTGTCTGTAGGGAATTAGAGGCAGAAACAGCAAGAGATGGAAAGAGAAATCTTTATGAACATCCCTGACTTTGTAGTACAAACGAAATCGAACATTTCATGCATAAAACCAAGTATCACTTGTTAGGAGTAGCAAATATCACCTGCCGCTTACTGACTGGTAAAAGAGAAATGTGCTCAAGTGGGCCAAGACTCACTTCTCAATGTCCCACAAGCTTGTCCTCCCTATTTCTTCAGTAAAAACTCACTGTCATTTTTTTGGCATGCAAGTGCACGCGCACACATACACACACACTCACACACACACACACACATTGTATATAGAATTTCCTCCTAGATCCATTCATTGTTTAAAGTCCTCCCTTGCTCCTCCTGTAATGATTATCTGTTGGCTTTGATGTTCACTGTTGGGGAAAAAGAAATCTCACAAATGTTTGCCACATGCTGCTCAAACCTGTGACATTGAACAAGATGTTACTCATTAATAAATGGCAGGGGAGAAACTCAAAGATTAATAAATGTTGTCAGAGTTGCTGATGGAATAAGATACAAAAAGAAAAATACCCATAATTTCCCTGTTACTAGTTTAAAGTACAGATATTGAAAAATAATGTATATTTAAGATATTTGGCCTATTACAGTTCTCTTCAGATATAAAATAACCATTATACTATTATAGTTTAAAATATTTCAACCCCACAAATTCTTCCAGAACTACCTTTTATGATAAGATAAAAAGATAATCTTCAGATTATATAGGTGTGTGTATATACACACATATATGTGGTAGCTCTAAGTCAGTAATAGATGATGGATGGATGGATGGATGGATGGATGGATGGATAGACAGATGATAGAGAGGTATAGGTAGATGTTCTCTCTTACTGGGTTTAAAGAGGCAGGAAATGAAAGCTAATTCTATTTAAGTGGTTGTCAGATTTTAATCGTATTTACAATGGGTTTTTTACTTTTATTTTTAGGTTCTGTATATTTGGGCCCACACTTGTGTTCTCAGCCATGGAGTTGCAAGTTGTCTAAGTGGCCTTAAAGTTCCACACCTTCTTATCTGAATCCCTTCTAGAGCACTTTCTCAGGGTGTCCCCGAATACTTCCCAGAGACTTTTAGGGAGAACATAATACTCTGAACACATTTAAAACTTAGAAATTTATTTACATGAGTCTAAAATCTTCCTCTAGGACACTTGAGTTTATTCTACCTGGAGCTCACCTCAGAAATTGTACATATTTCTGAGGTGACAAATAGGTTTCATCTCTTGAGAAAATTCTGATTAGTAATAGCTGGCTGGAGTGTTTTCAGTCTCATCAGGAAAGAGCACAGTGACTTATTAGAGATGCCTGCTTTGGGCAGCGTATAGGACTGGCCAATTGGGATTGAGTCTAATTCTTCCCCGTGAAATTCCCTCAAATATATGAATATAGCCGCCATGTCCCTTTTAAGGAATATCTTCTGCCTAAATCTGAAATCTTCCAGCCGCCTCATAGTGCATGGTGTGGTGTCCCCTCCAGCCTCCCAGCACGGTGTGGCTTGGTCTGTGAACGATCATTCTAGCCATCACCTTAACCATAAAGCACAGACAGAGATGTTCTGTGCTTGCGGAAATGGCATAGGAAAATCTTTCAGGGTCGCAAATGAAGCTTGAACACTTCGTAAAAGTTTCTCTGAATCCATATCTATATGCAATTCCGTGTGCTAAAAGCAAATCATCATCTTGTCATTTGACTACTAAGATAGCTTGCCATAACCATCAAAAATTTGCTTAAAATCGCATTTTTTATTTCTTACTCTGCTTTTAAAGGGCATTGCTGATCAACCACATATTGTTTCTACCTTGAAGATTTTGTGTTCTTCTATGTCTCGGTAGACATAGACATAGCTTAGGGTATCTTGATGACTCCAGTAGTGATGAGACAGCATGGTGGACACAAAAGCTGCTTACATTTATTAAATGGAAATCCACTTCTGGAAATACCACAGCACGGCCCCTCACCCCTACCCCTGCCAAGAGGCTGTGAAACAAGCACGAATTTGTTTCTTTGTATTTCTTTAGGTGACATTCTTTTACCAGCTAGTGAGACAAAGCAGAATGTTACCACTTTTAGTTCTACTCAAGTCCAGATTCCATGTGCCCTCACATGCTGGACTTCCAGAATAGCCCTGCACCAGTCAGTAGAACATTGTATACTATTCCTTGAGTTACAAACCTATCCATGTGAAATGATTTCAGTTGTGAATATCCTCCCTTCATGCTACATAACTGGTTAAGTAAAACCATGTTGACATCATGATGAACAGTTTCACTCATATTTTATTTTTGATGTACCGGTATATTTAAGATTTTATCTTTCCATTTTGTATGCTGGGTTATCTTGTGTCAACCATGTATATAAAGCTGTTCCTGTTTCCTATTATGACAGCTGCACAAAGTCCATATCCAAGTGGCAAACATAATAACACAACATAGATCTGTTTTGACAGTAATATGGATTTCATGCTTGTTTCACAGCCCTTGGCCAACCGTTCAAAAACATTGTAGTACCCGGTAAATAACAGGCCAGAAGCAAAATCCAGAGGCTATCTCTACTATTTAAGAGCAAAAATTACAAGATACAAGAATGCACAGTCCTTTTCCACATTTGGCATTTCATTTTGTGTCCTGTGTTTTTAGGATTAAAGTAGTTCAGTCCCCAAACTATAACTGCAAGTGAAATAAGCAACTTCTTGAGAGGTTTCTCTTACTTTTAAAATAAAAATATCATTGTTTTGCTATTGATTGTCTTCATTTCTTTTTGATTTACTATGCCAGGCACCTAGTTCTGCATTCTTATAAGAATTAGGTTGTTGAGGTCTTAAAATGACCCTGGTTAGGCAGATTCTATTATTACTCCAAGTCACAGGTGAGGAAACTGAGGCTCAGCGATTAAGTGACAGGCCCAAGATTCCAAAACAGTAATAGTGTGGTCAGGATTTGGACCCAGAAAGTCTGGCTCCAGAGCTCACAGAGTTATCAGCATATCATGCCATCCAGTCTGTAAGAATTAACAGTGAAGGCAAAGGTTTGAGTAGAGTACTCAAGTTTGTTGAGCCCCTGCTATGTGTCAGGAATTATGACAGACAGTCAGCATCAGCAATTGTACTTAATCCTCCTCACAACAGTCCTATTAGTTAGCAGCTGACATTATTCCATGTTGTAAGTACAACTGGAAAGATTAAGCAAGTGGGCAATAAAATCAGAGAAATGAAGAAAACCTTAGTTACACAGAGGGTAAGGGAGAAAAGCTGGATGTGAACTCCCATCTGCCAATATGTGGTGGACTAGACATTCTTTCTACTTTTATATCATCTCTATCCTAAAACAAAATCTAACCTTAATACAGTGGCTGACTAAACTTTCTTACCTATTTCTTACCTCATTTCCTTGATCCTTCTGTATTGAAGGTCCAAGAAAGTGAAGGGCTTTGGGCAAAACAATATACTACTGTGTTTAAACATCTTCAAGCCAATTGAAATCCTGTTAGTGTCATCTCGTGTTAATATTTTCTTGGAAATTGAGTGGCACTGTTAGTGTTTTGAAAGGCAGCAAATATAACTGCGTATTATATCATAAGAATAGACAATTATAAAAAGAGTATAAGATGAAGTACCTTTACACGAGCTGTAATTGCAGCTGGTAATTAAACTGAAGTGCTTCATTTTCCCAGTCAGCTCATCAGTGACACCAGAAAATAAACAATTTGAAAGTGAAATCCTTATGGGCAAACAATTGTAATTAATTGCATTTTCCCAGGGAAAAAGCATTTCTAAAGCCTGTTTGGGGTGACTTCTTGAGTAACATACACAGTGATTTACACTGTGAGCAAAAGTGTGAGGTTCAGAACCAGACCTGATTTAATTTGAATATTCATGAAGTCTCCAGGATGATTTATACTTCAGATCCATCTCCATTGTTAAATGTATTGTCTCTTAGGCAAAAAAAGAAAGCGGATTGATATTCTGAATAATTCACATTGCACAATGAGCTGATCAGCATGGAAAGACTTCACCGTGGTGGAAACACATATAGTGGGACTGCTGTTAATTTCTTCCAACTTGGATTCTCCTCAAGGATCACGAGTATTTTTTTAGAGATGCTTGGGAGCTGAAATGAAAATATTTATGCATAGAAATTTGGGTCCCTATCTCATAAGCCCATTGGATTAGAAGCATAAAATTTTTGCCATTGTTCCTTTGCACAGAGCTGCATTTGGGATTTGTGCACATCTTTTTGGCAATTCAGATCACATGGAACAGACTGCTGTGACTTTAACTCTGATTTGTGCCACTTGCTCTGGGACCTGCCCTGAGGTGGGCTAACTTCTGTATAATTTCCCATAATTTAATCACAAACTCTAATGCTAATTTCTCTTCTCTTCTTTCTTTTTACTTTGGAATCGAACATGGCCTTTGAATTCAGATAGGCATGGGTACAGAGCCTGGCGCCACAATTAATACCCTGTATCAGTTAGCTTTTACCATGTAATAAAGAACCCCAGAACGGTGGCTTAAAATAGTAACTATTTATTTAGCTCATAATTCTGCAGGAAGGCAATTTGGTCTGGGCTCACCTAGGTGGTTTTTCTGGTCTAAGCCAGGCTCACCTGACCTCAGCTGGGGCTCACATAATGCATCTGCAAGGAACTGCCAGGGGGGTTGGGGTAGGGTGGTCTAGGGAGGTTACAGCAGGCAGGGCTTGTCTCTGCGTCATGTGATCTTCCATTTTCTAGCAGGCTCACCTGAACTTTGTCGAATGATGGTGCTGCAGGGATCCCTAGATTAGTATGAGAGGGTGAGTCCAAACATGCAAGCACTTTTCAGGTCTCTGCTATTGTCCCACTGGCCTAATGCCCAGGCACAGAGACGGAGTGAAGGGTACTACCAAAAACTGAGGATGCTGAGGGGCGTGAACAAATTGGGTGCCGTTACTGTAAAAATTCAGCACATATACATATAAGAAACTATGGGCTAGCTTCTTAATCCCTCCGTCCCAGTTTCAGCATCATCTCACAGGGTTTGGGAGGGATTCACATTAACATATGTAAATTAATGGGTAAACTGTGTGCCATATGGAAGGCACTTAATAAATATGGGCTCCTTTTCTCTTTTAGATGTCTATGTAGACTCATTTATTGGTTGTACAAAACAGGTATTTTAAATAGGAAAGCAAACTGTTAGTGACACGTCATGCACTGACCTCTAGAATGGCTCAGTGCTCAGCTGGCAAGGCTAGTGTCTCCTTCTTCATTAGCAAGTTCATGTCAATCTCTGCTAAAGCTATGCATTAACTGGGAGGATAAACTTCTGCAGAGAAGTATATTCCTAAAATTGTGTATGAATGAATGCGTGTATGTAAATGTGTTTCCGTAGAAATTAAACATTTATTGAGCCATTTATTCAGTTCCTCTTGCTTCCTTACGGCCTACTAGTCAGAGGCAAAGCTAGGCCAATGCAGTCGATACTTTGCATTGGGGGTCATAGGGTAGAAGAGGTCATAAAAGTTCAGAGCTTTCAAAGTATTGATCATGGCCATTGAAGCTTAAAAGCATTATAAAGTCAGCTTGACATTATAAGGAAATAATCAAAAGAGCCCTTAAATTGAACAAAACTTGGGCCTAATTGTCTTTAAAATGTGGCTCCAATATTAATGCATGGATGTTCACATCTTTAATTTGGAACTAGGCCACCAACACAATAGAGTAGATGAGCTTCCATAATTTCCCAAGTGCACCCATGCTTTTTCCCATTGATCTGCGGACAATAGATCATTCTATTGGCTTCCTTGGAGCATTCAAATACAGTCTGCGTAATTCAAAAGTGGTCAGTAAATATAACACTAAAGTACCTTGACCTAAAGATCGTATAAATGAAAATTATAAATCATGACCAAGACCATCTGGGAGTAAAATTCAAAATTTCAATCTACTTGTGTGGACAGAATATGATCTTTATTATATTGTCATGTTTTGCTTGATAGTCTAAAGTCTGTGTATATGCTAAATAACTGTTTAAGGAAAAATATTATCTTTAGTTATTCAAAAAGCTAAGAATGTGGGGCGCTTGGGTGGCTCAGTAGGTTAAGCATCCAACTCTTGGTTTCAGCTCAGGTCATGATCTCGGGGTCTGCTTGAGATTCTCTCTATTCTTTCCCTCCCCCTCTGTCCCTACCAACCCCCCACCCCCGCCACCTTGTGTACTCATGATCTCTCTCTCAAATAAATAAATAAATGAAGTCTTTTTGAAAAATTTTTTTTTAAGCTAAGAATGTAAGGATGCCAAAATTCAAGTTTTTGGCTTTATTTGAGTAGATTGTATTTGATTCTGGTTTTACAAGTTGCGCCTCTGATGACAGTTCAGCTGAACTAGTATTTACTGAGCAATTATTTAGTTGATCATCACTGTGCTAGAATATAGTGCTACAAAGATGAACAAAGCATGACCCCTGTCCCTGGAGGAAATCAACATATATACAGAAACTGTAATGTATCCTATAGGAGCTCAACAAGTGGTATCAATTGGATTACTTAAAAGAATCGAGGGAGTGAGTCTTCTGGGGTGAGAGGAATGAAAGAGGCTTCACAGAGAAGGTGATGTTGGAGCTGAGAATGCAGAGAGATGTATCTGGGGTCCCTGAGGCCACCCCCAGTTTCAATGATTTACCAGAAGAACTCCTAGGACCCGGCATATAGTTGTACCCATGGCTATGATTTATTATAGCAAGGGGCTAAAAAACAAAATCAGCAGAGAGAGAAGGAGCAGGAGGTAAATTCCAGATAAAACAAGGCACAAGTTTCCAAGAATCCTGTCCCAGACAAGTGACACAGGATGCACTTAATCCTTTCCACGAGGAGTTGTGATGGCACATGTGAAATGTCTACCAGAGAAGTTCTTTTGAGACTCTGCACCCAGGGATTTTATTGGGGGCTGGTCACATAAGCACCCTCTACATAGCACAAATCAAAATCCCAGACTCCCAAAAGGAAAGCAGATGTTCAGCATTACCATATTGCTTGCACAAGGCACTTAGGTGCCAGCGAGCCACTCTTATCATAGGAAGCTTCCTGAAATCTAAGTTCCCAGAGGCAAGCTAAGAGCTAACCCTGTCATCAGACCTTTCTAAGGAGAGCAGTGTCAGGCTTGGTAAGTTAACTCTTCTCTGCACAGGTGAACAGGGTCTGTCCAGATAGAGTTGGCAGAGAAATGAATTCAGGGTGAGGAAATATCAAGAAAGGGTTCAGAAGTATGAAAAATGACTCAAAACATTTCATTCCATGAGATATGAAAGCCCAAATGTTACTGGAACTACTCAGGATGTCAAATCCACATTCCTGAGGCCCTGAGATGGTTCTGGCATTCCCGAACAAGTATCATCTTCTAAAGAGGATTAAAGCAGTGATTGTGTTAATTCAAAACATTTTGCATCAATTGTCTACTTCATTTATGTAAAGATGTAGTTCTAGCTTGAAATATCTGGACATTTGTCTCGGTTCAGTGTTTTATTTTCACAGTTTCTGACCATGACACATTTGAAGTCGTATAGTTCAAAGTTCTCTGTTACAGTATAATGGAGAGTTTAATGTTGTCCTGGGGGGAGTGTGTACTATCGGAGATGACATTTCAGAATATCGTACATTTATAAAAGTGATTGACACAAGATGTCATTTTTATCACTAGTACTTACTGCATTAACTTTAAACTGTGGGATTGTGCTCTTTCTTTCTCCCAAACAGATGAAGACATGCTTCAGTGTCTGTCAGATCCTATACCTGTACAATCTAAAGCAGAACCATCCTTCTATCTCACTAGGAGAGAAATGAAAACTGTTAAGCTTATAAATATTTCACTACAGATTGCTATGTATTAGCTGCTCGCTGTTGAATTCAGCTGCTGTGAAATGCTGATAATTCTCTACTGAGGGCTTGAGGACAACCTCTCTTTCAATAAATATCATAGCTTGTACTGATTTATGAGTTCCATGCATTCACTGACAGACAAGATGGAATATGTTAGCCTTATTAATGCAATTGGTGCAATGTAGTCGAAGCACCA
Source organism: Phoca vitulina (assembly GCF_004348235.1). Lineage (NCBI taxonomy): Eukaryota > Metazoa > Chordata > Mammalia > Carnivora > Phocidae > Phoca > Phoca vitulina. Next base: position 3,558,994 of record NW_022589738.1, read on the forward strand.
GGCCTCAGTGTGAGAGATTTAGCTGCTCAGGTGTACTCCCACAGTAACATGCGTGGGCCTTAGTGATGTAGAAATCCACTTCTTATAAAATACTGTACAGATGATATTTCTGCTTTAGGTTAGAAATACATCAGCAGATAGGCACATTTTGCTGATCTTCCACTGTGTTGATACTATTAGGACAGTATAAGTGAGTTTCAAAACTGAAAAAAAACAGCATAAAAACAGAGGATTATCTTTTATTGTTATCTTCTTTATTGAGGATAGAGTAGGACCCTGAAAGGAAAAAACACGTACTCCCCTGTATTTGTGTCCTACTGCTGTAACAAATGACCACAAACTTAGTGGCTTACAACAACACAAATATGTTATCTTAGAGCTGTGGAGGTTGGAAGTCCAAAATGGGCTTTGCAGATTTAAAATCAAGGTGTGGGCAAGACTGCTCCTTTCTGGAGGCTCTAGGGGAGAATCCGTTTCCTTGCCTTTTCCCACTTCTGGAAGCTGCCTGCATTCCTTGGCTTGTGACCCCTTCCTCCGTCCTCAAAGTCTGCAGCAAAGCACCTTCAGATCTCCTCGTGCTCTCTCTCTCCCTCTCTCTAACCACTGCTGCCATCGTCATACCTCTTTCTTTGACACTGACCCCCCTGCCTCCCTCTAAGAAAGATCCTTGTGGACCACATTGGGCCCACCCAGATAACCCAGGATTATCTCTCCACCTCAAGATCCCAATTTAATCACATCTGCAAAGTTGTTTTGCTGTGTAAGGTAACATAGTCATAGTTTCTGGAGATTAGGATGTGGCATCTCTAGAGGGCCATTATTCTGTCTACCACAAGCCCTATAACTTTGTTTTATACAATCATAAATACTATAAATTACTCAGTACCAATCAGTACTATTTAACCAAATTTTGGCCACTTGGTTAATATTTATTGAGCACCTACTATATACCTTATAATGTTCTAGATGCTGAGGAACAGCAGTTAGCCAAACAAAGTCTTTGCTGTCATGGGGATTACATTCTAGAAGGAGAGACAGATAAATTAATATTTGACACATTCTGACTATTTGGTACTATTAAGAAAAAGAACGCAGGGTTAGGTGGGAGAGTGTGATAGTATATGTACTAAGAGTATTACTATTTTATCACTGAATATGGTCCGTGATGACCTCACTGAAGATGCAATATAATGTGTTGAATGGTGGCCTGCAAAAAAATCTGTCCAAATCCAAACTCCCAGTGCTTGTGAATGTGACCTTGTATGGAAATAGCTTCTTTGCAGATGTAATTAGGTCAAGGATCTTGAGACAGGATCATCCTGGATTTAGAGTGGGCCCAAAAATGCACTGATGAGTATCCTTATAAATGCAGAACAGGAGAGGATACACTGAGGAGGACCACGTGAAGACAGGCAAAAACTGCAGTGACGCATCTGTAGGCCAAGGAGAACCAACGATTGCCAGCAACCGCCAGAGGCCAGGAGTGAGGCATAGAGGGGATTCTTCCAGAAGAAACGAACCCTGCCGATACCTTGATTCTGGATTGCCAGCCTCCGGAGCCATGAGAGAGTACAGTTTGGTTGAGCCATCCAGTTTGTGATAATTTGTTATAGCAGCCTTAGGAAACTAATCCAGGTGATGTTTGAGCAGAGACCTGTTTGAAATGAGAAAGCAAGCCATGCAGTTACTGAAGGAAAAGCAATATAGGAAGAGTGTGCAGTAATTGGTGGACAGTGGTATCCAAATAACAAAAAGGGGAGCAGTGTGACTGGAACCCAGAAAGCAAGGAGGAAGTATGTTTGAATATGATTTCACAACCATCATATGGGCCAGATGTGGTAGGGCCATACTGAAGATTTTGGATTTTATTTTATTTTTTTAAGATTTTCTTTATTTATTTGTCAGAGAAAGAGAGAGCACAAGCAGGGGGAGCTGCAGGCAGAGGGAGAAGCAGGTTCCCCGCTGAGCAAGGAGCCCGATGCAGGGCTCGATCCCGGGACCCTGGGATCATGACCTGAGCTGAAGGCAGACCCTTAACCGACTGAGCCACCTAGGCATCCCAAGATTTTGGATTTTATTCTGTCTGTACATTAGTATAATTGTGACCTAATAAAATATAGAATTCTTTTTTTCTTGTGCATGAGAGTTTTTAACTGCCAGAAGGAAGTAATTGTGACATGACTCACTATAATTGCAAAACAAAAGGGTTACATTCTAGTAGGCTCCAGCACATTCCAGTAACTTAACTATCAAATTTCTGAGGATTGTTGGCTGTGGCCTGAACTAAGGACATATGTTGGTCCCTCCACTCCCACCACACATGCATTTATTTCCTTCTCTGTCTGCGTATATAAAACCTGTTGTGTTCAGCTTCTGGAGCAGCACTGTTCTGTGTATTAGTAGTATCGCGGATACACTCTGATGCTCACACAAGATAACCCCGCCCTGCCCATCAGTGAGAACAGAGGCCACAGACTCAGAATGGGAATCCCGCCCCAAATCTAAAAGCCAAGTAAGCTCTCCAAAGGTGTGAACTAGTAGTAAAATGAGTGAATTTAAGTTTCACATCCCCTGCTGGTCCCTGCTATCTCTGACTCTAGATAGCCATAAAATATTATCAAGGGGTGGCAGAAGAAATAGACTCAAAAAATAATGAATGGCTTATTAAAACTTGCAGTAGGGGGCACCTGGGTGGTGCAGTCGCTTAAGTGTCTGACTCTTGGTTTTGGCTCAGGTGGTGATCTCAGGGTTGTGAGATTGAGCCCTGCGTCGGGCTCCAGGCTCAGCACAGCGTCTGCTTAGGACTCTCTCTGCCCCTCCCGCCCCCAATAAATAAAATCTTAAAAAAATTTTAAAAGCTTGTAATATGTGTGCTGACAGTTGCTAGAACTGTGCTAGAAATAGAAAATTGTAATGGGATAGAAAGTTATATTTCTAGGCAGATGTCTCTATGTTAAGAAATAAAGGTCAAGTCTTGGAAAATGAAAGAAAATATTCTAATGGCTTTGAAACTGTGTAAGCGGTAGGATCCTCTCAAGGAAATCAGTAATGCACAGAAACTACCAATGCAAATTTATTAGGAGATGTTTTATTTCTTTAATATTTATCTCTCCCTCTGCTATGTACAATTTAAATATTTACATTGTATATCCATCAATGAAAGTAAAACCATCCTCTGTGTATGTGTGTATATACTCTTAATAATTATATGTATAGTGAATCTTAGCTTACATCCCTCTGGGCAGGAAAAAGAACAAAAGACATATAGATTTCATCTCTGCTCATTCTCCCATACTCCTTTGTTTTGTTTTTCATCTCACATGCAAATTAAAATGTTTCTAAATGACAAAAGAAAATTTCAGTTGTGAGAAATTAAACATCAAATGTGAACTAAATCTTGATTTGGGATTCTCAGCTGTTAAAATAAAACATTTCACACCTCTTTCAAGGAAGCACCTGCTAAATTCATTTGATTCCAATGTAGAAATCTCTGTAATACTTTGAGTAGATCACAATAATCTAGAAATATGAACATAAGCAGAGGAATGATCCAAGTTCCTTGGACTCATAAGTTTGAAATAGGCTTACAGAAAACATGGCTTTAATAAGGGCTATTGTAATCCAGAACAAATATATACACAGCCCACTAGGTTATCCTCAGAGAGGTGGTCACCATAGTGTGGTTGTAGTGACGTAGAATGCCCGGGTTGGCCTCAGAAGGCCAGGATTCTAGTTCTGCCTTTATTGCTACTGATGTGACTGACTTCACACGGGTCACTTAGCCTCACTGTAATTCAGGTTCCTTAAATTTAAACGGAGCTGTGTGAACATAGGCAATATAACCACAGTGTCATTTTTTTAAAAAGATTTTTATTTATTTATTTGTCAGAGAGAGAGACAGAGAGACAGCACAAGCAGGGAGAGCTGCAGGCAGAGGGAGAAGCAGACTCCCTGCTGAGCAAGGAGCCCAATGAGGGACTCGATCCCAGGACCCTGGAATCATGACCTGAGCCGAAGGTAGATGCTTAACTGACTGAGCCACCCGGGCATCCGAACCACATTGTCATTTTAGGCCATATAAAACGTGGAAAATGTTTCGTTTTAAAATACCATCAGTGTTATCAAAACCATATTATCTAGATACCTACAAGTGATCTAAGCATAACTTATTCATATAGAAGTTCATACATAGAATTCATACATAAACTACTTATGTTCTTTATTTTGAATGTGAAAGAATTACTCACAGTTGTAAATTCTGTCACTGAAAAAAAGTTAAATACCTTGAAAGAAAATATAAATCAGTCTTTCCTCTTATAATTTGATATCTAAATCTGCTTTATCTTTGGTTTGACATAGTTAAGAGTTTCATCCTATACATGAAATAAAAGCCTTATGATCTACAGACATTTTTTGGTTTCTTCCCCCATGCTTTTTTATTTTATAGTTATAGTTTAATATACAAATAAAATGTTTTAGAAAAATTATTGCCAAATTTATATATTTTGAAGTTTTATTATGCAAACATGATCCATTCTGCTCAGTCTTTTCAAATACTACATATTTGTATTTAAAATAATCTAGGGGCACCTGGGTGGCTCAGTCAGTTAAGCATCTGCCTTTGGCTCAGGTCATGATCCCAGGGTCTGGGGATCGAGCCCCGCATTGGGCTCCTTGCTCAGCGGGGAGCCTGCTTCTCCCTCTCCCTCTGGCCCCACCCCTGCTTGTGCTCTCTCGTGCTTGCTATCTCTCTCTCAGTCCCTCTCTCTCTGTCAAGTAAATAAATAAAATATTTTAAATAAATAAGACTGATGAATCACAGACCTGTACCCCTGAAACAAATAATACATTATATGTTAATAACAATTAATTAATTAATTAAAGTAATGTAATATAATGGAAAAGAAGAGCAGATGCATGTTCTTACCCAGTAGACACAATTCTTCAATGGAAGAATTCAGACCTTCATGGATGATCACAAGTATGTTTCACTGAAAAAATGTGAAACTTAAAAAGTCACAAATTTTCAGATGATGACAACTAACAGCAACAGAGACTCTTGTAGGAGAATGTACACCTCTATGAGGTAGGCTGTAGGAGAATGAGCACCTGTTATCACACTCGTAAATGAAAATTGTGGACTCAGCCTGGTAATTTATAAGATCTATGTAGGCTATTTTTTTTCTCCTCTTGGGTTATCTCCAGTTTAATTATTTTCTGTCATAAATTTTCATTGGGACTAATATATGCTACTGATTCCTTCCTCATCTTCTATGGCTAAACTTGCTATGCACTGTGTGGAAAAATACATCAAGTCACCTCATATGTGAGTTCGAGATTTTTTTTTTCTTTTTTTCCAAAATAGAGCAAGAATGTATTTCATTATTTCAGTCCAAAAGGAGTAACCCTTTTGAGACATGTGCAGATCTACTGCTCTCAGGGGTTTCAAAAAGTGACACATAGGACGTAGGTGACGCAGACTTTACATAAAAGGCCAAAGCAACTAGGTCATTCTGTTTCTGTTTGTATTTAATATTATTTTGTTTCTGATGCTTCAGTAAAGTTTGATGGAAGTTTGGATGGAATGTAGACCGGGCCAATGTCAAGAGAGCTGTGCTCTGGTCTGTACTACACTGACTTACCATGTGCCTTGTAGTTGTCCTTTCTGAAAAATAAGAAACAACGGAACTTGTTTTTATCGACCTCATGGGGATAAGTGCAAGAAAAAGCTGCTGGAAAAGCTTTTATTTTTAGGAAGAAATGCAATTTGAAATTCTCCCTCATGTTTTGACCGAAAATAAACCTTAAAAAATGTAAATGGATATTGCCAGTCTGCCTTGAGGCCTGTTTCTGATACCAGAAACTTGAAAGATTGACTCGATTATACAACCTCCATTTTCTGGTATGTCATATGAGACAGGAACTCCTGAGATGCTGGGATACCTGGTGACCAAGACAAACTAGTCCCTCTCAAAGTTTGTGTTCTGTGGAGTAGACAGACTCTATACAGTTAAATAAATATTTTCTCAGGTCTTGATAAATGCTACAAAGAAAAGAAAGCTGGATATTGAATACAAAGTATTAGAGTGAAGGGGACACTTCCATACAGTGATGAGAGAAGACCTCACTGAAGTGACATGTGAGTTGAGGACGACCGAGCCATCCAAAGGTCTTAGAGTTACACATTCCAGGCAGAGGGAACAAAAGGGTATGGGCCTCCTGAGGCCGGAAGGAGCTTGGCAAGATGGAGGAATTTGAGGGTTACTGGACTGGACAGAAGTGAAGTGGGGAGAGAACACGGGATCAGGTTGAAGAGGCAGCCAGGGGCCAGATCGGACAAGCCTTGCAAGCCAGGACAAGGGGTTAGCACTTTATTCTCAGTACAAAGGGAAGCCACTGGGAAAATAAGCAGATTGTTAAAACACATTTCCTCAACATGACAGAATTGGGGCGGGGAGTTAGTTTACTCAGCATATTACCCAGAAAACTTTGCCCCAATTCCTCTGTAGATTTCTCTTCATCTCCCCAAAGTTTTCTACTCTCAAGTAGCTAATCTCTCTCTTTCTCTCCCCCAACAAGAGGAAAACTGTTCCCCTTTTAACACCTTCCACTTTGGCATTCGGAGCACCTGCCTTCAGCCCCCCTTGCTGAGTATAGTCCCTTGGGAATATAGTTTTTCTTCTCTACTCCTCCTCTTCCAACGAGAACTGTCGCACTCTTTAAAGAAATAAAAAATCAGGCGAGTAAAATTATGCTATTCTGCACACTACCTACCTACTTAAACATGTATAGTCACCTGCCCAGGGGGGGCGCAATATTTATTTGTACATCCAGGAGTACTTGTTATTCAAAGCCATGTGGCCCTCCTCCTTTGGATTTTTCAAGGGCTTTGAGAGATGCTTCCAGATTAGGCATGGCCACGTACTTCAAAATTCGGTCCATCAGTTCTAGGACCTAGCACATGAGAAACTGTCTGTGCCTAATCTCATTCGGGTTTAGTCAGGACCCCTCGAAGGTCTTTTCAAAGAGCAAGAAAATGTGATTAATGGATAAAAGGACTCACGGTATAAGAGTGCCACAAATAAGGTGATGTCTGCGGGAGTCTGTATGGTGGCCCAGGACAGGTGGCCACTGAGGGGGTCAGGGCGGGAATACACGTACCTTCCAGAGAGAGTGCACATGATCACTGCTCACAGGGGCCGTGCTGGTTTGGGGTTCTCTGGCTTCAAGCAGCTGAGGCCCAGCTGCTTCCCTACAGAGTCGGCAGTCAAATCTGCAGCCTCTTTCTCTTTTTCAGTCTTTGCGGGCAATGCGAACACAGCCCTCATTCCTTCATTCAATGAAGTCTAAGATTGTTTGGTAATACTTAACTAGTCGTTGCTCTGATAATCACTTAATGAGGTTAGGAATTTTATATCTGAGTCCCAATATCTGTCCACATCGCTACGCTCTCCTGCTTTAAGTTGGTAAGAAAATGTGCCACCAAATCTGTATTTTTATTAATTTCTTGTGGGAAAGGTGGAGAGGTTGCCTAAAGAAAAATCCTGAACACTCTCACCTAGTTGTTTCTCAGTAATTCTCCCTTTAAAATCATCTTGAGCCATCTGTCTGTATCTCTCTGGTTGTGTTTTCAAAATCATCAGGACCCCTGTCTGATTTACTGTGCCCCTTTATATCTTAAGTCCGTGAGTTAAGTCAGCCATGATGAAAATACACAAGTAGCTCAGTTGTTGCCAAGTGGTGACTGCAAGTAGTCCTAAAGATCACCTGTTTAGATAGTAGCGCCCTAAAAAGCCTGTTCATGCACCCACAAAAACAAAAGGCCATAATTCCAGTTCCAGAAAGCCAATGAAATATTGTAGACTCCTAAAAAGAGATCTTATGGAGCATTTTGATTAGTGTATCATACCAAAATTCTCTTAAGAATCCTTCTTTAGATCATTTATTACTTTAGATCATTTATTACTCTCCCCATAGTTTCCTATTTAGGGAAGTCAAAAGATTTCTTGCCTTCTCTGTCATCCATACCCGTCCATGTTTCCCCTACCTTGTCTCCACCCAGTCAAGCTCAGTCATGCCTTGATCTGCCCATAGGTCACCCTCTGACATGCTTCTACCCATGGAAACTCTGGGTCCTTTTCTCTTCTCATTGCTTTTCTTGTGAGCTTGGTCTCCTTTTCCCTTGCCCCACCCCACCCCCACAATTCTGGTAAAGAAAAAATAGTAATAATAACATGAAGCCATTGTTGGTTGTGGCTTATGGCTAACAAAAGATTCAGTTTAATTCAACAAATATGGGGGCGCCTGGGTGGCTCAGTCGTTACGTGTCTGCCTTCGGCTCAGGTCCTGATCCCAGGGTCCTGGGATCGAGCCCCGCATCGGGCTCCCTGCTCTGCGGGAAGCCTGCTTCTCCCTCTCCCCCTCCCCCTGCTTGTGTTCCCTCTCTCACTGTGTCTCTCTCTGTCAAATAAATAAATAAAATCTTTAAAAAAAATTCAACAAATATCTCTAGACTGCCTACCGGGTATTATGGACTGCAATAATCAGAATTGCAAGTTATTCTGAAAGCACAGTTAAGCTCTTGAAATATTTTAGCATGGGCGGTCTGCCTTGACTCATACACACACAGGGACTGCTCTTGAAATTTTTCTCATAGGTTCAGCGGCCACTCCTCAGATTCACAGCAATGAAAACGTAAATGAATCTGCTCACTTAGGGGTGACCAAGCTATGGAAAAGTGATGAATGCCAAGCCAGCTTGCCAGAAACTGATTTATAAACCAGAATGCTGATTCATTAAATGAAACGGGAGATGAATCTGGTAAGATAACTGGCATCAATCATTTGAACAGGGCACTCCCTCTTAATGAATAAGTTCATCGAGGAGGACAAAATTGCAGATCAGAAGGATTCTTGGTACAAGGAATTAGAAGAAAGAGTGTTAAAGGGCATTCCTTCAAACTTGGGTTGCTCCAACAGTTTGTTCGTCGCCACTCTGGGGGTCGTATAGTCAGCCAGCAGCTGCCGCTGCCAGTTCTTACCCTTCAGCTGGCTCTTCACTCTTCTCCATTCACACTACCACCCTTGTCTTGGGACGGCAGAGCCCCAGCGTTGGGAAAAAGATTTAGGTCAGAGTTTATTTTGCATTCACGCCATTTAACCTCCTGTGGTTTTAAGAGAGAAACCAGAGAATTCAGTAAAGATATTTGGGAAGCACCTTAAACTCATCAGTCACCTTTAGAAGTCATTTTTCATAATGAGTTATTTCAACAGATGAATAACCATGTCAGTTTCAGCCTAATGCTCATTAGCTGTAATTTTCAAGAGGTGACAGTTTTTCCCAATCAATTTTGCAACTACTTCCTGAGTTCTTCAAGAGCAAGAAAACTCTCCAGAGGGAAGAGAAAAGAGCAAGACAGTCCTCAACAGAAGCTTACAGAAAGGTTCAGGCAACAAGAACAAGTGGTACAAATAATGATGGTAGAGAATTAGGAAATCGTTTGAGAGAGTCAGTTCCAGAAAATGAGGCAATCACACGCCCAAATGTAAGAATAAGTGGCTTTCGAGCTGGACCTTGGACCTTCTAGGGCTCACGGGGTTTTGCCAAGAGAGCTGGGAAATAGTCTGCTCGGCACTGTTGAAGAGATCTTGGAAAGCTTCAGTAAGAACAGCCCCATTCAGTAAGAACAGGCGCATTCAGAGAAAATGATAGCTGGACCCTATTAGAAGACTGCAAGCAGCACACATAAAAGACCTAACAAGCAAACAAATGAAACAAATGAAAAACACACGCAAAAACCCTGTCCCTAATTGTAACCACAACTGATCAAGGTAGCTGCGGTATTTTGCTCTATTTTTCTGGGTAACACTCGAATTTGAAAAACCAGGATAATTAAAAGGCAGTAGGCATCACATTTAATGATTAAATATGTTTGGAGCAACTGGATCATAATCGGTCATCAATTGCTGGTCCACAGTTAACCATTTGTTCCTGACAGTGCATTCTTAGTAAAAGGAAACATGCAGAATTAATATACAACCTTTAATTCCTGAACTTTTGGTAGTCCAGTTTAGCTCCGGAGTACCTGGTTATATGTCCTTTTCTATTATCTGATTTCACTCAGAAGTGCTGTCATTTTTGGTACTTTAATTGCTGAGAAGTCAATAGTTAATAAGAAGATAGTTCGAACCAAATGACAAGATTGTTTTTACTTTTCATCTGTCCCATGTAAATACTGGAAAGGAATCTCACTATATCTAATGTGACTTTTTTTTTTTTAATCTTCTCTCATCCTCCTTCCAAATTTTTGAGGTATAAAAGATGACTTTCTGGCTTCACAGAAATTGCCCTGAAACGTTTCTATAGTTAGTGGCAGCAGTTTTCCACTTACTTCCAGGAGAAGGATTCTATTCACACACTCTGCAGTCTTTCAGTGGCTTGAGCCGCCTACAACAGGGAGAAGAATGTGACATTATCAAAGACTTTCTTCTGGCTTTTACTTTATGCTGTCTTTGAATAGCACATACTAGTTAGTACCTAAGTGCCGAGGGGCATGGAGATGGAGTGAACAGACGTGAGTGAATTTAACCCTGGAGACAGGGCTTTCTGAGATGAAATAGGAAAGGCATTGTCGAGGTAAGAGCCACTTTAGGAATAAATGTTTCAGAGGATATATTTTTTTATTTTAATTCATTCTTGGGTCAGCTCAAAGTACAGAAATATTGGAACAATATTATGCCACCTGGTCATTAGAATTGGCAAGCCACCCAGGGGCAGGATTGTGGGCTGGTCAGGTTCTGAAATCAGATGGCCTCCATTGAGCCCCCCCTTCCTTTTACTAACCTTGGCTTTGGGTGAGCGACTTACTTCTGTACCATTAGATTAATTTTCTCACTTATCCAGTGGAAATATACTTTCCTGGTATTACAGTAATGATTACATTAATGCTATGTGTAAAACGCTAGCACATTCCCTGGCACAGAGTAATTAAGCAATAAATGGCAACTATTAGTAAAAATAAGAGGCCCCGTTTCTTTATAGCACCTCCTTATCTGGTGTGGGTCTTTGTATGCCTCTTCTCAAAAATCCATCTACATAGAGACATAGAAGACACCCATGGCTGCTACCGGACCACAATTTAAATACACTTTGCCACGCCCAGGGAAGAAATAGAGGAATTTCGGGACTGCTCTATCCAAACCAGTGAATCCTGAAGACAGTTTTGGTATAGAGATTTCCATCCAGTGCATTTCTCTCTGTGGGAAGAGTGTCCTTCCATGTCACCGTAGGAGAAGGTTCATTACCCATTAATTGTTTAACCAGACAAACAGTAAACATCTACTGGAATTCACCTGTGGAAATACAGATAGTATGTTTGTGTACATGCACACAAATACAGCGTCTAAATGTACATTCATACACATGCAAAAAGGAAGAGGGTTTATTCTTAATATCTTTAAATATACGCCTTTTTTTCCCTCAGGTCACACTTATTCAGTGGGAATTTGAGAGTTATTTTAGGGGTGTTTAAGAGTATCTATAATTGGCTAAATCTGTGTGAAGATGCGGGGGCTACAAGCCAACCCAGCTTTCTGATACGAATTGGTTATTTATACCAGGATATTAGAGAGAAGGCAAAGTCCTAAGATTTAAGTTTTTAAAGCCCCTTTTCACAAGGGTAATGAATGCTGGAACTGTGTGGGGATGGAGGTAGGGTGGGAGATGAGCTCTTAAAGCAGTTAATATCTCCTTAGCCCAGATTTCTGTTTTCAGCACATATTTGAATACCCAAATGTTAAGATATTAGATTATTTCCACAGCCACCGTATTATTCACTTAGGCTCCTTGTGAATGGGAAGATCAAAGCACATAGTACCATGTCTGCCCCGTAGAATTGCTCAGAAAGTGGTAGCTATTATTATTTTAACTGCCTGGACAGTACCTGGGTCCCTCAGTTTCCCACCATCAGTGTTATTTTCTTCTTGCCACTATCTCCTGAGGCAGTTTGCAATCATTTCTGGTTCACTTCTTGGGGAATTTGGTGCAAGTGATGGATCCATTCTTCAAGAAGAGTACGTAGACCTACATGGGTAAAACAGGCAGTTTCCATACCTGTGTTAACATGCATGGAGAGTTTCAGAACACCACATTAAGAACTCTGGTGCTGGTTTGGAAACAGCTCTTTCCTTTTTTAAAAAATATATTCTGTTGGCAAAGCTGTGGAAAAAAGGGAACCCTTAGTGCTGTTGGTGGGAATGTAAATTGGAATGGCCACTGTGGAAAACAGTATGAAGGTTCCTCAAAAAACTAAAAATAGAACTACGAGACGATCCAGCAATCCTATTTCTAGGTATGTATCTGAAAGAAATGAAGTCACTATCTTGAAGAATTCTCTGCACCCCCATGTTCATTGCAGCATTATTCACAATAGCCAAGACAGGAAAACAACCTAACTGTCCATCCATGGAAGAATGGATAAAGAAAATGTGATATATACACACAATGGAATATGGTCCAGCCACAAAAATTAAGGAGATCCTGCCTTTTGTGACAACATGATGGACCTTGAAGGCATCATGCTAAATAAAATAGAGAAAGACAAATACTGTGTGTTCTCACTTATATGTGGAATCAAAAAGGCTGACCTCATATAAACAGAGAGTAGAATCGTGGTTTCCAGGGGATACTGGGTGGTAGAAATGGGGAGATGTTGCTCAAAGGGTGCATGCTTCTGGCTATTAGGTGAATACATTCTGGAAATCTAATGCCATAGTGTCTATAATTAACAATACTATATAATATACTTCAAAGTTTTTAAGAGAGGAGATCTTACAAGTTATCACCACAAAAGATGAAAATTATGTGAGGGGACGGAGGTGTTAACTACCCTTATTGTGGTAATCACCTCACAATATATATGTGTATCATATCATCACATGGTATGCCTTACGTATGTTATATGTCAATAATATCTCAATAAAGCTGGAAAAAAGATGACAACAATTATATATACTTTTTTTTTCACATGCCCTAGATTTGATTTTATAAAATACTAGTCAACACACTCCAAGCTACTCCCTTGAATCCTTTCACTTGGCTCTTGAGATAAAGCCCAGAGTCCTTGATCCTCTAGTAACTGTTCACATAATCCTGAGAGTACTTTGCAAAGGGAAGGAGACAGGGTGAAGTCTGTCAGCTCCTCCTGAGGGGCTGGGACATGATGTGTGGCTCTGACTTCAAAATTATTCAGAATGTGGTAATATAATACGGAGTATCTATTACCATGTATTACCTACCATCTCAAGCGAGTTCAGGGGCAGTACCCCATAATCAGAGTAATAATATCTGCAGCAAAACATATGAATACTCACACTAAGCGATAAATAAAGACTATAAGCTGTCTTTTAGCAGCTTCAAGGAAAGTTTTGCCACCAAATGAGTTACATTACCAAAAAGCTTTCAGTTTTCAGAGCTTTTAGGAATTTCAAATTGTAAGTAAGGAATTGGAGATCTAAGGCTGAATTTGGGTATCCAGGAAATTGGTAAGAGATTCACATTCCTTTCTCTTTCTACACTGCACCTAAGGGATTGTAAATTGGTCTTAGAAACAGCCCTAGATATCCTTTATTTATCAAGATGCATAGTTTGTGAATTACATAATCACAAAGCACAAATAAATTCATGTATATGTACATACATTACATCGCATTTATTATTCTATATAATTCTTCTTTTAGCAGCATTTAGCAATGCATCCCAATAGCTCCACTTGAACTAATATAAATTGCTTGCCTGGCCCAATACGAACATAGAAATCATTGAAAAAGGCTTGAAAACCACAGCTGGAAATTAGAAACCTATCTCTGCAATGAGATATTTTTATGCAAAGAGAAAATGAATTGAGTACTTGAATCCGGAGCCCCTCTCAGCTTCACTTGAAATAATTTTGCCCAAAAATTGCAGGGCATGAGTTCACTGATAAGAAAAGCAATGAGTTTTAATAAAATAAGTATGTCTAAATTTAAACTACCTTTCAGATTTCAAATGGTGCAAGGGAAAAACTTCCTCAAAGGTTTAAAACCTACTGAAAACATGAAAGGAAATGCATAATAAAAATAGTGAAAGTAAGCCAAATCTCTGTGTCTGTATCCTCATATTTATCCATCCACCTATCTGTTTATCTGTCTGGCTAGCTATCTAGCTATCATATTGTATTCAAGCCATTACTAAAATAAAGTATTACCGATGTAAAGATGTTAAAGACTGTTGCTGTCTTTCAAGGACAGTCTAGCTTTCATGTATGGAGAACACCTTTTTATGCCTCCTTCATCTTCCATCTATCGAGAATCGATTGTATACCTACTGGTGCTCCAAATGTGGCTTTTTAAAGCTTTGAATCTAGGAGTGCCAGAAATACCCTTCTACTAGAAGAATTTACAGTCTAGTTAGAAAAAAATGCCACTGGGGTCCCATGGATAAAAATGGCACAAAATATGCCAGAAAGTGTTTTGCGCATGATAAGGGTCGCTTGATTATCATAAATCACATTCACAGCTAGTACCTCCAAACCCTTATTTTTCAATTTGGACTCCATTAAGATCTCAGAACCACACGTGCCTTGGTGGAAAAAGAAATTATTACACTAAAACATACGAAATTGCCATTCTGTAGATCTGAAATGGCCAAATGTCAGAAATTTCATGCAGTTCACTGTAATGTAAGATGACTTGATCTAGGATTTACTGCGCTAGGTCAGTGATCCATTTGCTCCCCTGCTAACCTTGACCTTGGACATTTTGTCTTAGAGCAGCAGGCACTCCCCACCATGAATTTGTATCTAAAGTCTGTGCGCCTCCAGACCTCCCTAGGGCTAACTGCTTGACCTGGAGCTTGGACATTGCCTGGGCATTTGGCTGATGGGTTTATATCTGCCTCCTCTCTCCAGACTTGAAGGACCATAAGAATGAGGGCTTCCTTAAATTTTGTTCCCAGAGCACCTTGTTTGCGTCATCCTAATTCCACTCCTGCATGACATCACACTTGGTCATCAACCCAGAGCTGTCAGAATTCAACCATCAAAATTCAGTTGAAAGGTTCTCACTCCCCAGTAGGTATTTTTCATCCTATTCACATTACCCCCTCTGCTGCATTTGACACTACAAGTCTCTCTACCCTTCCCCAAGGCTCTTTCCTTTTATAAGCTATCATGAAGTAGCTGTCTTGGTTCTCTGTACACCTGTGCTACTCAAACCATGCTACTCAAACCAAGCAGTGGCCACTCACCTCTTAGAGCTCCCCAAGGCTTGGTCTCCTATCTTCTCATTTTCAGTTCTCTCAGGGCAGCCTAATTCCAGAATGGCTCTGACCACCAACTATGTGCTGATGGCTCTCTTAAGTTCCCCCTCTAGCTCAGATTTTACTTTCTGCTGACATCTCAAGTGGGAGGTGCCACAGCGTCACAGACTCAACTGTTCCTCCTCCTCTGGTATTTTCTTTTTCACTTGGTGACCCCATACAGTCACCTAAGTTTGAACTTTGGAATTCACATCTGATCCCTCCCTTTCTCTTGCTTCCCTGTGGCCAATCCACCACCCTGTCCTTTCTTTCTCTTTTAGCTAGAGGCTTCTTTTTTTAAGATTTTATTTATTTATTTGAGAGAGAGCATGAGAGAGATCAGGAGCAGGGCGGAGGGGTAGAGGGAGAAGCCGACTCCCCACTGAGCAGGGAGCCAACGTGGGACGTGATCCCAGGACTCTGGGATCGCAACCTGAGCTGAAGGCAGGCGCTTAACCAACTGAGCCACGCAGGTGCCCTAGCTAGAGGCTTCTTAAAACTATTTCTTGCCTACTCATCTTTTCTGCACTTGCAGTGCAGATCATCAAGGCTACCCAGAGTCGTCCTCCTATAATACCTCTGAATGCAGGGGCACCTGGGTGGCTCAGTCAGTTAAGCGTCCAACTCTTGATTTTGGCTCAGGTCATCATCTCAGGGTCATGAGATCAAGCCCCACGTCAGGCTCCGGAGAGCCTGCCTAAGAATCCCTCTCCTCCTCCCTCTGCCCCCTCCACCTAAACGTAAGCTCATACTATCTCTCACCCTCTCTAAAAAAAAACAAAACAAAACAAAACAAAACACCTCTAAATGCAGTCCTTTCCCCTTCATCTGAGACTGGCAAGAGAAACACCTAGAAACTAATGCTGTGATAGCATGAATGATTTTTGTACAGCTTCTTTATAAATAATTTCCATGTAAGAAAAGATTTCCTATGTTGATTTTTATTACACATGTTTAAAGTTGAGATAAAATACTTGTGCTTAAAAAAATTTTTGAACAGTGTTTCTAGAAGAGCTAAAGCTATGCCATACACAATGAATACAGTTGCCATTTGTTTTTACTATAAAACACTTCTGATGAAATAAATGCTAACACTTCTGATGAAATAAATGCTAATGCTGGAATCAAATGTTTATATAGAAAAAAATCTTCAAAAAGGTAAAGTGCTATTTAATATCTTCTAAAATTTATATTTAAAAATGAGATACATTTGATGCACTTTTATTTTTTTTTTATTTTATTATGTTAGTCACCATACATCATTAGATTTTGATGTAGTGATTCATGATTCATTGTTTTCATAGAACACCCAGTGCTCCATGCAATACATGCCCTCCTTAATACCCAATCACTGGGTTAACCCATCCCCCCACCCCCCTCCCTTCTAAAACCCTCAGTTTGGTTCTCAGAGTCCATAGTCTCTCATGGTTCATCTCTCCCTCTGATTTCCCCCCCTTCATTTTTCCCTTCCTTCTCCTAATGTCCTCCATGCTACTCATGTTCCACAAATAAGTGAAACCGTATGATAATTGACTTTCTCTGCTTGACTTATTTCACTTAGCATAATTTCCTCTAGTCCCATCCATGTTGATGTAAAAGTTGGGTATTCATCCTTTCTGATGGCTGAGTAATATTCCCTTGTATATGTGGACCACATCTTCTTTATCCATTCATTTGTTGAAGGGCATCTCAGCTCTTTCCACAGTTTGGCTATTGCAGACATTGCTGCTATGAACATTGGGGTGCATATGGCCCTTCTTTTCACTACATCTGTGTTGATGCACTTTTAAAATAGACTTAACTTTTTGATCAGTTTCAGGTCCATGACAAAATTGGGCAGCAAATATAGAGTTCACATATGCTCCCGGCACCCCCCATAACCATAGCCTCCCCCCCATTATTAAGATCCCCCACCAGAGTGATAGACTTGTAACAATTGATGAACCTATATTGGAACGTGATTACCCAAGTCCGTAGTTTACATCAGGGTTCATTCTTGGTGTTGTACATTCTGTGGGTTTGGAGAAATGTATAATAACATCTATCAACATTATATTACCATAGAGAGTAGTTCCACTGCCCTAAAAATCCTCTGCGATCTGCCAATTCATCCTTCCTTCCCCCAGTCCCTGACAACCACTAATCTTGTTACTGTCTACGTAGTTTTGCCTTTTCCAGAATGTCATATAGTTAGAGTTGTCCAATATATAGCCCTTACAAATTAGCTTCTTTCACTTAGTAACATGCATGTAAGTTGCCTCCAAGGCTTTTTATGGCTTGATAGCACATTTCTTTTTAGTGCTGAATAATATTCCATTGTCTGGATGTACTACTATCTCTGTATCTATTCACCTACTGAAGGATGTCTTGGTGGCTTCCAAGTTTGAGCAATTATGAATAAAGCTGTAATAAACATTCATGTGTAGTTTTTTGGGTGGGCACAAGTTTACAACTCCTTTGTGTAAATGCCGAAGAAAATGACATATGATAAGAGTATATTTAGTTTTGTAGGAAACTCCCAAACTGTTTTCCAAAGTGGCTGTACCATTTTGTATTTCTGACATCAATGAATGAGAGTTCCTGTACCTCCACATCCTCAACAACATTTGGTGTTGTCACTGCTCTGGAATTTGGTCATTCTCATAGATGTGTAGTGCATCTAATTTTTGTTCAATTTGCATTTCCCTGATGACA
This sequence comes from Phoca vitulina, assembly GCF_004348235.1. Taxonomy (NCBI): domain Eukaryota; kingdom Metazoa; phylum Chordata; class Mammalia; order Carnivora; family Phocidae; genus Phoca; species Phoca vitulina. Next base: position 3,577,021 of record NW_022589738.1, read on the forward strand.
TATGATGTGGAACATCTTTTCATATGCTTATTTGCCACCTGTGTATCTTCTTTGGTATGGTGTCGGTTAAGGTCTTTGGCCCATTTTTTAGTTGAGTTTTTTGTTTTCTTATTGTTGAACTTTAAGAGTTCTTTATCAGATGTATCATCTGTAAACATGTTCTGCCTATCTTTGGCTTATCTTTTCATTCTCTTGACAGTGTCTTTCACAAAACAGAAATTTTTAATTTTAATGAATTCTAGCTCATCAATTCTTTTTTTCGTGAGTTGTGCCTCTGATACTGTATCTAAAAAGTCATTGCTGGGGCACCTGGGTGGCTCAGACAGATAGGCGTTGGATTCTTGATTTCAGCTTGGGCCGTGATCTCGGGGTCATGAAATTGAGCCCCATGTTGGGTTCAGTGCTCAGCACAGAGTCTGCTTGAGATATTGTCTCCCTCTGCCCCTCCCCCTGCTTGTGCTCTAAATTAATGAATTAATTAAAAATAAAACATAAAAAAAGCCATTGCCAAGTCCAAATCATCTAAATTTTTTTCCTATATTATCTTCTAGGAGTTTTATAGTTTTGTGTTTTACATTTAGGTCTGTGATCCATTTTGAGTTAATTTTTGAGATGAGTTTAAGGTCTGTGTCTAGATTCGATTTCTTTGTATATGGATGTCCAGTTGTTACAAAGACTACAGTAGCTCCATTGTATTACCTTTTCTCCCTTGTTGAAGATCAGTTGACTGTGCTTATGTGGATCTCAGTTGACTGTGCTTATGTGGATCTCTTTCCAGGTCCTCTGTTCTACTATTTTGATCTATCTGTCTATTATTTTTCCAGTGCTATACTGTCTTGATTACTGTAGCTTTATAGTAAGTCTTGATAACAGGCAGTATTAATCCTCCAACTTCGTTCTTCTCCAGTATTTTGTTGGCTAATCTGGGTCTTTTGCATCTGCATGTGTAAACATTATAAACACTTTGTTGATAGCTACACAATAACTTGCTGGAATTCTGATTGGGATTGCACTGAGTCTATAGAACAAGTTGTGAAGAACTGACATCTTGACAATAGAGAGTCTTCCAATCCATGAACATGGAATGAATATCTATTTATTTAGTTCTTTGATTTCTTTCATCAGAGTTTTGTAATTTATTCCTATAGGTCTTGTACATATTTTGTTACATTTATACCTAAGCATTTCATTTTTGGAGGTGCTGATATAAATGTTAAATTTCAGATTCCACATAGTCACACTGGTATATAGGAAAGCGATTGGCTTCTGTGTACTACCCTTGTATCCTGCAACCTTGCTATAATCGCTTATTAGTTCCAGGGGTTTTGGGTCAATTCTTTCAGATTTTCTACATAAATAATAATGTCATCTGTGAACAAGAACAGTTTTATTTCTTTCTTCCAGATATGTATATCTTTTATTTCCTTTTCTTGACTTACTGCATTAGCTAGGACTTCCACTACCACGTTGAAAAGCAGTGGCAACAGGAGACATACTTCTCCTGTTGCTGATCTTATTAGGATAGCTTTGAGTTTCATACCATCAAGTGTAATGTTAGCTGTAGGTCTTTGTAGCTGATCTTTATCAAACTGAGGAAGCTCCTTTTAATTCCTAGCTTATTGAGTGTTTTTATCACCAATGAGTGTTAAATTTTGTCAAATGCTTTTTCTGCATCTATTGACATGATCATGTAGATTTTTTTTAGCCTATTGAGGTGATGGATTACATCAGTTGATTTTCAGTATTGAACCAGCTTTGCATACCTGGTATAAATCCACTTGGTCATGGTGTATAATTCTTTTTATCATTTAGTGCAATTTTAATAGCTCTAAGTGTTAAAAGACCTTTTGTAAAAATGAGCAGAAACTGGGGTGCCTGGGTGACTTAGTTGCTTAAGCATCCAACTCTTGATTTTGGCTCAGGTCATGATCTCCATGCTGGGTGGGGACCCTACTAAAGATTCTCTCTCTCCCTCTCCTTCTACTCCTCCCCCCCCCCCGCCCTGCACTCTCTCTCTCTCTCTCTCTAAAATATTAAAAATAAAAATATATAAAAATAAAAATGGACAAGGGGCACCTGGGTGGCTCAGTCATTAAGCGTCTGCCTTCGGCTCAGGTCATGATCCCAGAGTCCTGGGATCAAGCCCCGCATCTGGCTCTCTGCTCCGCGGGAAGCCTGCTTCTCCCTCTCCCACTCCCCCTGCTTGTGTTCCCTCTCTTGCTGTCTCTCTCTCTATGTCAAATAAATAAATAAAAAATAAAAATAAATTAAAAAAAATAAAAATGGACAAAAATAAGAGTATGAGTATGTGAGGGATGAGGACTGAAAAATGGTACAAGGTAGGTGGAAATCTCAGTATTGGTGCCATTTTTTGAACCTACTAGAAAGAGTGCTATGTAAAGTAACCCAAGGCACAATGCATTGTTCTTATTCCGAAAGAGTTTATAATTTGCTAGTGTAAATAAAACATGTCAATAACTATGATACTCTAGCTGCATATTTTATGGGTTGTACAAAGTGGTCACAGGGAGTTAGGTGAAATGACTTGGAGAAAATCAGAATCTCATTTTAGCACTTCTTTCTTTTACTTGCTTTTGGAAATCTCTTTTGAAAACCCTTTCTAAATTCCTGTCCAAAAAAATATTGTAGGAAAAAGGAGTATAAAGAAGAGGAGTAGGAAAGGAGCAAGTAATGAACTGTGATTAAAGATTAAAGCTTTTGTGTGGGGATGAGTGGTACATGGAAAAATCTCTGTACCTTCCTCTCAATTTTCCTGTGAATCTAAAACTGCTGTAAAAAAATAAAGTCAAAAAAAGATTAGAGCTTTTTCAGAAGAACACTTTATTATAAAGGTTTCTAGAGAGCTCAGGGGTTACTGTGGACCCAGTGCTGTATCTTTAAGGTGACAATGGATGGAAATGATCTCTGGAAAGTACTCTTTTATCTTCCTTAAGAGTGGAAAAAAATTACTCCTCTAAGTGAATAAAAAAGAGTGTTATACTCAAATATTGAGGATATGAGGTGAAAACAAGGACAAGAAATACTGTAGAATTAAGGGACTTTGTTCTCTTCTCCTTTGCTTTTTCTTTATTCTAGGAAGAGGTTCTCAATATTCAAATCATCTGTGGGAACTTTTTTAAAAATCCCGATTCTTGAGCTTCACCCAGAGAAATTAAATCTGAATCTCTGGAGGTAGAACTCAGGCATCTTTTAATAAACTCCCCAGGCAATTCGAATATGCCATCACAGTGGTGAACCATGTCCCAATAGATCTGGAAGTGAGGTGCCAATGAAGAGTTTAACAAAGAATTTGAGAGGACGTATATATATCACCTTCAGCTAATGTCACCTAACCAGCTGATCCCAGTAAGATTGGTAGGAATATAGCAGCCTAAATAAACAAGGAGGGTCTCCTATCTTTACCATTAAAAATGAGAAGGTTGGGGGATGCCTGGGTGGCTCAGTCAGTTAAGCGTCTCCCTTCGGCTCGGGTCATGATCTCAGGGTCCTGGGATGGAGTTCCATGTCAGGCTCCCTGCTCAGTGGGAAGTCTGCTTCTCCCTCTCCCTCTGCCCCTCCCCCCCCATTCATGCTCGATCTCTCTCTCTCTCTCTCTCTCAAATAAATAAGTAAAATCTTTAAAAAAAAAAATGAGAGGGTTGGATTTGATGATATTAAAAATTACCATTTACCATAGCATCTTGAACTAAAGCTAAAGAAGTATACTGAGGGGGGAAGAAAGGTTTCCTAGCTATTAAATCCCTGATAGGAGACTCCTTCTTCTGGCCTGCATCTAAATGTTGGGTCTTGGTCCACTAATAAGCATACACTCACAGAAATACACATTAAATGATCTAAGCATTTGGGAAGATGATAATATGGAAAGTCAAGTGTGAGGTTGGTATGTGGGTGGATGATTTCAAAAGCTCTTAGCTCTTGATACCAGTAAATGTATTATATTTTTCCTCCCTTATAACATTCATGTATTGTTTATTGCTTGCATGGTACTTGTGGGTGTGTAAAGGCACCTCTCACTTATTCTCATTCTGAAAATGTGCCAATTCCTTGGTGTATAAGAAGGAAAGCTACAGTTGGTTATAAAAACATGATAGATGACTTAGGTGATTGTATTCAGCTGTAAGCAATAAACGCTGAGCTCGGCAGAAAGTACTATAGGCAAAACACAAGTGATTTACTAGCTATCCAAAGCACATGAGATTTGTAATGCATGAGACCCTCAGGCCCATCACTTCTCTTCAGCAATGGGAAACAATATTTTGGCAAACAATGACATGTTTAATTTCAATTTTGTGTTATAAAACAAAAAGGCAGCCTGATTTTCATTTTATTATGTTTTTTCTTTCATAAAGTTTCTTTGCATCTTATTGGAAGTACACATGGTTTCTTACAATGCAGAAACAGTAGAGCATGTTAGAAACAATATCTATTGGTCGACATTTATTATTGGCTGTGTGTTCGCACATGGTTGGTGAGATCAAAATGAGAAACCCAGAGTGCTGTGACGGTTGCATTGCATTCTGATAGCCTCTCCAGAGAACTGATTCTAATAGCTGAGTGCTTTTTAGGACAGATGTATAGCCAGGTGCTTGCCATGGTTACATATGGACACTAAAAACAGTCCTGACATCCTCCAAAAAAAAAAACAGAAAAATAGTAAGAGAAGAAATGTTATCCACGAAACTGAGAGTAAAAAATGTAGTTACCAAAGACCATGAACTCAAGTCCCAACTCTGTTAATGATATATAGTGTGAATGCCATAAACTTTCTGCATCTCATTGTTTCAGCCTGTGAAATACTGACCTATTTTGCAATTTCAATGTGAGAGATAAATAAAACCTCTTCCAAGACACTTTGAAAATAGATTGTGCATTTCCAAATAAATGTTAAGCAATAATGATGATGATGGAATAGCTGACACAGTGCAAATTTTAAAAAGAGCAGAGTAACTTTCTAATTACGGGCTAAGTTTTATTCTTTGTAAGTGTAATTAGAAAGCGACCATGTTCCTTTAATTAGAAAGTTAATTAGATTGTGACCTCTTTTCCTGTCTTCTTGTCTTGGACTGCAGACCAGAAGTAAATTACAAATCCCAGTACTTATGTGGCGATAGCCCCCCAAAATAAGACTGGTGAAACATGAATGTGATTATATGACTAACAGATTACAAATCAGATAGGACCTTCATAGGCTATGGAATGGATCTCTCACTAGAAAAGAGTTTAGCTGCATAAGTGAAGAAGCTACTCCTCTAGATAAAGCTTATATAGTAAAGTCCCTAAATTGTATCCTTCAGAATGCTTGTTCTCTTACTTTAGTATGCATGCATGAGAATCACCTGAAGGACTTGTTAAAACACAGATTGATGTGTTCTTCACACACAGAGCTTCTAATTCAGCAAATCTGGGGCAGGACTTAAGAATTCACATTTCGGGGGTTCCTGGGTGGCTCAGTCCATTGGGCATCTGCCTTCACCTCAGGTCATGATCCCCGGGTCCTAGGATTGAGCCCCGCATTGGGCTCCTTGCTCCGTGGGGAGTCTGCTTCTCGCTCTTCCTCTCCCTCTGCCCCTCTCCCCCCACTCATGTTCTCTCTGTCTCAAATAAATAAAATACAAAATCTTGAAAAAAAAAGATTTTACATTTCTAATGGGTTTATAGTTGATGCCAACGCTGCTGGTTTAAGGACCACACTTTGAAAACCATTGCCTGGGGGTGCCTAGGTGGCTCAGTCGGTTAAGTCACTGCCTTCAGCCTAGGTCATGATCCCAGGGTCCTGGGATCAAGCCCCGCATCGGGCTCCTTGCTCAGCAGGGAGCCTGCTTCTCCCTCTCATGCTGTCTCATGCTCTCTCTTGCTATCTCTCTCTCTCAAATAAATAAATAAAATCTTTTTAAAAAACCACTGCCTTAAAATATGAATAGCACTAGGCTTAGGTATTGTCTATTATCAAATAAGTTTGAGAGTTCTTAAAGCTGAACAAAATTAAGCTAGTTTTTTTACTGTGTGATATCTCAGAGGCTTTTATATGTTAGTATGCTTTGTGAATCTTCAAGAAGGATAAAGTATGCATTGCTCCTCAGATGTATTTGCTCTGCCCACCTGTGGGAATGCCTATAATTCATTTTCAAGTCCTTCAGCGTTAACAACATGACAGGCTCTGTGTACTAATTAGTGTAAGCTAAAGTATAGAGGTGGTGAGTTGCCCTCATAGTACTCATTTCCAAAGGTGGACCCCATGAGCACTTTAGCTCTCCTTCCTCAGAGCTATGCCAGAGGTTTTACTGTTTCACATACTGCTATTTGAATGGGTTGTTAGAATGGTTTGTTAATTAGCATTAACAGGGGATGTGAGAGTTTTCACTGGTGTAATTAGTGATTTTCCCATGTGGGTACTGGTTAAAGGATTGTAGAGACACCCCCTTGTATGAACAGGGTATACAAATCTAGTACGGCTTCGTCCTTTAATGTGAGAAATGGCGTTCTAAATTTGATTCCTAATTCTGGAAACCTCTTGATTGCCTGGCTCCTACCAGCCTAATTAGCTGAATTCGTTCTCTAATATTATCATATTTGCCTTTGGGTGAAGTTTCCATGCAAAATGATGTTGGATCAGTTTAAAAGACATTTGTGGCTTCATAGAGTTGGCTGGCTGTTTTGTGCTTGCTTGTTAATAAATGTCTAAAGAAAATTTTGCTCCTAGGTGGCTCAAATTATAATCAAGGAGCAAAGCTCCTAAAGGAAGAGGCTCACCCTTCTCTACATCTAGCCAGTGGCGGCCATGATCTGCAGAAAAGGACATAATAGCTGTGTGCGCTAAGATTGCCTTAGGTCAGATCACAACACTACCTCTGTTCCCCCTTCTAGTCTTGAGTCTTTGTGAAGCATTTCATACCACCAGTGCTGTTCAAAAACACATGGGAGAAAGGCTGTGTGATTATTTTCAACCTTTTAGAACAAAGGAGCCCTATGTCACAGGAACCCAAACAGCATTAGTAAACTGGTCTGTAGAGTCTCTATTGTGTTCGACGTGAAAATTCCATGCAGAGCGAAACAGAAGCACAAGAATCACAAAGAAGCAAACAAACAGAAAAGAGGTAATGATTTCGTGTTTACATTCTTAGTGGCAGTTTCCTAGGGAAATAATAATTTAGGATAAATAGTCAATTTTCCTTACTTGGTGGTATAAATTGTATTTTGTCTAGAACAAGAGTGCTCTGGAACAGGGGGGTTTTAGCTAAAAAACTGTGTGCATGAATGATACTGGCAAATTCAAAGATATTCTTTGGTCTGTTCCTACTTGGCTTTATTGAAAACAAGATACTCATATGGAAATAATGTCAGTATTGAGTGAAATTAAGAAATCTCATGCTCAATATAATGTTATGTATAAAATAAAGGTTCAGTAGATGTCTCTGTTTGCTTTGAGGTCATTTCTGTTCATGCACTGTTGTCATTTCAATTTCAAGTAATTATATGGGCTTAGAATATATGGAAATAGCAGGTATTTTTAAAAGATATTTATATAATTTGTCAGAGAGAGAGAGCGAGCACAGGGGTGGGAGCAAAGGGAGAGGGAGAAGCAGGCTCCCTGCTGAGCAGGGAGCCCAATGTGGGGTTCCATCCCAGGACCCTGAGATCATGTCCTGAGCCGACCTGAGCTGAAGGCAGACACTTAACCGACTGAGCCACCCAGGCGTCCCAAAATAGCAAATATTTTGATGGCACAGTGGCCCTGATTTACACTGGACCTTGTGTGAATGCCATTTTAGGCCAGAATTAATAGAAAGCACTCTACTTTGGAGTTAGATTTGAGTTCATTTGTTGGCCATATCACTTACCAGCTCATTTGGGGGAAAGATACCCTGGAAAATTCTGATTTGTTTGAGTTGCAATTCAAAATTCCCAAAATGTGAGTAATAAAACCTTACCTCATAGGATGACTCATTATTCATTCTACAAATAGTTATTGATTGTCTGCATGTGAGGGGCACTGCTGCAAGACCAGGGGGACAGCACTGAACAAGCTTATTCATTACTGTCATGGAGTCCTCAGCTAGTCACACAGGACAGCAAAGACCACCAGCAGATATGCAGTATAATACCTGGGGATTATGAGCTTTATGAAAAAAAATAAGTTAGGATAAGAGGGCAAGAGAGAATTACAAGAATGCTATTTTGGGGCACCTGGGTGGCTAAGTCAGTTAAGCATCCAATTCTTAATTTCCGCTCACGTTATGATCTCAGGGTCATGGTACAGCAGGGCATCTGCTTCTCTCCCTCTGCCCCTCCCCCTGCTCTCTCTCTCTCTCTCTCAAAATAAATAAATCTTAAAAAAAAAGAGAATGCTATTTTATTAGGAATCAAACAGCCTTTATGATAAATGGACATTTGACAGACTTGGAGGAAGTGAATGAGGTCTTCTGTGCTGCAAGATAAAGCAAGGCAGAGCATATGTAAAGTACATTGTAAAATGTCTGACACAGAGTAGGAATGTAGCAAATGGTATCTTCTGCTCTATTATGATTACTACTGACAACATTCTCACTGATGTTGATGCGTTTTCATAAACACTGAACTCATGCACATGTTTGGCAGACAAACTTGAGGAAATAATTCCTAACTAATAAAAGGCTCTCACAAATGAATTATCACTTAAGAAAGGGACCAGACTTCTAGATACCTCTGCAACAGAAGTCTGAACTCTGACCACTGCTTTTGGCAAGAGCCTTATTATAATCATTGCAATAGTTTGTACTCTCAGGATATTGATAAGGGAAATAATGTCAGCCACCACTGTCAGTTACTGATTACTTTTTATTCATCATGCAATGTGCTAAGTGTTTTACACTCACTATTGCTTTGAATTCTCTCATCAGTCCTGTAAGGTTGATATTGTTAGGATGTTCTAAAGTTACCTGACTAGTTTCCCAGGATTGGAGCCTGGAATGGTGTGAAAATAAGGCCGATGCCCTTATTTACCATATTCACAATGTAGAATATATTGGCAAAAAAAGAAAATTATAACACTCTTAAAACTGTACCTATTTCAGTTAATACTGTGGAATATACAACTAAACTTTTGCTCCTGCCTTTGGAACCCAGACTTCTGTGTGCTTTTTTGTTTTTAAATGGAAACTGTATTTTTAATACCAAATAACAAACATGAAAATAAGCTTTTGGAGAACAATATTTATGCACCGAGAACTTTCTAGAAATAACGATTCTTGGAATTTTAAGCACAAAGAGAGCAAATGGTGCATTTTGACTTTTTAAAATAGTGCACCCTCCCCTCAATTCCATATGTATCCAGCATCTCTCTACAGTGTTGTAGATCACAATCAAATGCCTGAATAGAATCATTCATGCAATTCTAAATCACTACTAAGGCCTACTTAAGACATGGAGTTTTTATAATTTAGGTGTTGTTTGAGAAACCAAATACCTAAGGCAGCTTATTAGATTTTTGAACTTTATTTAGTGGAATGACCTGTGCCGCAACAAATGCTGTGAATTGGTTTTGAATTATTATTCAGAGAAGCCTGTGGCTGGCCACGAATAGACAGACAATTAGGAAGTGAATTTACTACAGAGTAAATCCCTAGTGACCTACTGTTTTTCTTTTCTAGTGAAGTTCCTCAAAGTACAATCCTATCACTTTTGACTCAGTTGAACTAGTCAGTGTCTCCCAAGTTGAACTATAGCGTCACATGGAAGTTTAATTTTTATCTTACTTAATTTGACCTTGAGGAGGCTGGATCATAAATAGGCAGTATTATCTCCAGTTCTCCACACTTTAAGCATCTTACACTTTCTCCACCCAGAATGATTCCCAAGAGACCTAGTAAATTTTAAAAAAGAAGTTGGTCAAATTGGCCACCTCTAATTTGTTCTCCAAGATCTTTTGGCATCTCTTCCTTTTTATCAGTGCCTCTCACACTTCAGTGCATGCAGGGCACAGCCCTGTGCAGGGGGCAGAAAGTGGCAATAGTAAATCCCAGACATCATCCTCTCTGGCTGGGCCCCCTGCTCTAATGCTTAGTGCAATGCCTCACGCATAGTTGGCACACACAGTGTTAGTTGTTCGAACCACTAACTCAGTGAATTAAAGAATAGATCACTCATCCAACGAACAGACGACAGAAAGCTCACCTTCAACTTCCATTTGTTTGGAGTTCAAGTCAGGGCCAGAGAACCAACTGGAAAGAGTATTGTATATAGGTATAATAGCAAATGATTAATGATTTACGTTTCCTGGAAACATATTGATATCTTACTTTGACTTTCTGAAAACATCAAACTAAAGGAATGGTTAACTGGAAATTCTAAATTCTCATGGGACAAAATCATGAGGGAGATGCTGTGGGGATGTGACTGCGTACATTTTTGGTATCTTTCTCAACATCCGACATCCCAGGAGTACAAAATATGGGCTAGATTTCTACTCAACCTGTTGGAATTTCAGATTACCCAAACCATGTCCCCTTTATTTCCTCTTTAGACTTTCATCTGCAGATACATAATTCATTTGGAAAGCATAAAACGAGCACCACTTTTAAGTAGAGGATGGACAGGACAAGGGAAGTTTTTGAAAACCATCTTTTGAAATGTTAATTCCTTAGTCTGTGCACCAGCACCCAGGAGTTTATATGACCTAAAATTTTAAAGCAGTAATTGTAGTGTGACAAAACAATATTAAGTACTAAGATACACTTCAGAATTCTAAAGCACACTTCAGATACATCAAGGCACATTATTTGATAACTGTGAGATTAATGTGCAACCGGAAATGTCCCTGGCATTTGAGAGTTATGGAGTGTCAAATACTTACTGCAGATTTGAACATCAATAGCCCCACATTCCCACCTCTTATTGTAGGGAGATGTCAAGAAGGGCAGGCACTGCCCCTAAGCTTCTTGGAAGGTCTGGTGATGGCTAACGCTGTCCATAAACAGCAGAATAGAAGTCACCAGATGGAGCTGCATAAGCTGGGGTGAGACAAGGAACCCTGGGCCAAGCCTTGTGAGCTATGAGTCTCCAGCAGAAGCTGCGAGTCTCATCACAGAACTCTTATACAGAACTGGACTGACTCAAGCAAGAATCAGGGTAGTAACATGAGCTTCTAGCTATAGTCCACTCCCTACTGTTAAAATGTGTTTGACATCAAGGAGGGGTACAACAGCAACTGCTATTCTCTGGATAACCAGGGTGAAAACTCTACCTTACCTGTCAATTACTGTGAACTATTTGAGAATTGTTAAGTTAGTTGAACTTGGGGGGGAAAAATGGAACAGGAGGGTCTCCTTGGCGTGGTCTTGAAGAAGCTGCTTTGGCAGAAATGGAAAATTAGGATGGAGGATGGGCTACCCTAAGTACAATTGAGAGTGCTAGCAAAAGAGTTGGAGCATTATGAATAGGGTCATAGTAGATTAGTGTGACTTCTTTGGCTTGATTATGGAAATGTGATAGAAAACTACTGTGGGAATAAAAGACAGTAATGACACAAAGAAGGAGTGAATGACAAGATGACAGCTACTCGGGAAATCTGCCTTAGAAGGTGGCCAGTCAGGAGCAATTCTGGAAAAGGACTGGTGGAAGATACTTGGCATGTTGAATGGATGCGGCGTGGTGGTAGATTGGATAATGAGAGCGAAAGATACGGGGGTGTAAAACATCATTCAAAGTCAAGGAATCTGACTATTGCCAGTGACAGAGAGACAGATGAATAAGAGGGAAAGTATGAGAGGGAGGAAACGAAGAATTTTTAAATGATTACTTTCAGTAACTGCACTATTTTTTCTGCTTTGGAGTCTCCCAGCTCCCTGCAGCTGGGGAACAGAGATGGTCCCACCTAAGGGATCCTGACTGAGGGCAAGGATACCTACACTGCTCCCATTCAGTGGAAAGCTTACCGTTAGTTATGAGACAGAGGATGCAGATGCTAAACTGATAATCCTACTCTCCCTCTCAAGGCCTCCCAAATCCCAGCTCCTGGGCGCTCCGTGTGTTCCACCTCCCAGGAAACCTTGTCCACCTCACTTCTGGTTATCCTGATTTGCATTCCTCATAATGCTCTGCAGGCAGAGCCCCTCCTCCTTGCATTCTGATGCTGGTGCTACTTGATGGATTGCTCTTCTAACGACAACCTTCTGCTTGCCTGGTTCGAATCATAGCAAGGATTTTTCCAGCACTCTGTCTCACTCACCTGGTCAGAACCCACTACCTCATTTTGGACTCTGACCATTGATCAGTGCCAAGCCTAGGACCAAGTTGTGGTTTTATATAAGTGTGCTTCTTAGAAACTGTGCCTTGCCTTCCGTCTATATGTGTACAATTCTGCCTCAGTCTCCAAGCCATTTTCCCCAGTGTCTGCCTCATCCTAGAGAGCTGCCATTGTTTCAAAATAGTTACAAACTACTATGTGTAAAACACATGTACAGGATTCCCTGCTATGTGCTTGGCATATGTTATCTCATTTAGTCTTTTTTTTTTTTTAAGATTTTTTTTTTTTTTTTTTTTTTGAGAGAGAAAGAGAGCTCGAGCCAGGGTGGGGCGGGGTCAGAGGAAGGGACAAGCAGATTCCCCGCTGAGTACGGAGCCTGATGTGGGGCTCAATCCCATGACTCTGAGATCATGACCTGAGCCAAAGTCAGATGTTTAACTGACTGAGCCACATAGGTGCCCCTATCTCAGAGTCCTTAGTTATTCATTATGATTAGAACTTAATCATAATAAAGATCCTGAAAAAAAGATACTATTACTGATTTTTGCAGATGACAAAACTGAGTTTCACAAATATTTTAAGTCATACAACACAGGAGGTATGTAACAGAGAGGACTGAAAGCAGGCTGTTTGAATTTAAAACTTGCCTTTTTCTGGTGTGCTATAGCAAAACATGGGTAGGGACACATACTAGAGGAGACAGCTTTCTGCCTGTCACCACCTGTCCTGTTTACCGTGCTGAACCATGAGAACTCATAGCTCACGTTCAGGAATAGTTATATTATCCTTTTTAATTGAGAAGTTACTAAGAGATATCCATAGCTTGATATTCTCTAATTAAGATGAAATTGAGAAAAGAGCAGTTGCAACCAGAAAACTAGAAATATGGACTGGAGATTTATCATCACACAGATTGTATTAGATTCCTCTTGCTGCTGTAACAAATGACCACAAGCTTAGTGGCTTAACACAGATTTATCATCTTACAGTTCAATGGGTCAGAGGTGTGACACAGGATAAAATCGAACTGTCAGCAGCGCTGAATTCCCTTCCAGAAACTCTAGGGGAGACTCAGTTTCCTTGCCTTTTCCAGCTTCTGGAGGTTGCCCACATTCCTTGGCTGGTGGCCTATTTTCTCCATCTTCAAAGCCAGCAAGGTCTCATTTCTCTAACCCTTCTCCCATCATGGCATCTCTCTCTGACCCCAGCAAAAAAGACTCTCTGCTTTTTAAGGACTCATGTGATTAGAAAGGGCACACTGAGATAATCTCCACTGCAAGGCCCATGACCTTCACTACATCTGCAAAGTCCCCTTTTTCATGTGAGGTAGCACAAGTTTTGGGAGTTAGGAGGTAGGCATCTTTGGGGGGCCATGATCTGCTTTCCTCAAAGATGTTTTCTGAACCAGTGAGAACAGATAAGAGTCTCATATTCAGTATCAACTAGAGCCATTTTGATAAACAACACAGCCACCCAAATGACAAGGAAATCCTCTGAAGCAGGGTAGACAGTGTTACTTTATCCTTAATTCTACAGAACTATAAGATTTTTCCTGTGTGGTGGCAATGGTGTCTTGCCTTAAAGTGACAGTGGCTCCCACACCTTGCTAGATAATGCCACGTATTCCCACATACTCAATTCAGCCCACCTAACCATAGAAGGGGAACCCTTTTGCTTAACCAGAGCAAAGGGATTCCTGTCATTTCCTTTTGTCCTTTCCATAGGTATCTGATTTTGTGATAATTTGAAATCTAGACCTTTTTCTAAGTTATTCAAGTTGACATCTTTTCTTCCTTGCCAATTTCTTCCTGTTTGGGCAACGAAAGGCTAGAAGAAGGACACATACCAGGCACTGAATCTCCTACTAGTTGGGTCTCTCAGCAAGTGAGCATCAGTAGTGTCTTCTATCCCCTTCATCAGCTTCTCTGAGGTGCTTGTTACCAAAATTCATTCCCTAGCATGCTACAGATTTACCAAGCCAAAGTCTCTGAGGGTGAAGCTGGGAAAGGAAGTCTGCCCTGGTGATTTACATGCACAGTAAAAAACACTGAAGGAAATATGATCAGATAGTATGAATATGAGTATGATCTGGCACTTTTATTACCTCGAGAAAGAGGGGAATGATAGAGGAAGCATACCCTGACCAACTCCAATTCAGAGCTGTTATGCCCTCTTTGGCTATGCAACTATACGACTTGGACAAGTTACATGACTTTGCTGGTCAAAATGTCAATGACTATATATATTGTATTGTGGGCTATTTTATATATCTATATCTGTATCTCTGTATCTCTATATCTATATCTATATATCTATCTATATCTATATGTCTATATATAGATATATCTTGGGGGTTTTGTGAAGATTAAGTGACCAATGTAATGTTCCCAGCACAGTAGTAGACATGGAGTGGACCTCCACATATTACTTTTACATTTCTTCTTGTTTGCTATCACTACTGCTCAAAAGGGAGACCGTCTCCCTAAAACTTCGAGGGACGTCTATTGGCAGTCTAAAGTTTCTTTAGGCCATGTCTGTAGGTCGTACGGAGATACAGCGTGTTTGCCAGAAAATGTAGTCTCTTGCACAATTCAAGAAATGAACACCAATATGCTTTATCAAATAGCGACAATGATAGTCTAATATTTGCAGACCTTGGGATGGGGCTCCTCTTAAAGGTTCCCAAGAGTCCTTCTCCACATAAATGAAGAAGTGTGTGCTCTGCACCTGAGAAGATTGCACGTAAGGAGTAAGCTGCACAGAGAAGACTCTCTGAGGAGGAGAAATAGGGTTGGGGTCTCGTAGAGTCCCCATGGTAGGAGAAAAGAGTAAGAGAGAGAGGAGTGAACAGGCCTGGAAACTGGCAGTAAGGGAGAGAAAACAGGGTAAAAGAGACATAAAATAAATAGAGCACAGAGAAGCTGAGTAGGCTGACAACTCATGATAAATGGTCCTTAGATTTTGACTCCTGATTCCTGAATCAGGATCCTGCACTAACAAACTACTAAACAGATCAGCCCGAATATGTTTCAGCACCTTCTAGAAACAGCACAGTGTACCAGACAGAATGACCCAGAAATAAAAAAGGCCCATTGCTGCCTTCCAGTATTTTGCAGAATGATAGCAGGAAACCTCAACACATTCGGCACAGGGAACGGGTAGCTAATCAGAAAAAATGAAGCTTATTTCAATGTAGTTAGGCTAAGAAGAAAAAGCCCCATACTTCTTGTTAAAAATAAATGGGGTTTAATTGCTCAAAGTGATCCCAGTCCACAGATTATCACAGTAAATAATTGCACACCCATCTCTTTTGCAAATCACAAAGCAACCTGCTCCATGCACCTCAGATGCCTTTCCAAATCACCACAGAGGGAGATTTTTAATCATTTCAGCAACCAGAGCACCAGCTTTGTTCTCAAATAATGCCGGAAGGTTTCTAATGTCTGTGCTATCCATAGCACTATACTTTCCTGACTTAATGTAGACAGGGGTATGGTTTTGTTTGTTTGTTGCTCAGTTGGTGGTGTCATATTCCAGAAACAGAACAAGCTGGCAAATCAATGCCACAGGTACAGCTATGTATCTATCCTCCTCCTCTGACTCCTCTTTGCTCGGTTGGGACTGCACGGGCGCTGGAGGTATGGCCTGCGTCTGCCGTGCATTCTTAATTTGGGTGAAATGAGTGGAGACTGACTCTAACACATGCTTTTTCAAATCGAAGATCTAAAAATGAGTCCCAGCTGTACCACTAACAGCATGGCACCACTTGGTGAGCATCATCCTGAAGGGTCAGAATCCCATCTTGTTTATCCCTGGGAGAGATGACAAATTATGAACAAATGGCATCAAGAGGAACTATTTAGACTGGTCAAAATAGAAATACAAAATACAAGAACCACAGAAGTGCATCTTTTTAATAACTGCATTTTCAACTATAGTCTAGTGAAAAAATAAGGAAATTATTACATTAACCCCAAAAAAGGACATAATCACTGTATCATCACTAAGAAGACATTAGATACAAGTAAACAAGCAGGTGTTTGCCTGTTGACACGCACATATTCTTATCTCAGGAATCTGATTCATTAACCCATAAAGTGAGTAAGACATAAGCTAATTGGAGAGTTCTTACAGTGATAAATGTCTAATGTGAGTGCAAGTTAGCTCTGATTTTTGAAATTATTTAAACAGATGGCAAAACTGTTTTTAATAACTTGTGAATAAATTTCTATACCTTATAGAGTTTTGGTTTAAGGCTCAGACCAGACTTCCGTGGAAAACACACAAGTGCCTAGCACTGAATCACTTCGACGTATATGGGAATGTCAGATCCAAGAGGACAGACATTTCTGTCTATCTTTGATCACTGCTGTAGCCACAGTGCCTAGAAGAATGCCTAGTGCATTGTGGGCTATTAACGAATTTTTACAAAACAAAGAAACCAGTAATACTTAACCATTTCATTACAGTTTCTCTGTCAGAATTACCATCATTGGCCAAGCCCAGTAGTAGGCATGGACATCTTTCTTGGGGAATAATATCCACAGGAAGATATGGGACTGAGTGCTAGCTCACAGAACGTATAGAGCAAGGTGTCTCATGGATGACCTGTCTAATAATGGGCTCTACACTGCCTGAAGCTCAAACGAACTAGCAAATCAGACAATTATCTCTCCCTCTCTCTCTCTCTCTCTAGCAGCTTTCACCCTCTGTTGCCTTCCAGACACAACTCAAGGAGCTGTCCTTCTTATTTTTCCTGCCCTTTACTTTCTGTGTTAGGAACTATCTGCCCTTCAGTTCTTCCCCACTGTGTTTATATGCATTTAAGAGGATTATTTTTGTTGTACTTGTAACCTCATTTTGCCATTGATGCAAGACTAGAAATTTGAGGCATTGACATGAGCATTGACATGAAGAAAAATGGGACCAATTGTCTGAATTCACTCTCTCTTTACCAGTTCATTCTTTGGCTTTTCACATTGCTAATGAGGACATAGGAGATTCCAGACATCTTTGTTACTAACCATGAGGAAAACTCTGAAATAACCATCCATGGTTTTGTGTTACCTACAACCATAATCCTTTTTATTAGCTAAATAATGAGGGGAAATATTTTTCTCTTCTCTCTGAATGAAAGGCAACTATGTTGTTCTCTGTCAGTTTCTAGAATTTCACTTCTAAGAAATGGCTTTAAGATGTGTCAGTTACAGAAGAGAACTTTTGATTGTCCTTTGGTGTTTTATCAGTGCTTTAATATTTAAAATATCATATTGTGTCTCTTATACAGTTAAACATACACTTACAATTTGACCCAGCAATCCCACTCTGGAGTATTTACCACAGAAAAGTGAAAACTTGTGTTCACACAAAAACCTGTACACAAATATTTATAGCAGCATTATTTATAATAGCCCCAAACCAGCAGCAGCCTAAATGGCCTTCCTCGAGTGATCGGATAAATCAACTGTGGTACATCCATACCATAGATACTCTACAACAGTAAAAAGGAATAAGCTACTAATATACAAAATAACTTGGATGGATGTCAAAGACATTATACTGGGGCGCCTGGGTGGCTCAGTCGGTTAAGCATCTGCCTTTGGCTCGGGTTATAATCCCAGGTCCTGGGATCGAGCCCCACATTGGGCTCCCTGCTTGGCTGGGAGCCTGCATCTCCCTCTCCTCCCCTCTTGTGCTCTGTCTCCCTATCTCTGTTGCTATCTCTGTTGCTATCTCTCTAAATAAATAAATAAATAAATAAAAGATGTTTAAAAAATTTAAAAAAAAACATTATACTGAGTGAAAGAATCTGGTCTCAAAAGGTCACTACTATTTGATTCCATTTATATGATATTCTGGAAAAGCTAAAACTTTAGTGATGAGGACAGAACAGAGGTTGCCTGGAATTAGGAAAAGAGGAAGAATGACACTCCAAAAGAATAGTACAAAGGAGATTGGGGGGGTAAGGGAACTGTTCTGTAACCTACCCGTGGTGGTGGTTACACGTATCTCTGTGTGTTAACACATATCGCACTGTACCCCAAAAGAAAGCAGGTCAGTTTCACTGTGTGAGAACTTAAAAAGTAAAATTGTAAAAATTTAAAAAAAAAAAAACTCGTAATATTCTGTATGAATCTATACCATAGAGAGATGCATGGAAGGGTATTCTCTGAAATGGTATCATCTGCATGGAGGGAGTTCAGAGTGAGAAGACATTTATTTGAAAATAGCTATTTCCTTTTTGAAATATTGTGAAGTAGGTTTATTTTTATTTAGAAATGACCAAGTTGCTTCTTTTATTTAACTCATTCTCTTACAGCTTTTAGTTACTACAAAGACCCAAATCATTAATGACTATTTTTGTGCAGTATTTTTCTGGCAAGATTAACACTGTTTGTGAATGATGAGTGTTGTTATATTCCTTCATGCCAAGCTTGAGATCCAAAATGACAAGTGCCATAAGCATTAAAAAAAATATGTAAAATTAATAGTTTCATGCCTAAGAGCCTGTCTTTGCACATGAGATTAGTACACCATTCTTAGTTTCATTTTGTAGTGTAATTTGCCTCTTCGAAGAGTTCGCTTTATTCCTTTCCATTGCAAAGCTGGAATGGTCAATATGCCTATAATAAGTTTAGAGAATTAAGTTATTACTACAAGGAAGTTTTCAAAACTCCATCGACTCACCAATATTTTACCCATACTCTTCATAATAGAGCAGATGGAAAGATAGGTACTCTCCCTATTTCTCTTCCTTCCCTGAACTCATCCTCTAATGCCTTTAAAAAGGAAAGCCTGATAGGATATCACATGTGCAAACAGATGTGCATGTGAAAGAAAAGTGAACGATTGCATACCTTTGTAGCCATATCTTTTTGCTCTACACTTTTTTTTTTTTAAGATTTTATTTATTTGACAGAGAGAGAGCACAAGCAGGTGGAGCTGGAGAGGGAGAAGCAGGCTCCACGCTGAGCGGGGAGCCCGATGCGGGGCTCGATCCCAGGACCCCAGGATCGTGACCTGAGCCAAAGGCGGACACCCAACTGACTGAGCCACCCAGGCGCCCCGCTCTACACTTTAATTTCAGAATATAGCTACCTTTTCCTATGGTAGCATTTCAGCAAAAGAAAATTAAATAGCCTGTATAATTAATGCTTCCCTTTTATCCCAGGATAGGTTCTTTCCTGTGTTTTGCATATAAAGTAACACAAGGTCTTGGGGGTTTTTTCATCGAGATATTTGAAAAGAAATCCTTGAAATGGCCATGAAGCATGATCTCTAGAAGAACTATGTGCAATATGGCACTCAAACTAAACAAGAATAATAAAATGAGATAATTCAAGTGGATAGTGAGAGGTGAATGAATCATTATGTTCATTTTATGACAACAACTAAATATTTCATGTTTCCATTTTATGTCAGAGGTTAAGCTTTAACTGGAATAAAAAATTTCCTTTCTTGGTAAAATCAGTTGATTTAGCAGTTTTATGCATGAATTGAAGCTTTCAATCAACATTTTTTTTTCTGTTAAATTTCCCTTTTTATGGGAAATTCTGTGCCTGATTCTTTTTTTTTAAACTTCACTGAAAAGAATCATAAAAGAGCACCAAATGTCTCTTTTTGTTGAAAGAGTTTTTTTTTAAAGAGACACCACAAAAACCCTTTATTGTCTTGTTTGGAAACTATCTTTTAAAAAAGGCTAATTTTATACTGGAAACTACTATTAAAACTATGTGACTAACATTTCAGTATGAATCATGGTCACAAACAGGGTCACTGTGAATGGCAGAGCTGAGAGCTGCTTGTCAACAACCATTCAAAACCAGATACTTGCATGAGTTCTGTTTTAATTTCCTCTATTCTCCTGTGAAAGGTAGTCTTCCTTTCTTTCATCTCCAAGAGTTCCCCTGCACCTTCCTCTGGCTCTTCTCACATCTGAGCTCCCCCTCTTCTCACAGACAGTGACATTCTCCAGGGTCAATGACCTGTGAATTTAGAGGGTTGCTTGAAGCACTGCCAAAATTCCAGCTGTTGGATACTCATGACAGCCCACAGCCTGAGGCAGAACAAAAGGGAGAGTTAACTGATCATCAGCTAGGCTCAGACCACTGGGAGAAGCTGTCAGGAGCCAGGCCACTGAGTTGATGAACTTCCACAGAGAAGTCATAGGGGATGTGTGGAGCCACAGGGAGGCTGCCTAAGTTTGGAGTCATCAGCGGAGGGCTGAGGAAAGAATTTTCTGGGAATTCCGTTCTATCAAGACAGAGGTTGGGCTTTGAGAAGAAAAAAGAACACTGATTTCACCATAACAAGACTTTCAGCAGTTGCTTTGCCTTTTGCTAAAACCCTTGCCTGCTTCCTTCTCTTTGATTCTGTTCCAGTCTCATTCTTGACCTTCCGAAATTGCTGGTCCGTGTTATTAACGACTTAGTAATATTTATTGATAGAATTTAACATTTGAATAACTTACTCTTTTATATATATGCAAAACAGTGATTGGGCAAGAAGAGATCTGGGTCCAAATGTTTACTGTGGCACCAGCTGCTTGGTGACTCGGTAAAGTAATCTGAACCTTAGGGATCCCAGCTCTGAAATACCTCCATACTCTATACTGTGAGAGATGAGTGATTCCATAGAGGGGAACCCTTGCAAAAGTTATGTGTGCTCTACTAATATATCATATATGTAGTAGAACTGATGCTAGATAGTTCCATTTACATAGCATTGATGGCAGGTGGACTTAATTT
Organism: Phoca vitulina; assembly: GCF_004348235.1. Classification (NCBI taxonomy): domain Eukaryota; kingdom Metazoa; phylum Chordata; class Mammalia; order Carnivora; family Phocidae; genus Phoca; species Phoca vitulina. The sequence continues at coordinate 3,598,009 of NW_022589738.1, forward strand.
TTTCTATGAGCAGTTGAAGTTGCTTACCAAGAAATAGTCTGTCTATATCCATCGCATTTTCTTGAAGCTGAATAATGAAATAATGAAATTATAATGAATAATTACTAAGTATATCTACGATGATTCTGTTTTTCTGAACACAAGTTTTCTCTACACTGTGACACTCACGTTACTTCTGCTAACATGATGACCTTCAGACATTTTTGGGAGACATTGCGTGCTGTAGTTAGGATCGTAAGTTTGGGAACTAGTCCTGGACTCAAATTTTGGGTCTGTTACTTTTCTGTCTTATAATCTCAGGCCATTTATTTAATTCCCCCAAGCTTCAGTTACTCTTCTTCCACAAACTGGGATAAGACTAGTACTAACATCAAGGGTTGAGAAGAGAATAATCTACAGTAAGTGTCAACAAACATTTTCTGTAACAGACCAGATAGCAAATACTCGGGGCTGTACAGCCCACATCACACAGTGTCTTTCACAACCACTCAGGTCTGTCTTTGTGTTGCAAAAGCAGACCTAGGTAATATGTAAATGAATGGGCGTGGCTCCGATAAAATTTTATTTACCAAAATAAGCAGCAAGCCATGGTAGCCCACTGACCCTAGATTGCTGACCACTGACCTACATGAATGCGTAGCACAGTTTTAAACATTAATTTTAATGTAAATTAAATTATATTAATCCTGTGACATAAATTTAAATTTACACCATGATTCCAGAATATGTCACGATCATATGGGACTATCCTACATTACCTCAGAAACTGAAATCGCTAGATCCTGAAGGAAACTACCATGGTATGAAGATTTGTGTGTGAGCAATTCTGCAGTAGAATCTGCTGATCTGAGAGGGAAATAATAATCATGAAACATTTTGCAGTACTTTCAAATCAACTACATCGACGGGCAGTGCTAAAATATTGGAACAAAAGTCAGATGAAATTTTCAGTAAGGTAGGGCCCCATATTTATTCGTGTTTCAAAGTATTTCTTCTGTCATCGCCTTCCTAAATGTTGCTAAACATACGCACCTAGTCGAAGCCTAATGTGCTGAACTTGTAACATTACATTCCTGTTCCTTGTCTTCCTAATATAATGAAGCTGATTATGGTCCTTGTTTTAGAATGTTCATCCTATTAGGACAGGCGAATTCATTGGCTACCGAGCACAGCCTTATGTTCACGTTCTTATCATTAGCACTCCTCTAGCTCTGGAGCTGTCGGCGTTTTCAGCCGAAATGCTTGCTTTCAGGGCTTTGCAATTCAGTCATAAAAATTAGCTGCAGGCAGAAACTTGACATATAAAGTCCAGACCCAAGAGAAAAATTTTATTACATTTTTAACAGGGAGAGGGAAGTACATTTGGCCATTAAAAAAAGCATAAAAATCCTTGTAGTGGACTTGCTCTCCATCCCTTTCTGTCCTGCCATCATTTCAGACTGCATTTGTTCTCTGCCTCCTCCGCTCTCCATATACCCATGGAGGAGCCCTACGGACCCCCCGTGTTCGACAGCTTTACAACAAGGTCCCTTAAGGCTACTGTTCCATTTCAGATTGGACCAAAGCAGCTGTTTGAATACCATTTGTCAATGGGAAAAGGAAATTTCAGCCTCTTGCTATGTAGCCTTCTATGAATTCAAAATGTGAATCATTATTCTGCCATAATATCGGAACACAGGGTCTGACCTGCATCAAAATGCATGATTTATGCTTGAGCTCTAGAACTAGCTTGTGTGTGTGAAGACATTTCTTGGGTGCAAGATTGAATTGAGGAAGCTTAACTAACATTTTCTAATTAACTACTGCATAGTGAACTCAATCACGTTGTACTCTGCAACTTTGGTGAGATTACTCATCTTTATTTAAATAAACAAGATGGGTTATAGGATTGAAAGCTTGGACAATAACCATCCCTGCCCTTCCTCAAGTTGACACCCCTGATTTTCAAGAAATATGGTTAGCCACTCATCTAATTGCAGCAATCTGGTAGAAACACATTTCTCAGAAAGGCTCAAGGATATTAAAAATAATGCCTGATCTCATGATTGATAAGAGTAGTATTCTACCTATTTAATGCCCAATTCAAGGTTATTCTATCCGTTAGAGACAAAGTCTATTTTTATTCCCTTTTAGTTTATTTTCTTTTTTTTTTTAATTTTTTTATTGTTATGTTAATCCCCATACATTACATCATTAGTTTTAGATATTAGTTTATTTTCTGTATGGAATATATGATGTAGAACATGTGTCATGCCATACATAATATATGATTTCCACTGACCTCCATGTTCTTGATTTTAATGGCCGGGCACCGTCCTCGTCTCCTGTGGCCTGAGAATAGTGCTTACCCCCTTCTGTGATATTCCTTTTCCCCTGGCTTCCATGACACCTCACACTTGGGTCTCTCCTACCTGTCCGGTCACTCTCTCTCACTTCGCTTTGCTGGTTCCTCCTATTCCTCTTACCCCCTAACATTGCAAAGCGCCAGGTCTCCTCTGCTCTTCTTCCCGGCATGATCTCATCCCATCTATACGCCAGTGGCTCCTAAGTGTGTATGCCCAGCCCTGGCATTTCTCTAAAGTCGCCTATCTGACCACCTACCCTCTCCACTGGGATAGACACCCCAAGCCCCACATCTTTACAACCAAGTCCTGATCTTTCCCTACAGATCTGTACCACCACAGCCTCCTCTGCCTCAGGAATAGTAGCTCCCTTCCTCAGTTACTCAGGCCAAAAACTTCGGAATCATTCTTGACCTTTTTTCCCTCTCACTCTTCATATCCACCGTGCCAGAGAATTCTGATGGCTCTGACTTTAAACCAATTTATAATCTGACCACTTCTCGCTTCCTCTATGGTTACTACTGTAGCACGAGGAACTTTTCACTGCTCAACCATTCAAAAGCTCCAGATTTCCCATTGTGAGCGGCAGTTCTTCCAGTGGCCCATACAGTCCTACCCAGGTGAGTTCTCCATCCGCTGTCTGACCGCCTCACTCCATACCAGCCCCTGGGCCTCCTTTCTGTTCTTCTAACATCACCACATACTCTACCTTCTTGGGAATTTGTGCTCGCTGCTCCTCTGCCTGCAATACTCCCCTGTAACACATCTACCTGGCTAACACCCCTGCCTCCTTCAAGCCTTTGCTCAAATGTCACCATTTCCGTGTGCCCTGTTTTGACCCCCTATTTAAAATTGCAGACTCAGGGCGCCTGGGTGGCTCAGTTGGTTGAGCGACTGCCTTCGGCTCAGGTCATGATCCTGGAGTCCCGGGATCGAGTCCCGCATCGGGCTTCCTGCTCAGCGGGGAGTCTGCTTCTCCCTCTGACCCTCCTCCCTCTCATATGCTCTCGCTCTCTCAAATAAATAAATAAAATCTTTAAAAAAAAAAAAAATCTTAAAAAAATAAAATAATAAAATAAAAATAAAATTGCAGACTCACCAGACTCACCCGACTGCTGGCGTTCCTGGCTTATACTTGTTCTCCTTTTCCCATATATCTAATCACCTTTGAACACACTGTATCATTTTTGCCCATTCTCTGTCACCCTGCAGGAGGACAAAAGTCCCATGGGAGCTGAAGGTTTTGCTTTGTTCTCTTACATATCCCAAGCACCAAGAGCAGTGCCTGGCACATAGAAGTAACTCAATAAATATCTAAAGTGCTAAATGCATGCATAACCACTGAAAAAAATTGTAACATATAACAATCGAAAGTCAAGCATTCACAATAAACAGCACAATGCCAAATGATTTGTTAAATATTTTACTTTAGGGGAGATGATTTTTTACAAGTAATATTTGTTTTAAGTTATTCTTATTAGCATTTTAAAAGATTGATTTTTATATCATTAAGGATGGATGGTGACATTCTGTATTAAGCAAGTTTTTTATTTAAAGTCAATGTAATTAACGTATACTGTATTATTAGTTTCAGAGGTAGAATTTAGTGATTCATTGGTTGCATTCAATATTAAGCAAGTGTTAAAGAAATAATAGTTACATTGTCATAGAGTTCTAAATAAAATTTTTGCGTGGAAAATTAGGCAGCCTCTTGATTTAGGTAATAAACTGTCCAAAAGAGATAAGCTCAGTTACAGATTTAACTAAGTGGCTCACAGCAAAAACCATTTTGTACATTGGCAACAAAAGCAAAAACATGGGAAGATTTTTCCTCAAAGTTTTCGATGTTGTTATTTCTTCCTAAAACACCGTAATTGATTTACCTATGCATGCTGACTGGAAACAAGCACTCAGCAGTCCTTTTAATCTCTGGTTTATAGAACCTCTTGCACTGTGGGTTCGTTTTGCCTCATGTTCTGCTTTCTCCACTCCAGAGGTTTTGATCATATCCAGTTTCTCTTAATGAAGGTGATTAGAGGGTGAAAACTAGCAATAAGTTTGGTGGGGGAAAGTAGAAGGTTCCATTAGGCATTGAATTCTATCCAATTTAGTTAAAGCTATTATTGATACTGATTCAGAATTTTATATTAACTCATTGAAAATCTTGAAGAATGATGATGGTGGCGTCAATGCCTATGACTTAATGATAATAGAATATGTTAAGTGCTCAAAAATAATAAAATAGATCTAGATTACAACTCCTCACTCAAATCACTACAATTTTTCAATTCTTACCATTCCCAGAATACAATTTTAGGTAGAAATAAAAACAAGAGTTAGATGCAATATGCAGTAGACCTAATAGGACCTAGAAGCCAGAGTTAAGTTGAAAATTATAGTCCCTAATGTAATTGTGTTGCAGAGCCTTTCATGAAAAATACAAACCATGAAATAAAATTTGTATGAAGCCCTTACTGAAACCTCATTTTTATACACTTGCTTTTTGGATGATTTGCATTTCTAATTTTACATCTTTAGTTGAGTGTGCCGTAAGCAAAATTATGAAAACATATTTCTCATTAGAGTAGGTGGAATCCCCTGCATACAATTGAGCCTAATCAATGAATAGGAATTTCCTTTCTGCAATGAATGTTGTTGCTGTCCCATAATCTGTATTTTACTTACCTGTTAACAATGCTTTAGCACAAAGAGGGAAGGAATTATTAATTTTTTAGCTACTAAAATAGCCTAATCAAGTCTCACAACTCCCACTCATAAAAACAAAAATTTAATTAGAGTAAAATCACGACAGATTATCTCCTCAAATTATATGAATAGGAAAATTGTAAATTTTCGGCAAAATATATTTTAATATCATTCAGCTGTTTTGTATAAAGCATTTAATGTTATGAAAAAATTAAAAGTTGAACTATGTGCATAATAACTTATACTGCTAAAGATACTTATGGCTGTATCTCTTGAACTTTCCAGACCAGCACACCTAACAGTGGAGCCAGTTTAGGTTCTTTATGCTTATTTCAGTGCCAAAACTATTTTGAAAATAATCTACCATCGGAAGCTTATTGTTGCATTAGTTAACGAGTGAGATCCAGTTACATTGAATCTCTTGATTTAAAAACAAAATTGGGTTGACACATTTCAGGGCTTCTCTGATGAGTTGTCATGATATTTTGATTCAACAGACATTTGTAGAACTATGAAGGTACAAATAGCAAGGGATTGGTTTTGTTTTTTAATTGTTTTGAGCTCGGTCAGGAAGACTTCTAAACATAGATACCCAATATGATGCCACGAGGTAGAAAAGAGCAAGATTTTTCAGGCTATTGGTGGACGTTTTTATAAGTTCATCCTCTTTTAAGAGGTCAAGTCACCTGTGTCCAGGGATGGATGTGAACGGTCTCTGATACACAGGTTAGTCTTCCTTATTGTCTCAGGGAAGAATAAAAGGACTTTATCGTTAAGAAAAAGATGACTGGGGCGCCTGGGTGGCTCAGTCATTAAGCGTCTGCCTTCGGCTCAGGTCATGATCCCAGAGTCCTGGGATCGAGCCCCACATCAGGCTCCCTGCTCCGCGGGAAGCCTGCTTCTCCCTCTCCCACTCCCCCTGCTTATGTTCCCTCTCTGGCTGTCTTTCTCTCTGTCAAATAAATAAAACCTTTAAAAAAAAAAAAAAAAGAAAAAGATGACTGGAAGAGTTCTATATTTACAACTAATGGTGTAATTTTGAAGTAAGAATCCAAAACAACTCATAATCCCTGTGAACTCTGTATACAACACTCAATATCTATTCTTACTATAGTGATCTTCTTATGAATAATAAAAATATTCATAACTTTGCCTTCCAGTTGTCGATAAGGGGCTCAATGGGGGGGGGGGATTCTTCTGGATTTCTCCTCTTTCTCACTGTGTTGGTTAAGATAATGACAACTGTTCTAATGAACAGGAAAAAGAAAATCTTAAGAGCTTAATAGAATAGAAGTTTATTTTTGGATCACATGACATGAAGTCCATTGGTGGCACAGATTGTTGATGGAGGGTTCTGTTCCATGCAATCATTTAGGAATCCTGTCACATTCAACAAATGGCCAAAGTCACCATGGGTATTGAAATCCAGACTGGACATTAGAGAAATGAGTGAGTTTTTTAGGGAAGAGGAACAGAATTAATAGATCAGGCCTGGAAGTTTCATTTATCATTTTTGCCCACCCGCCACTGGCCAGAACTCAGTCGTATGGCTAACTTAACTGCAAGGGAGGCTGGAAATGTTACCTGGCTGTCTGCCTAGAAGGAAAGGAATACACATTTGGTGAATGACTAGCCGGTCTCTGCCACAGTCATGTTTTGTTTGTTTGTTTGTTTGTTGTTTGTCTCCATGATGACAACTAACAATTCTGCATAGAGTTGGAAAATTCTTCCCTGCACTACATTTCATATATACATGCAATAAAGAGATTTTTAAGGTCTTCCCATTTTGATACAAGTATGTCTAAAGAATGGAAATTTCAACCACTGTTGTTTACAAAATTTATGATTTTCACCACTGTGTTAAGCTCCTTAAAAAAATGAAAAAGGTGAACTCTTGGAGACAGTGTCTTTGGTGAATGATGCAGCAGCCGGGGAATTGGGGGTGAAAAGTAGCCCCAATGAAGGCTACCATACTTCAGCTCTGTCTTCTGTGATGTGACCCCTTCAGTGTATATATCCTTCCGGTTACTTTTCCAATCAATTTCACACTCACTAAAAAATGCTTTCTTGAAAAATTCCTCAGCAACTATTTCCCATTAAACAGTTGTTCAGAGGTCTTCACAGGGCTCACTTTTTAAATACTGAGAATCAAAGACAAACATCAAGTCATCTAGAGGTTTGATATAGTCCTTCATGTAAGCTTTAATAAAACTATAAGATAAATAATAGAAGTAACCTGAACCTAACAACCAATTGTTCTACAATGTTTTTGAGCACTTTAAAAGATGTCCCTTGTTAGTGTCGGTAAACAAAGGCACATTTTTTACAGCTCACCGACCTCCTTTTGGCTCAAAACAGATTCTAGCATATTTACAATCCAAGTTTTCAACCACATATTCTCTTAAGAGAAACATCACCTTCCAAAATTCTGCTTCCAAGATGAACTTTTTTGTTTGCGTTTTTTTTTTCCTCCACTAGCCAGAGTTTTCTTTTTAAAATTGTAAAAAAAAAAAAAGCTCAGTTTTAAAATGCCAGTGAAGAACGATGGTTTCATGGAGCATAGCTTCATGCTTCTTTATGAGCCAGATGCTAAAATAAATGTAGGCTCATTTACATCACCAAATTAAAAATTGTATTTGAAATAAGAAACTAAGGGTAGTCTATACAGTTGAGATTCACTGCTGTTTATTCCTGACTGGAAGCATCTGGGCATTAAGTTTCATGTCTGTGACAGTCTTTCAGCGTTTCAGATTGTTCGTTCTCATTTATCTTAGTATTTTCACCGGTGTCAAATTTGCACTTCAAAATAACTATTTTTATCCGTGACCCATTTCAAAATATGATTTTTACACTTTACTGTAAAGATATCTATCCACAGAGGTTTAGTACAGCCCTTTCTGTAATAATAAATGCAAAATGAAACATAAAAACGTTCATGAGTATGAATTGGTGAAATAAGCAAGGATCCACGTATTACAACACTCTCTAGCTATCAGAATGACAGAATAGAGCTATTTGTACTGATGTAATCTAACTCATACTCTGTAAGGCATATGTTTGTGTACATATATATATACACATTTACATGTACCTATGCATATGTTTGTATATGCATATTAGCTGAGAAATGTACAGAAAGAACTGTTTCTATGGTTACCTGTGGAGGAGTGAAATCACAGCATGGAATGTGGATGGAAGCTTATTTTTCATCTTATACCTTTCTTAACTGTTTGAATTTTTTTACCATGACTGTCTGATCTCACGTCATTCATTTTATATATGTGTGTGTATACATATATACATACATATGGTATATATACATATATGTATATGTCATATATATACACAACCTGGTAGTACCTGTCTCTAAAGAAGTTTTACTATAACTAAGGAATAAGAATGTTAAATATGGAGAAAACCTCAAGCCCCAAATAACTTCGTAGCGTTTAAATTCTGCTTTTCATTTCTACCGTGCTCTGTCTGTTCCACTTATCAGCTAAGCTCATTTCCACCTGAGAGTTAAGGGCAACAGCTTCTCTGATCAGAGCTGGGAAACTTATAATTGGGAGCCAGGCCATAGCTTTAAACCAGCAGCATCCATGGAAACTAAATACCAGAAATTAGCAGCGGTTGCAAAATGTAGTCCCAGCCCACTCCCCCTCCTGTCTAATTACTCACTAACTGTTTCCTAACTATGTGCAGCCAGGCTGCAGTGATTGGGGTAGGAAGAGAGCAGACCTTTCTGAATAAGGCAAGGCTTACTCTGGAATAAGGTGAGGCTACCCAAAACCTAACTGCCGTTAAAGTGAGGTAAGAGTTCCTATTACCTCCATCAAATTCATTCTGCCCCAGGAAAAAGATGATTTGATCCTAATTATGCTAACAGCATTTCAAGAGCCTCCAGAGAAAATGCCTCTTTTCCAAAATGCGGATCACTAAATCATACTGTACCATTTAACAATGCCTGCCACGCAGATTTTGAGGCTTCATCCCAACCTAACTTGTTTTAGCCATCTTAGGATTCCAGTCCATAGTTTTCTCCAAATTCGCCCTTTAGTGCCTAGGACACAATCTCTAGGCATACGGGTCTTCAAACCCTCATGACTCCTCGTAGCCATTCAAGAGAGCCCAGGTTCCAGCTGGGGTCTGGCCTGACACTCCCTCTGAGGGCGTACATTGCCTTCTGTGGCAACAGGCAAAACCCACAGGTACCCAAACCTGCTCTGCACCTAAGTCATCAGAAAAGCTTGTGACATAAATAGATTCTTGATTTTCGGGGTATGCTGATACACAGACAGGTCTGAAATCCCTTCTCTGGGTTCACTGCTTCTGAGTCCCGTGTCCTGGAGCACCACCAGTGTTGCCTCATCCCTTCTTCCTGACAGAGGGGTCCCTATACTCCATCACGCCTAAGCACCCTTTTCATATGTAACCTGTCTTCAGTTTCTTTAACTCCCAGTTTCCTTATGAACTATTCAACTCTTTCTGTTGGTGCTGGCAGCTTTTATACCAACAGAGTAATAGTCATTCCTTCGCTTTAGGCCACAGTTCCCTCTGTCGCTCTGCTCCCTGAAGGCCTATGCTTCCAGACTCTTTCTTGATTCACGATGAGTGCCCTGCTTTCCCAAGTGGCCATTAACGGGGACCCAAGGGGAGTCACCATTAGTATCCACTGAGAGGCTTTTTAGCCCAAGGTGGGAAACATGGCTTTTGGGCCCAGAATCCTCCTTATAGGCTCTGAGGCTCAGGACTCCATGAGCCTCCTCTGGTAGGTCTCATTCCGAGGGATGTATTGGTGATGTCGTTCATTGATGGACATTGTTATTGTCGTGTAGGTTTTAGAAAGGGGGCTTCTGTTACTAAGAACTACTCAAAAGATTATTATACATACTCTTAGCAATGAGTAAGAGACCGGATTAAAATGAAAATCTTCACTTAAGAGATTTGAGTTTGATGGTTTGATTTACGGTGTGAGTTGCAATGCCTATAAAAATCTTCTGCAGTTATCTTAAAGTTTACATGGGAGGAAACACTTTTTTTTAAGTAAAAAGGAGATGAGTACAATTCCAGTGTAATTTATCTTAAGAGACTTTAGCCTGTAGTCAAGGAAGATTGGGGAAATTTTTCATTGATCGTGCATGACTAGTAATACCATTTCAAAGGACTTGCTGGACATAGAAAGCCATTGTTAAATAATTTTACACATACCCCATACTCATAGATTTGAAACACAATGTTGGGAGATAGTCCATAAGACAAAGTATGAATTTTTATGCTGATAGGCATAGTTGCTCATAGGTTCCAGAAGTGTTAAATACAATATTGTGGCTTTGATTACATAACACATTTTCTATTCCCACTCAAATGTGGTTTAACATAGTTGCCTGGATTTGGATTCTAATTTATCTGCCTTAGACTCTCACATAGGTATGCAATTACTTCTTTCAGTTTTGAGAAGAATACGTTACTATGAGCAGTTCCTGAAAATAGGACAGTATTTCATAGTTCTCTGGAATTGAAGGTTTGTTGTTTATTTGTTATCTTGTTTGCTTGTTTGTGAATGACCATAAAGTAAATCCTCTATGGGACAAGGAAAAATATCTTATGTTTCCTTATGGATTTAATCTCTGAAACTTTTACACTATCACTAATGATGTCCTGGGAGTCCTTGGAGCTAAAATAACAGGGTGTACCGTTCATAAATTTTTATTTAGATGCAACCCTTGCTTGCAAATAAGTTTACAGTCTGGTAAAGAAGCAAAGTCATAATGAACCTGAAGAAATGGACTGAATTTAGACAGTATCTAGAGAATATAACAAGGGCTTGTATGGCCACTTGGGAAGATGATGGGAGAAATTGATGGGAATATTTGATAAAGGCTTTCTGGATGGGCTGGATCAAGTCTAAGTTCTAAAAGACAGCCCTGGAATGGTAGGTAAGACAGCAACTTCAAGTGAGATTGGAGATGGGAAAACAATTGAGAATGGAAGGTGGCAAGAGAGGGTGTGTCTCATGCTGAAATTCATCAGAACAATACAGCAGTGAAGAGCCTTTACTTCAGCACTTGCTCTTTTATCTTTTGGATCAGTTAACCTTGAGTTCAGTGCTTATGGAGACTAATACAGAATGAAGGGAAACATGGCACGATCTATTAACTCAAAAAGCCTGGAAACGTTGGGTGTGTGGAAAGAAAGCATGGCAATACGAAAATCAAGTAGGGGAACTCTTGTTAGGAGAAAACTAGTTCTGTTTTATCAAGAGATACTTTGTATCTTGGTACCTAGTAGGCACTGGATTTGTTAGGGCTGTGTATCATCATTTTTACCAGTACTAACACTCCCTACTTATTGAGCGATGACTATCTGTGCTAATTTACAATGTGCTTACGTGCTCTATATACCTTATTCACACATTTAATCCTCATAATAAACCCAGGAGTTAAATATTCTTACACTCAGTTTTGCAAATGAGAAAGTTAAAGTTATTAGAGAGGTTAAGTGACATAACTTGGTTAAGGTCAAAGAGACAATATGTGGTTGAGTTTTATTTGGACATAGATTTAGCTGACTTGGGGACCTGGATTCCAAACACTACCCTGATGCTTTAGAATAGGGATTACAAATTGATGACCAGAGCACAAAATCAACCAGGGGGTCTGCTTTGCTCAGCCCATATTGTGTGTTTTCAGAGACTGTGCATTTTTATAAAGAGTGTTAACTGGTATCACTGTGCATCATTGCCTTAAACCATCTTGGCATATAAGATTTCAGTCACTTGTTTAACAAGGTTATAGGTTGAATATTCCCCTAGTTTATCTAAAATTTATTTATATTTAAACTAAAAAGTATAAACATATATATAATTTTATTTATTTTATGTACATACATATAAACAAACTAGTACAACACATATTTAAAGAAAGTTCCATCATTTATGCTGAAGAATACAAAGAGGAAACATCATTTGGGGAAAATAGTACATTCTTAAAGTATCCAGGGGCATTGATTTTGCAATCTTGAGGTGACAAGTTTTCAAAGATTCCTTTTTTCTATTCTCATTTCACATCTTGCTTTCCATGAGTGCACACAGCCAGAGGGATTCTCTTCTGTAATCCCCATCCATATGCCTCTGCCAGCCAATTAATTGCTCATTAATGCATCAACCTAGGTGTTAATTTGTTGACAGACAGACACATTTAAGAAAGAGGTAGGAGAAACCATAATCACAGTGAATTTATTGTCAAATTTCTTGTCCCAAGTATGTATTTTCAGCTACTGTGATAATTTCTCATTGATGTTCTATTATAACTATAGTTTGCTTTTGTTTTATATTATCTTCCATTATGAAGCTGTATTTTGTTTTCAGAATAAGGACATTTTGAGGGAGCGGCTATTCTTTAAAAATTCATTTTTGACTTTCCCACAAGCTGGTGAACCAGTTAATATTCAAATGTTTGTAAAATTATGTCATAATCCTAAAGGTCTATAATAAGTCCATTAACTAGAGAAAGAATGGTTGAAAATTTAGATGATATAACCAGTGATTTTAATACAGAATTGGTTTTCACATTTTTAGCACATAAAAATAATTTTAAGATGGATTTATGAAATTCCAGGTAAACATTATGATAATAAAGCCTCACAAATGATATCTTAATATCTTAAACAGAATAGCTTATTTTTTTAAACTTTTAGCCTCTTTATTGTCATTGGATAAATCATCAGTGTTTCAGTTATTTCTTTTCAAAGGTTCCAGCAGGACAAACATGTTTGTTTTGACAAACAACTGTAGGTTTTCATTTCTGTTCACTCAAATAGACAAAAAAAGATACCTAAAAGCAGCATGAATCTCCCAACACCTTCCTGTGAGGTTATAACACATATATAAAATAATTAGTATTTTCTAATATCATATTTTAAGCAGATCACAGATTCTTAACCCAGGATTCTTGGGTGTGTGAATGAATTTCAAGGGGCTTTAAAATTGTAAACATACAAAATATTTTCAGGGCTGGGCAAGGACTTTTTCTTTCATCATCAGTTCTTTCAAGAAAATGGAATGCCAAAAAATTTAAGCCTGACTTGGAGGAAGGAATTAGAGGTTACTGGGATGAGGCTTTCTTACTGAACTGTCCCTTTTGCATAATTTGAATAAGAGCTAGTTGTGTGAATTAGGCTGCTGTTATTCACTCTCAGCACCTAATAGTGGCAAAATGTCTTTCCTGAGCGTGGTTATTTATTCATTAACTTTCCAATAAGGATTTATTGAATGCCTACTACATGTTAGGTAATGTTTGCCAAAATAGGGATATCAGAAAGATGACCAATTTTGAGAGTCAGATGTCAAGTCAGATGTCAAGTCAAACTGCTGACATGTCAAGTGGGAGATGCTTGTGGGAGATCCAAGCGGATTCAGTCCATGCAGGAGAGAAGGACAAGCAAAGGACTTAGATTTGGAGATCAGTAGAATGTGGGTGGTAAAGACATTCAAGTCCTTGATATATATGAACCTATCCATGTATCCATAGTGTGAGAAGAGGGTTAAAGGAAGAAACAGCCAAATATAAAATACATATACATACATATATATGTTTATAAATATAAATTTATTTATTTATTTATTTATTTATTTATTTGCAGAGAATTCGTTCACACAATTATGGGGACCAAGTAGTCTCTACTTGACTCTTTGCATTTAATGCTGAAGCCTCAAGTTCACTGGTGGGTTTTCAGGAAGAGAAGATGATAAGCCAGATAGAAGCCCTTGAGCATGAACTGGGCTCGCAGTTTATAGGACATGGAGTCAAGTGAGAAGATTATGAGCAGGCATGAACTCCACTGAAGAGACAAACACATGTCTGTTCTTACTCCCTCTGACCTTACCAACAAGAATGAACTAGGGCCCTTCATCATAGAACTAAACATACGCATGTCCTGCCCAGAAGTCAGAGACACTGAAGGAAGATATAGGGGAAAAGAGAGCAATTTCAGGCCCAACTGCTACTTCATGTCAATAAAGTGAGTTGGCATATCAGTGAGAATGTGCATGCATGCACACGCACGTGCAAACACACACACACACACACACACCCCAAAATGGCTGCTGCTTCCCTTACATCCTTTCATTAGTATGAGAGACTCTCTCTCATAGCTTACCCTGAAGGACACATATGAGAAAATGGAATTCTGAGAAATGCAGGTTAGCCTAGCCAAATCAGGACATTATAAAGCTATCACATTGTGGACTCTCAAAGATGGCAGGCCTTGGTGGGTGTTAGAGTAAGGGGTCTCTGTAATCATTGTGCTTCATGAAAATGTTGGCACTTGGGGGATAATGAAGGAAGTAATGTAGAAATCAGAGGGCGGGGCCATAGAATCAGCTTGTTTATCCTCACAGCTGTTCCAAGAGCATTGCTCACATGTATGTATGCAAATTAGATAAACAAGGGGATTAGGATATAATGAATTTACTCAATTTGCCTCTCTATTATCAGCCATCCCGAACAGCCATTCCTAATATTGAAAGGAAATGTCCACTTTCCACCTTTTTTTTCAGGCAATGTTTTTCTAAGATGAATAGTCTTGATTATTACAGTGAGAATGGAAGGCTCTCTGAAAACTTTAAGAGTAGTTGAACAAACAGAAGTGACTGTGTTGGCTTAAATAAAGGAGAGAGCAAAAATACTGTTCACATCTCTTCTCTGGCTCTTCAAAAAGAGCACATATTGCTATATGATATAACCTTATTTATTGTCATGAAAAGCTCTAAGTGGAAGGGTTTCATTCATACTGTATCAAAACCCTGTTTTGGGAGTAAGATGTTGATGGAAAGAAAGATGTTGATGGGAGCTAGTTTAAAAATAAGCACAGATTTGGGGCGCCTGGGTGGCTCAGTCGGTTAAATGTCTGCCTTCGACTTAGGTCATGATCCCAGGGTCCTGGGATTGAGCCACGGGTCGGGCTCCCTGCTCAGCAGAGAGCCTGCTTCTCCCTCCCCCTCTGTCTGACGCTCTGCCTACTTGTGCTCTATCTCTCTGTCAAATAAATAAATAAAATATTTTTTAAAATAAAAATAGGCACAGATTCAACAGAGCTGATCTAAAATTTTCACTTGTGTTGAGGAAACCCACATAGTCCCTAACTATGGATGAGGAAGGTGTCTCTTCCAATACTGACATTTTGTTAATAATATGTTTCCAACGAGTATCACTAATCAATAGTATATACAATGATATTTTTCTCAGCATATTTAGAGTCACAGAGCTGATCTTGACTGATAGAGAGCTGTTTCTCCAAGAGCCCTCTGTGACTGTTGACTGCTGGAGAAAAGAGATAGTAGAGGAAGATAGTGCATGATCTGTGGTGCTACCTTGAAGTAGAATATATGGTGACATTTTAATGCTATAATTTATTTTTTCTAAATTATAAAAGCAATATTTTCACATTGTATACATTTAGGAAAATAAAGACAGATATAAAGAAGACAAGAAAGAAATAACCAAGGGGCACCTGGGTGGCTCAGTTGGTTGGGCGGCTGCCTTCAGCTCAGGTCATGATCCCTGCGTTGTCCTGGGATCAAGCCCTGCATCGGGCTCCCTGCTCAACAGGGAGTCTGCTTCTCCCTCCCTCTGCTGTTGTGCTCTCACTTTTTCTCTCTCTCTCTCTCTCCCTCTCAAATAAAAAAATAAAAGCTTAAAAGAAAGAAAGAAATAATTAAGATGTGTCAAAAAGTGCTTTAAAACTTTATCCATGGAATCTTAAGTCTCTTTGCTATTTCAAATGAGAAAGCCAAGAAGCATAAATTTGACTAAACAGTGGTAGAAAAAAGTACTAATTAAGTAATGTTTCAGAATCGCAATTTTCTGCTCATAAGAACTGGTTATGTTTAATAACTTTATTAATTTTGTCTTAATTTTTGTTATCACAGTCTTTTTACTATGTGTTGCACATGGTCATGGTAAATTAAAGTATTGGATCAATTAACTTAATCAGATCAATGAGTATTTTCATTAATCTGAGATAGTGTTTGATTCAGAATGCACATCCAGTCAGCAAAACTTGCCATTAAGTTTTCAATGCAGGGTATTCCAACAGCCAGCACCAAGGAGTTAAAATGCTATGAAACATCATCCAGATATGAACAAATGGCTTTAGTCTTTCCTTTATCTTGGACTTTGTGAAAATCGCCAAAGTTTTACCTCTTTCAATATTTTATCTGTGTCAATTAGATACACTAAAGAGCATTGCCCACAAGATTCAAGTGTTAAGGGAAAAAGCAAGCTTATTAATATAATGACAGAACATCAATAATGTAAATTACTCTGTAAATATGTTAGAGAAAGTATTCATCTTTATGAAATGATATAATTGGTCATTTTTCTATAGACAAGAAGACTCAGTTGTTTTATCTATAACTTTCCACACAGAGAGTTGCTAATATTAGAACATAAATTTAAAAATCACTCCATAATAGTGATGGGCACAAAAACAGACTTCAGAAAATCATATACTTCTTTAGATAAGAAAGCTGTAAAGGTATTCTCAAGTGATAACCTTTATTAGATTCTGACAAGTCTCAGATGCTACTTTACAATCCCTTTTATTAAAGACATCTTAAGGGTTATAAACCTTCTAGATCAGTGTCTCATAAGCCTTGCATAAGGCACTTGTGATTAAAAACCACGTGAAAAACCTCCCAATAGCTCACAAAAGAGTAACCAGGCTGTCTATCATTGGGTTGTGTGTGCAAGTTGTAAAAAGATACCGGTTTAGTATAAAGGCCAAGAGTAAAAATAACACCATGAGGGAGGATGAAATTATAGAAAGTGAGATTGGGAACCCCAAAAGAATGGAAAAAATTAAGAAGAATGTCACAGCTTCTCAAGATATTGCAGGTTTAGAGTCAATAAAAATACTTTTAAACATGGGGGGGAGATGTCTCTTGAACGTGAGGTTCTATGATCGGGAAAGAGGGATGAAAGTTCGAATAGCAGGGTTACTTTCAAGTGACTTTAAAGATGCCAATAGTAGAATGGATTGCAAAGGAAGATACAAGATTCTAAAGAGAAATAACTTATCTTTCTCAAGAATGAAAATAACTGAAAGAAGTAGCTTTGATCATAGTCTAGAAATGAAAATAACAGTGCATTTTTTTTAAGTATTGAAAATATCTATGAATGCAGTCGACTTCTGCAACTTCCTGATCACCTCAGCACAGAAAATTCCCTCCCCTTCTCAGGTTCAGTTGTTTAAACTGTTTCTGTGGCGTCTCAAACTGCTACCATTTCTCCTTTTGTGGAATGTGGACCTAAAAAGCAAGCCTCATAGTGTATCTTAGGCTTAGAAGCTTTCCGAAGCATTTCGCTAAGCCACTATGGAGGGGAGACAAGCAGACTGTATGAAAACACCAGCAGTTACACTGAATACTTTTAATATAATGCTGACTAACAAAACGCCTTCTAGGCAGGAATGAAGAAAACACAAAACAGTGAGTTCACTGAATGTTCATTCGCATTTTAAATAATAAACATCCTGCATGAGCTATCATTATGTCCTACATGAACCGTGTTTTACAAGCTTATGAAGCTTCCTAAAGAATATTTCATTAACCTTGAAAGCCACATAAACCTAAAAATTATGGTTTATATTTTTAAAACATAAGAAAAGAAGGCTTTGTGCATATCTAAATTACACCCTTTTAAGACCTTGAGTGTTAGAGGGGCGCCTGAGTGGCTCAGTCGGTTAAGCGTCTAACTCTTGATTTCGGCTCAGGTCATGATCTTAGGGTCATGAGATCAAGCCCTATGTCGGGCTTTATTTATTAATAAATAAATAAATATTTTTTAAAAAGACCTTGAGTATTAGGATAGTTGGAGGGAGGTGTCTCATTAAAACTCACAGATATAGCAAAATGCAATTTGAATTGGAACTTTCACAGTCTACATAAGAAACCGCAAAACAACCCCCCTTTTTTAAGATTTATTTATTTGAGAGAGAGAGATCACACACAAGCGGGGGGTGGGGGGGAGAGCAGAGGAAGAGGGAGAGACTCTCAAGCAGACTCCCCACTAAGCACAGAACCTGATGCAGCCTCTAGGAAAGGGAAAAATTAAGTCCAGGGCATGAGGCTTCATCATAAAGGAGACAACCAGAAAATTGCACACATTACTTCTTCCTGCATCTCATTAGCCCAGTCTCAGGCATGTGGCCATACCTACCTGCAAGGCAGGAGTGGAAATGTCATCTATAGCTGGGTAGCCGTGGGGGTTATATTACTAAAAGGAAGAGGGATAACAGACACTGGGAGGCACTTAGTGATCTCTGCCTTAATAGATATCAGCCAGGGTTTTGAGAAAACAGATTAAGCACATAAAAAAAATTTAAAAAAAAGGAAACCAAGGCAGTGTCAGGACATGGTCTGTTCAAGAGGACGACAGCAACCTATATGTAACAGTGACATTTGAATAAGCTGCTGGGGACATTTCAATATCCTTCACCACCACCACTAACATCCCTTTCTTTCCTCCTCCTTTCATTTTTTTCCCTCTCAGTCCTTCTTTCATATTCCTAATCTACAGCCCCCTGTTTCCTTTTTTCTTATGTCAACTGCTTGTGATACTGAGGTCTAAAGAATTTGCTGATCACTGACCACAGATAAATTCTTTCTCTCTGTTTGTTAATGGCTGATTGAAGTATATGTGGAGACTGGAAATGGAATACTTTGCTTTAAAAATGTGAGATTCTAGGGGCACCTAGGTGGCTCAGATGGTTAAGCGTCTGCCTTCGGCTCGGGTCATGATCCCAGGGTCCTGGGAACGAGCCCCACATAGGGCTCCTGGCTCGGCGGGAAGCCTGCTTCTCCCTCTCCCTCTACCTCTCCCCCTGCCCATGCTCTCTCTCTCTCTGTATCTCTGTGTCTCAAATGAATAAATAAAAAATCTTAAGAAAAAAATAAATAAAAATGTGAGACTCTAGAAGGATGGGAAAGTACCACAAGAGTTAAAAGAAGCATTGAAGGATTTAGTATGGAGACTGTGTAGTTAATGGAGCAAAAGTAAAAGAGTTGTCTAATCAAGATGCAGTCCCAAGAATATGAGATTGATAAAGGGCTCTGCAATAAAAACCTAAAAATGTCTGCATTATGAAAAAAAAGAAAGTCTACTTTGTGAATGACTCAAAACAATTTTAGAAATGCACAAAATCATGAGTAGTTCTGATGTCTTTGTCAGAAAGCAAACCACAAGTCACTTCTCATATCCACTCTTCCACTGATGGGCAAAAATGACCCTACTTCCTTGTACGCTTAAAATTGGCTAAGATGGTAAATTTTACATTATGTATAATTTAACTCAATTTTTGGACTATCCAAAAAATGGCCCTACTTCCTCTCTTTTATCATCACCAGGAGTTTCTGAATAATCTTTTTGAGCATATCCATTTCCTGGCAGTTGAACATTTTCCACTGAGCATTCATCAGCATCCTCCTTCTTTTATCTGATACTTACCTTCTCAACGCTCAGTTGCAACATCACACTTCCCAGGGGTGAGGTCATCAGAGGGCACCAGAGGTTAACTGACGCTTAATGAATTCCTATCTTCAGCCTGGTGTCCCCCGATTGTTCTAGATGCCATAAACGTTTGTATTGCGCAGATAGAAGACAGCCATCAGGAGCTACAGTTTGAGTCCTTACAATCATCTTTGAACTATCAAAACATGATGCAGTAATAATATTTCCATTTGTACACCCTTTCCTTTCAAATGCATTAGATTTTCCTCTCCATTCTGGAAGGGTTTTGCCACTGTCCCACTTCATCTTATTAGTTTAGGAAATATCCTCATCTATTTATCCGAATCCCTGTATGGAGCCCTCAGATTCCTGAAAGTCGTAATTTGGTCTACCTGGATGCATGAACTACAAGTCATCACTTATAGAGGAGTTTAAGTCCCACAATAATAGTTAGACTAGTAATAGTAATAATTTGTAACAATTTGTGAGCACTCACTTACATGTGTACCATGGATGTATATTAATTAATTTCAAACTGTTTGTGGTTACTTAGATCCTCTTGTAATCTATTGCCAGCCAAATAAGTTGTTTTGTTCTTAAAAGCTACAGAAATATGTTGTAAGACAGTATAAAAAAATGTTCATAAAGAAACCTGACACTACAGCTGAAATATGGTTAGTAAATTTAAAAGTGTATGACTTGTTTTTCTGTGATTTTGTTCTCTTGAAATTTGAGCAGACATTGTTACATCTTACAGGAATAACATTCTCAACTACAGTCTTGTTACAATCTACCCCTTGCATTTCTTTCCTTTCTTTTGGAATCCTAAGAGAAATCTCTGATTTCCAAAGAAGTCTTTGTGGCAACTGTTCTATACCATAGGTCCTGATACTTATTTGGGTAAAATGTCTTGAGGAGGTTCCAAAGGAACTTTCTTTGTGTGTGTGTGTGTGTGTGTGTGTGTGTGTGTGTGTGTGTGTGTGTGTGTAAGTGGCAGTAACAGGCAGGGGAAGAGTCTTCATTTCTAAATACAGCTTTCTGGAAGAGGAGCCATTCAGTGTAACCAATGACAAAAGATAAATATGATCTGTAAACTGCTTTGCTTTTATCTTAAATGGAGAATCTGGCAAAACATTTATCTTTACCATGACCATGCAATAATTTTAATATGCATGATTACTGTTGCAAATGAAATTAAAATTCCCCTACCATTCAACATCTTATTTAAGAACAAAATGCTCATGAGAGGAGGGTTCAAGATGGGGGCATAGGAAGATCCTGAACTCAGCTTCTTCCATGGGTACCACAAATTTACAGCTACGTATGAAATAATTTCCTCCAAAAAAAAGTGAAAACTATATGAACATATCTTCCACAACAAAGGATAAAGGGCAGCATCAAAACAGATAAGAAGAGCAAAGACAGGTTTCACAAAACAAGCACTACGCACAGCAGTCTACAATCAGAAGAGATCTCCAAAATATGGAACATTTTCCCTGAGAAGCAAGGGGTCTGTGCTCTACATCAGGCACCCTAACTTCTAGATCCTGCACAAGAGAGACGAGCCCCCAAAACACATGGCTTTGCAAACCAGTGGGGATTACATTGAGGAAAATCTTAGAACTTTAGGGAGTGGGAAATCTGCTCTTAAAGGGCTCACACACAGACTCACCTGCCATGAGACCCAGGCAAAAACACCAGCTTGAAAAGTACCTAGACCATATGTGAAGAAGACCCACTTACTAATCTTAAAGTATCTGCCAGAAAGAAAACAGAGACACTGGCAAGTGTCCTTTTGGATCACTGGGCATCGTTTTTGTGATCTCATTCTAACTTGTTAATGCCGGTGCTAGCAAGTGTCATATTGGAACTCTCCCCACTGACTTGTTAGCACCAAAGTTCATGCCCCACTGAGGGCCCAGCCCACCCCTGAATCACAGTCATGTGTTACAGCTGGGCTGGGCAAGAGTCCCTTTCACCCTTGCACCACAGCCACGGCTTCACCACAGCAGGTGGGCACATGCAGCTCACATAGGGGACACCCCTTGAGCACCTGGCTATGGTGGCCAGTGAGGATACCACTTCTGAGCCATGGGACATCTCCTACATAAGACCACTCCTTCAAGACTGGGAGAGGTAGCTGATTTGCATAATACATAGAAATAAACACAGAGACACAGGCAAAATGAGGAGACAGAGGAATATATTCCAAATAAAAGATCAAGAAAAAAAATCAGAGAAAAAGACCTAAATGAAACAGAGATAAGCAACCTACCTGATAAAGAGTTCAAAGTAATGGTCATAAAAATGCTCACCAAATTGAGGAGAGTGGATGAACACAGTCAGAACTTCAACAGGGATAGAAAATATAATAAAGTATCAAATAGAAGTTACAGAACTGAAGAATGCAATAACTGAATTGAAAAATACACTAGCGGGGTTCGACATAGTCTGGTTGAAGCAGAAGAATGGATCATCAAAGCTGGAAGACAAAACAGTGGAATTCACTCAGGCAGAGCAGGAAGAACAAAAAAGAATTTTAAAAAGTGAAGATAGCTTAAAGGGACCATTGGAGCAATATCATGCAAAATATTACTCACATTTTGGTGTCCCTGAAAGAGAAAAGAGAGAGAAAGGGCCAGAAAACTTCTTTGAGGAAATAATGGCTGAAAATTTCCCTCATCTGGGGAAGGACAGAGACATCCATGTGCAGGAAGCCCAAAGAGTTCCCAAAAAATGTGAACCCAAAGAAAGCCACACCAAGACACAGTATAATTAAAATGCTGAAATTAAAGAGAGAATTTTAAAAGTGGCAAGAGAACAAATTGTTACGTACAAAGGAAATCCCAGAAGGCTATCAGTGGATTTTTCAGCAGAAACTTTGCAGGCCAGAAAAAAGTGGCATGAAATATTTCAAGTGCTGAAAGAAAAAAACTTTCAACCAAGAATTCTCTACCCAGCAAGGTTATTATTCAGAATTGAAGGGGAGATTAAGAGTTTTCCAGATAGAGGCAACTGGATGGCCGTTAAGAATCGGTTAACTGTCTGACTCTTCATTTCAGCTCAGGTCATGATCTCAGGGTCATGAGATGGAGCCCCATGCCAGGCTCCCTGCTCAGTGCAGAGTCTGCTTGAGATTCTCTCTCTCCTCTCCCTCTGTCCCTACTCTCACTCTCGCTCTCTCTATAAATAAATAAATAAATAAATAAATCCTTAAAAAAATTAAAAGAGTTTTCCAGATAAACAAAATCTGAAGGACTTCATCACCACTAAACTGGCCTTACAAGAAATGTTAAAGGGACTTTTTTAAGCTGAAAAGAAGTGGCACTAATTAAGAACAAGAAGAAATACAAATGTAAAACCCTCACTGGAAAAGGTACATATATAGTACAGATAGTGGGTCAATGACTTATGAAACAAGTATGAGGATTAAAAGGCAAAAACAGCAAAAGAAACTGAAACTACAATAATTTGTTCAGGGATTCATAAAATAAAAATATGCAAAAGGTGGGGTGTTAAAAATGTAAAGTTTTGGAATGTATTCAGTTTTTAAGTTCCTATCAACATAAAACTGACCATTATATATATATATATATATAGGATGTTACATGCAAACGTCACAGTAACCACAAAGTAAAAACTTACAGTAAAAACTCAAAATGAGAAAGGAATTGAAATGTAACACTAAAGAAAGCTATCACACCACAAGGGTGAGAGAGAAGGGGAGAAGAAAGGAACAGAGAGGAACTATAAAAACAGCCAGAAAACAATTAACCAAATGGCAATAAGTACGTACCTATCCGTAATTACTTTAAATGTAAATGGACTGAATTCTCCAATCAAAAGACATGGAGGGGCTAAATGGATTTAAAAAACAAGACCCATCCCTATGCTGCCAACATGAGACTCACTTCAGAAGGACACACATGGACTGAAAGGGAAGAGATGGAAAAAGATATTTCATACAAATGGAAACAATAGAAAAGTGCTATAGATACACTCATATCAGACAAAATAGACTTTAAAACAAAAATTAATAAAAAGCAAGGAAGGTCATTACTAATGATAAAGAAGGTCAATCTAACAAGAGAATATAACCTTTATAAATATATGTGCACCCAACATAGGAGCACCAAAATATTTAAAGCAAATGTTAATGTACCTAATGGGAGATACAGCAATACAATAAAAGGAGGGGACTTTAACACCCCACTTGCATCATATCGTTGGATAGATCATCTAGACAGAAAATCAATGAGGAGGGGCGCCTGGGTGGCTCAGTCATTGGGCGTCGACCCCAGGGTCCTGGGATCGAGCCCCACATCATGACACCTGCAGGAAGCCTCCTTCTCCCTCTCCCACTCCCCCTGCTTGTGTTCTCTCTCTCGCTGTGTCTCTCTCTGTCAAATGAATAAATAAAGTCTTTTAAAAAAAAAGAAAATCAATGAGGGAACACTGGCTTTAAAGGACACATTAGATCAGATGGACTTAATAGATACAGCATTCCATCCAAAGACAGCAGAATATGCATTCTTCTCAAGTGCGCATGGAACATTCTCCAGTGTAGATCACATGTTAGGCCACAAAAAAAGTCTCAGTAAATTTAAGAAGATTGAATGTCCACCTATGGATGAATGGATAAAGGGGTTATTATATATAATAAATATATATACACCCATATATATAATAAAATACTAAACAGCTATAAAGATGAATGAAATCTTGCCATTTTCAAGAACATGGATGAACCTTGAGAGTATTATGCTAGGTGAGTTAAGTCAGATGGACAAAGGCAAATACTGTATCATTTCACTCATATGTGAAATCTAAAAAAGCAAAACAAATGAACAAAGAAAATAATACACAAATTTATAGAGACAGAGAACAAATTGGTGGTCATCAGAGGGGAAGGAGGTTGGGGATGGGCTTAATGGATAAAGGGAATTCATTGCACAGTGATGGATGGTAACTCGACTTTTGGTGGTGATCACTTTGTAGTGTATACAGATGTCCAGTGGTCTTGTGCCTCCTATTGAAATAGGGAAGGATTCTGATTGGTGGCATTTGGGTCACATACCAACAGCTATAGCCAACCACTGGCTACACTAATGTCAGTCACTATAACCAAGAGGATAGGGTACTATGATTGCCTGAGGCTTAGAGAAGCAGTTCTCTCAGATGAGGAGGGTGGAATTTTGTTTACCAGAAAAAGGGACATTGGGCTAGCAAAAACAAACAAAAACCCACACAGATCACAACTTGATGTATATAAAATATAAAAGAATATCTGGTTATGTTCTATGCACCTCCCAGAAAATTTGAGAAATCCATTGACTAAATCTCTTATTCCTGTCCACAGAATTTTCTGTCAATATGGGAGACTGTAAACAGTTCACTCTCAACTAAGTCCGGATATATTAATTTCCCTGGAATCAAGAGGTGTTCATGATTAAATGAGAAAATAAATGGTGTTTGACAGATGGCAAAGAAAAAAAAAACAAAATGCTCACCATTTCCTAATTCTGCGTAAGATCTCTGGATATTGATGCTTTTTAATTAGAGAAGAAATTTTCTTTTAATTAAAAAGGAGAGTTTATTATTTTTCAATGTTAGAGAGTGTCCTCTAGTGGAGAGTCTCTGCTCTCAGCAGTATTAGAAATGGCCAAATGATACCTAATTAGAAGGTTACCCTGAATAACAAGTGTCCCTGCTGCCTATTGGAATCCACTGGTTGAAGGGAAAATGTATTATTTTTCCTCTAAGTCCCCTTCACACTGGCCTGCTTGAAAGCCTACCCTATGACAAGCATTGTTCTCATTTTAGATAGCAAATGATTTTTTATGAACAATTTTCTAATGTTTCCTTCTGAACCTGGTAAGATTGAGCTCATAGTGCACCTTTTTACCAAAAAGGCAACAGAAGCATTTAGTGCATTTTACTGTAGCTTTTACGGATATCAACTTGAGACAGCAAGAATACCATTATCTTCAGGATTCCAGCCCTGGCTGACTGATACATTTGATGTGTGTGGCTCCCTAGGCCATAGCTTAAATTTTTCTGTTATTATTTGAAGGAAAACAAAGAAACAAAATTGAGAGGAAAATTAAATTAATGTGTCTCTCTCTTCTCTGTAACTTGGGAAATTCTGATGATAATTTCCTGTATTTCTGGATAAGTGTAGTAAATAGTATTAGCGCTATCCCTTGGGTATCAGAGATGAGACTGAAGGTGTTTTTTTCAATATCTAAATGGAAGAGGAAAAGGAAGAGCTGTGGTGCTTGACCCTCTGAATCACATGCTAGGAATAGATTATCAGAAATTTCATGTTACAGCAAATTAGAGACCAAAAGACAGAAAAGATGGAGTTTCTATTGATAATAAGTGAAATACTCTGAACTTAGAGTAAAGATAAATTTACATTGCTAATTCTTATATTGGAAAAAAGGATAAGGAGAATGTTCATAAAATCCTTCAGTAATCAAACAAATGTCAAAGATATATAATAGGTATATATATATATATATATATATATATCATGTGTCATTATTTTAACGGCAGTGATAAGCAATGTATTGTATTCCTGTTGACAGATAACTTTCAGAAATACATATAATCATGACTTTCATACATGTTAGAGAAATTCTGTTCATATTATATGAAGAAGACGCCAGGCAGATGTTACGACCAGTTCAAAGGTAAAGTCAGAACAACAGATATATGCAGAATAAAGGAATGTTGAGATGAATTCCAAGTAGAGAAAAAAATTGATTTTTCCCTGGCTTGAGGGTGGGAAGGAGAGCAGAGGGAAAATGAAGTCAAATCATATCAGTTACCAACAATTTACAGAGTCAAAAAACAGTTCAAAGGCAGTAAAGAAACAGTCAACAAAACAAAGAGGCAACCCACAGAAAGGGAGAAGATATTTGCAGATGAAACTACAGATAAAGGGCTGGTATCCAAGATCTATAAAGAACTTCTCAAACTCAACACCCAAAAAACAAATAATCAAGTCAAAAAATGGGCAGAAGGTATGAAAAGACACTTCTCTGAAGAAGACATACAAATGGCTAACAGACACATGAAAAAATGTTCATCATCATTAGCCATCAGGGAAATTCAAATCAAAACCACATTGAGATACCACGTTACACCAGTTAGAATGGCAAAAATGGACAGGGAAAGAACAAATGTTGGAGAGGTTATGGAGAAACGGGAACCCTCTTACACTGTTGGGAATGCAAGTTGGTACAGCCACTTTGGAAAACAGTGTGGAGGTTCCTCGAAAATTTAAAAACAGAGCTACCCTATGACCCAGCAATTGCACTCCTGGGTATTTACCCCAAAGACACAGAGGTAGTGAGAAAAAGGGCCATATGCACCCCAATGTTCATAGCAGCAATGTCTGCAATAGCCAAACTGTGGGAAGAGCCGAGATGCCCTTCAACAGATGAATGGATAAAGAAGATGTGGTCCATATATACAATGGAATATTACTCAGCCATCAGAAAGGATGAATACCCAACTTTTACATCAGCATGGATGGGACTGGAGGAGATTATGCTAAGTGAAATAAGTCAAGCAGAGAAAGTCAATTATCATATGGTTTCACTTATTTGTGGAACATAAGGAATAGCATGGAGGACATTAGGAGAAAGAAGGGAAAAATGAAGGGAGAGAAATCAGAGGGAGAGATGAACCATGAGAGACTATGGACTCTGAGAAACAAACAGGGTTTTAGAGGGGAGGGGTGTGGGGGGTTGGGTTAGACCGGTGATGGGTATTAAGGAGGGCACGTATTGCATGGAGCACTGGGTGTTATACGAAAACAATGGATCGTGGACCACTACATCAAAAACTAATGATGTATGGTGACTAACATAACGTAATAAAATTTAAAAAAAAACAAAGGCAGTAAAGAGCTGGAATCTGATAACTCAGAAAGGTGTGCAGTTAATAAATGAGTAGTTTTCCACTGAAACACAGTTTTTTTCCTACATTCCTCAGGAAAGAGAATGTATTTCTGTACCTTGGATCCAGTCATCAGTGACCCAGTTGTACTTCCTACTTCTTGTCTACACCAGCTACCTCTCTACCCACCACTGTCATTATTATGAACCTACCTATCCTCTTCCCTAGCCTCCCTGTCCTTTCTTCCTGCTTGAGGGCCCTGCCTAAATGTTTTTCAATCTTGTTGCTTTCCTGAGCCCCAGTACCACTTAACAAAGTCCAAGGTAAAAAGAAATTTTTCCAGACAGTTAACTGTAACCACTTGGAAGACAATCACCTGGGAGTGCTTGTTAAAAATGAAAATCCCTATAACCCTCCACAGTTGTGGAGTCAAAATCTGGTGCGGGGGGCAGGTGGGGGGGGTAAGATTTTTGGCAATAAGTTTGAAACTCACTGGCTTAACTAAAGTAAGAAAAAAATGTAAAATCTGGAGCCATATTTGTCTAAGCGAAATGATACTGTAGAAGATCTGGGAGTATAACATAAAACTTGGTATGAAACTTAGTGGAAATTTACAAAAATAGATAAGGTTAATGTTTTCCAGGCTGATCCATGTGGTTGCAAATGACAGGATCTCCTTTCTTAAGGCTGAATAAATTCCATATAATAACCTTTCCTCTAGTTTCCATCAAAATCTGGCTTTCTGGTTTCAGGTTGAGTATCTGGAATAGTAATCTATTAATGACCTTTGTAGGTACTGTTAAAGGTTCTATATTATTTTTTGTTTTTAATTGAAAACATACTCAGTCACACGTTAGATAGCAAACACAATAAAGAAAAATTTATAATCATTCTCTGTTTTCTTAATTTTCTATTATTTTCTATTCTACTGAAATTTTACTAATTATATATTCAAATAGGTCAATCTCGAACTTGCTTGTAATTTCTAGACTGATTCTAAGAAATTATTTTTCCTCCACAGATTTATAAAATAATAAATTTTCTCCTTTTTATTTGTTTTACAGTAATATTTAACTATTTAATAAACCCCAATTTTTTGTTGTATCATGAAATTAATTTTTGTTTCCAGATCATAATTTAATTCTGATAACTCATTGCCCGTCATTAAGTCTGGTACCATTTCTGAGCATTACAATTCATTCCAAAGAGCTATGTGTCTGCCAGAGGGACAAAATCTTGTTACTTTTATTGTTGTTTTAAAGTACATTTTGCAATAAACCAGGGAGTACAGATATCTCTTCCAGATAGTGATTTTATTTCCTTTGGGAATATACCCAGAAGAGGGATTGCTGGATTATAATTCTGTTTTTGATTTTTTAAGGAGAATCCATACTGTTCTTCCATAAAGGCTGTACCAATTTACATTCCCACCAACAGTGTAAAAGGGTTCCCTTTTCTCCCCATCCTTGTCAACATTTGTTATCTTTTATATATGTCAACATTTGTTATCATATATGACCATCCTAAAAGCTGTGGGGTAATATCTCATTGTGGTTTTGATTTGCATTTCCCTGATGATTAGTGATGTTGAGTACCTTTTCATGTACCTATTAACCATTCACAATAGCCAAGATGTGGAAACAACCTAAGTGCCCATTGATGGATGAATGGATTAAGTAATTGTGAGAGTATATATATATGAGGTAGAATTTATTCAGCCTTAAAAAAGGAGATCCTGGCATTTGCAACCACATGGATCAACCTGGAAAACATTATGCTAAGTGAAATAAACTAGATACAGAAAGAAGAAAACTGCATTATCTCACTGATATGTGGAATCTAAAAAAGCCATGTACAGAAAAGGAAAGAGCAGAACAGTGGTTACCAGGGGTGGGGAGGTGGTCAAAGGATACAAAGTTACCGTTATTTAAGATGAACAAGTCTAGAGATCTAATGTACAGTATGATGACTATAGTTAAAAATACTATACTGAATGCTGGACATTTCCTAGGAAAGTAGATTCCAGGTGCTCTCGCCACAAAAAAATAGAAAAGTAACTGTGAGGAGATGATATGTTAATTAGCCAGACTATAGTAATCATTTCACTATATGTGTGTATATGTGTGTATATATATCATGTTATACATGTTATACACCTTAAATGTATCCAATTTTTATTTTTAAAAGAATATACAAAAATCAATACATTTTGCTCTTTGTTTGGACCATCCACATGCTGTACCCTGCTACTATCTTTATGCTTTCTTTTAAGGATTGTTATTGACAATGGCTATCTACTTAAATTTATAAATGAATATAGAATCATTTTGTTGAATTCTACAACTTATTAGATTTTTATTAGCAGTAACATTAAATCTAACACGGACTTTAAAAATACTCAGTTTTTCCAACCAAGAATTTGCAAATTTTATGTATATATATATTTCATAAAACTTTAATCTGACTTGATATGATTTTGTGGTTCGTTTATTCACAACCATTTCTTATTGTAATTTATTTGTTTATTGCTCATGTAAGTCAGATTTTTATTATTTTCTATTTCATTACTATGGAAATTATGTATGATATTCATTTTTAGATATCATAGACCATAGCTAAGCATAGGGTTTTCTTCTTAAGGCTGACAAAAGCATTATAAAAATCAATGACTCCTAGAGAATAAGATAAAAGAAAAAATAATTTAAAATCACATTAACTAGCTAAAATAAAAGTACATTAATTTCCTACAAATCATCTACTTAAAAAAAACTCAAATTTGTCAGACTTCCAAATTTATCCTGTAACGAAAACTTTTTTCTCCTGTATTGCTTTCTTCAATTGTTTATTGCCACAGGGTCCCAATATGCTGAATTAGATCATCCTACAAATCCTACAATTTCATATTAGGCAGACTGTGTCTCATTTTAAAATTTCATAAGCTTTTAATGATTTTAGAATTAATGCTCTTTAAACCTGCATTCTCTATTGTTTTTATTTTGCATATTCTGGCTCTTGAGTTTCTTCTTAAGTGTATTTTTTTCTTCTGGATATAAAGTTCTGTCCAAATTTATCGAGAGGATGGATAGCCCCCTCACTAAACATTACCACATGCACTCCATTTGTTCTATAGGGATGATGAGTCATATTTTTGACATGATATTGACGTATTTTTTATATGATTCTGTTTAAAATAACTCAGACTGTACAAACAATGAATCATGGAACACTATATCTAAAACTAATGATGTAATGTATGGGGATTAACATAACAATAAAAAAAATTAAAAAAAAAATAATAATAAAATAAAATAAAATAACTCAGACTGCATCTAGAATAACTCAAGGTGTATAGATGTTTACATTTTGTAATACAAATACAAAAGTCTGTTATATCAAAAGGCCAAATTTTAAAACTTTGCTGGTGAGAGATATTTCTTATATTTGGACATTTGAAAGAAAGAACTCTTCCAAGAAAGTGAAAATATAAGTCCTTCTGAGGGGCGCCTGGATGGCTCAGTTGTTGGGCGTCTGCCTTCGGCTCAGGTCATGATCCCGGAGTCCTGGGATCAAGCCCCGCATCGGGCTCCCTGCTCCGCGGGAAGCCTCCTTCTCCCTCTCCGACTCCCCCTGCTTGTGTTTCCTCCCTCACTGTGTCTCTCTCTGTCAAATAAATAAATAAAACCTTTAGAAAAAAAGAGTCCTTCTGAATTGGTTAAGTATGCAATTATAATATCTTCAAGTAATACTTTTATCATCCTTTTAAAGCATCTTACTATTGTTTCATGTCTTATTACTTTGGCAAAACTACAAAGAAATTATCGTATAAAAATGATGCCGATAGGTGTCCTTGTATTGAATTTAAAGGAGATGATCCTGTGGGTCCCGTTTATATTAACCTCTTGTTTAAAATTTGTCTACTTTCAAACATTTGGAAATAACTCTTCTTAGTTTTACTTAAAGACTGTAAGCCTTTGATAATTTCTTCTGATTGTATAAATTCTCAGCTAAAACGATAAACCCATCAGAGGATCTACAACACAACAGTGGGGAAATAAGCATTTTAGGTATGATGGTGACAATTACATTCTGTGGTCTAATAAAAGCCCTTTTATTTTGATATTGTTTTTATAATTTTGAACAGCTTTGGTTATTAATAAAATAATGATATGTAATAAGAAACTTTTCATATAATAAACTTTTGTTTAATATGAATGGTAAGAACCATAAAGACATAATACTTCACACTCGCTAGAAAGGCTGTAATCAAAAAGACAGATAACAAGTTTTGGTGAGCATGTGGGAAAATTGAAACCCTCATACATTGCTGGTGAGAATGTACAATGGTATAGCCACTTTGGAAATCCAGGTTGGCAATTCCTCAAAGATTTAAACGTAGAATTATCTTATGACCCAGCAATTCCACTTTTAGATAGAAATTCTACTTCTAGATTCCACTCAAGAGAAATGATACCATTTACGTTCACACAAAAATTTGTACAGGAGTGTTCAAAGCATCTTTATTCATTACAGCCAAAGAGAACTCAAGTGTCCATCAACTGATGAATGGATAAACAAAATATAGTATATCCATACAATGGAATATTATTTAGCCACAAAGAAGAATGAAGTATTGATATATGCTGTAACATGGATGAACCTTGAAAACATTAAGCTAAGCAAAAGAAGCCAGACACAAAAGGCTACATACTGTGTGATTCCATTTAGACAAGATGTCCAAAATAGGCAAGTCCGTAGAGAAGTAGATTAGTGGTTGTCAAAGGCTGGGGACGATTGGGGTGAAATGACTAGTGACTAATTGATTCAGGATTTCTTTTTGGAGTGATGAAAGTATCCTAGAGTTGATTGTGCTGCTGGTTCTGTAAATATACTAAAAACCATTTACATGGATAAATTGATTATGTGAATTATATCTCAATATAGCTATTAAAATATGCATGCAGTTTCTTTGAGAGAATAGTTTAAGATTTTATTTATTTATTTACTTACTTGAGAGAGAGAGAGCAAGCAGATAGGGAAAGAATCTTGAGCAGACTACTGAGAGTGGAGCCCAGTGTGGGGCTCAATCTCACGACCCTGAGATCATGACCCTGAGATCATGACCTGAGCCGAAACCAAGAGTCGGATGCTTAACCAGCTGAGCCACCCAGGCACCCCTCTGAGAACAGTTTTAAAGGGAGTGGTGTGCTGATAAACGTTTAACAATTGGTTCTCCAAGTATAATTCTGACATCTAAGTGGTTTTGATACTTTAATTTACATTGGCAAATAAGAGTGAGACATTGGAGACATATGTCAGAACTTTATTCATCAATGATGTAAGCAACTTTTTTTGCTGAATCAGATTATAGATTTTGGATATTAGAGGAATTTTTGTGTTTGTGCTTTTACCAATCTAACAGCTGTAGACATGACACTTGGAAGTTTAATCTACATTATTAACATTTTCTACATGTTGTCTTAAGTATAGACAGATAACAAAACAATAAATCATAGGTTGATTTGTAGCATTTGGCAACTTATGGGGTAAAAACTCCCATCATGGCTGATAGCAAGCTGCCAGCATAATCTCACTAAATGTGCAGCTGGGAAAAGATGTGCAGTGGCAAACTGTTACATAGTATTTCTGCCATACAGATACTATAGATGAATAATGTAGGAAAAATAATTAGGAATTTTTGAGTTTTGAATGTCTAATACCTTTGTTTTTAATACAGTATAAGTAGGGGGCACCTTTGTTTTTAATACAGTATAATTAGGGGGCACCTGGGTGGCACAGTCAGTTAAGCATCTGCGTCAGCTCAGGTCATGATCTCAGTGTCCTGGGATCAAGCCAAGTCAGGTCCCTGCTCAGCAGGGAGTCTGTTCCTCCCCCTGATCACGCTCTCTCTCTCTCTCTCTCTCTCTCAAATAAATAAAATCTTTTTTAAAAATACAGTATAGTTCATTGTAAGTTTCTACAATTTGCTTTTTAATAATGACTGTGTTTAACAACCTGCTTACAGACTTTCTGAAAACTGTAGTAATTGACTCCTATAAGCTGATATGAACCGGCTCCAGCCTACAAGTGAAATAACATCTGAATGAGGCTCTGCATTTGCAATGTTGAAGGCTAGTTTACAAGACAGACTTGGCCTGTTGAGATAGGCTGTAGACATGTAACCTTTAATTAATGAAGCTTTGAAAAAAAGGAACCAAGGGAAAATGCAAGTACAAGAGATAATAAGCAGGTTATTAATTTGAAAGTATTTATTGAGTTCCTAACACATTCAAGCCACTGTAATGGGTCCTAGTAATATACAAAGGTAAATACACATATAATTTCTGCCTCTGGGGAATAAATACTCTAGTTGCTGGGTTAGGCATGCAAACAAACCATATATTGTAAGGAATATATTATGATAAAATACAGATATGTCCGAGGGCTGTGGGAGGAGAAAAGACAGAATGACTATTTCTTTAGAAAAGTCAAGTCATTCTTTTGGAAGAAATGGAAATGAGGAAAATTTAAAGCAAAGAATATAACGTTAAAAAGCATGAGAATGTGAAATGAATCATGGATGGACTGCTCCTAGAACTCAGATGCTAAAAACCTATTATGTAACTGACATGTCCTGCTTCATCAGCCCAAGGTATAAACACAGTCATATCATTTTGAATTTTTAATTCCTATTTCCTAACTGCCTAATTCCCTAAATAAAATCTCCCCATTCTGTTTTCCTAATTTTCTTATCTGCCCTTATTAATTTCCATCTGCCCTTATTGGGTGGAAGCGCATCCTCTCTACCCAGGTCCCACCCTGCCCCAGGAATTTCCATCACCTCTCAGTTCTTCTTTGACCTGACAGGAAGGGATGATAGTTCTTTATTCCTGCTTTCAAACACAGGTAATACACACTTGGGGTCCAAAGTCACAGTTCCCTGACACTCATGTGATTAGCCAGTACTTACTGGGTAGACACAGCTTTCCTCCCCAACACTTAGGCACTTGGGTAGTCTCAGGTGTGAGCCAGACTTTACCTGGCACTTCTCTCAGGACTGACTCCACTGGGTTTCTGCTGTCCTTTCCTGCTGGCATGCCTGTGCTTAAGAAGGGGCATGGTCTCCTTTTGTGCAGCCACACAAGTAGGTATAATTGAGAGAAACCACTCAAAAATCTCTTCACAGAACAGAGCTCTGCTCAAGTTGACTTTCTATCCTGATTACATTGAGAGGCAGCTGACAACTCCCCAACCTAACCCTCTCTCTGTCTCTCACTCTCTGTCTCTCTCTCTCCATCTCTCTCACTCTTCCCCCTACACACATACTGATGCATGTAAATTATAAAAGTAAAAAATATGTTTTCCACCTTATCAGGCTTTCTATTTAATCTCCGCCTTGAAAGGTTTCCTATCATGTTGATAAAGAGCATAGTGATCTATAGTCACTGCTATCACCTTTTAAGAAATTATGTGGAAATAATCCAAGCCTCGCAGTGACTATTCCTTATGTGATCCCAAAATATTGTCACTAACTCCCACCTAAAAACTAAAACTTGATCTCTTAAAAGACAGATTATGTGAATTATTGAGATATAAAAATTTAAAACTCTGTAATGTGTGTTCACTCTGTTGGTATGTGATGTTAATCATCACACCAGCTAGTATTTTGAGATTTACTGTTGAATACATGACTACCTTGACACTGCAACAGGTAGTTCAGTTGCATAAAAGCTGGCCCTCTTATAAAAAGGTAAAAGCAAAGAATATTAGATTTAAAATTGTTTTGTAACATTGGGTTGACACTTCCCATAGAAATCCACAGTTAATTTCCAGTCAACAAGATTGGCATTCAGTTTATCTGTTTTGTAATGCAAATAGTCTCCCAGGAAGGGGGAGATTACATATTAAAATATTTAGAAAATATTTATATACAAAAAATAATAATAAAGGAACCTACTTAGAGCTCAATTTTGCCTTGTAAAAGCTTGTAGACATTTTCTGGATTTTGCATATCTTGTCACTAATGATGACTATTGTATATAGGACCAAAATCCATGAGGAATCACTTACTTGGAGAACATGCAGACATAAACAGAGATAAAAGGAGAAAGCTATATCATGCCATCTTAGAAATATTAGATGAGCAAGAATTTATGAATTGTTTTTACGCAATGGGTATAGTTAAGATAATGATATTAATTTTATCCAATAAAATGTTCTTATTGTAGAACTTGGAGAATAGAATTTATTTTTTTAAGTTTTTATTTGAATTCCAGTTAGTTAACATACAGTGTTATATTAGTATCAGGTGTACAATATAGTGATTCAGCACCCCCATACATCACCTGGTGCTCATCACAAGTGCCCTCCTTAATCCTCATCACCTGTTTCACCCATCCCCCCACTCCCTCCCCTCTGGTAACCATCAGTTTGTTCTCTAGAGTTAAGAGTCTGTTTCTTGGTTTACCACTCTCTTTTTTTCCCCCATGATTGTTTGTTTCCTTTCTTAAATTCCACATATGAGTGAAATCATATGGTATTTGTGTTTCTCTGACTGACTTATTTTGCTTAGCATAATACTCTAACTCCATCCATGTGATTGCAAATGGCAAGATGTCATTCTTTTATAGCTGAGTAATACTCTTTTATATATATATATATATATATATATATATATATATATATATATATATATATATATATACGCTACATATTCTTTATCCATTCATCAGTCAGTGGCAACACTGGGGTGCATGTATCCCTTCGAGTTAGTATTTTGTATTCTTTGGGTAAACACCTAGTGGTGCAATTGCTGGTATTTCTATTTTTAACTTTGTGAGGAACCTCCAGACTGTTTTCCACAGTGGCTGCATCAGTTTGCATTCCCAACGACAGTGCAAGACGGTTCCCCTTTCTCCACATCCATGCCAATAACTCTTGTTTCTTGTGTTGTTAATTTTAGCCGTTCTGACAGGTGTGAGGGGATATCTCATTGCAGTTTTGATTTGTATTTCCCTGATGATGAGTGATGTTGAGCATCTTTTCATGTGTCTGTTGGCCATCTGGATGTCTTCTTTGAAAAAATGTCTCTTCATGTCTTCTGCCCATTTTTTAATTGGATTATTTGTTTTGGGGTACTGAGTTTTGTAAGTTCTTTATATATTTTGGATATAACCCTTTATCAGATATGTCACTGCAAGTAGGTATACTCATGCAATCACTCATAAGCACAATTTCAGGAGATACTCACTATTAACTCATAGCTTAGCTCTGAGGTTTCCAGTCTTTAGGACGCTCCTTCTTTGCACCTTAAGGTCATTTAGTTGTCGGGTCCTTTAGAATCTTCTCAAGAATTTATGAAATTGAGAAAATCTGCTTGCTTCAGATGCCAACAAAGGTGTCACTGGGGCTCAGTTTTCAGCCCCTCTTAAAGTACCTGAGGGGAAGGAAAAATTCTTCCTCTACCACTCAAAGTCTTCCTGCAGGACTAGGAATTGGCATGAGACAGATTTACAGGAGAAAAAACCCGAAGTTTTATTATGCACTCATGGAGGCCCAATAATGAAATTGATTCCTAAAGAAATGACCAAGGCAGGCAGTTTTTAGGCTTTTTAGACAAAGATGCAATAAATCTGTGAGAAATTGACAGGACAAAGAAAACTTAATTCTGAGAGCTTCAGTTAGGAATTCTAAACAGATTTGGGCTGCAGTCAAACATTGGTAATAAGTAAACAAGGGTTGTTTTTACAGCCTTCTCAGCTCTAAATTCTCTGTCTCTGATGATAAGGGTGTCTTCTTTACTTTCTGGTACAGGGAGGGTACCTTTGACATGGGAGATTCATTTTGTGCTTTCACGGAGACAGAGGAGGGTCTGAATCTCCTTCTTGTATGGGCTGTCTTTTAAGTAATTTTTATTTAAAATAATCAGTATGCCAAAGTTGCCCATCTTGGGGCAGCTTGCCCTTGGCACGCTACATACCCTAAGAGTTTCCTTGCCCCAGTCCAAGCTGGAGTAGGCCCTTACGGCTCCCCATCTCATTGTCCATTTTCTAACTCCACTTGGAGGCACCAGGATCTTAAAACTAGATTGTACTGGAGTATTTCAGTTCTCTAATGCTGGCTAAGGCTTGGGGAAACCAGGTGTTTGCAAAATGGCCTAACTGTCCAGAAATAAACCTTACTTTCGCAGGCATTAAATTAACTTCTGCCTTTTAGTCAGGGACTCCACTTACCTTATTAAGTAATTGACCAATCTGTCTTCATCATTACAGTGGTCTCTCCTGAGGAGGCTGTTGAAAGAAACTAATCTCCACAGTAGCATCATTGATTTTACATCTAATAAAAATCCCAAATATTTATTCTCATGAGTTCTTCATTTGTTTTTTTAAAATGTGCGTTTCTACCTGAGCATATGTTGGTTTCCTTAATTAGAACATTATTCCATATACAGTGAAAATGTTTTAATAACATTTTTAGGGGCTCCTGGATTTACAGTTCCTTCTCTTTCCCATCCAAAGATTTTGTTTCCTTTCAATTTCCCACATTCAGGACTGAGAAACATCTTCTACCTGCCCTGTGAAATCTTGTAATTACTAACATCATATACCCTCTGATATCATACTTTGAGAAGGGCACATCACCTCTGTGGTATCATTCCCAGTAATTCATAACCTAAATCTAATCGCGTAAACACATGGGGCAAGCATAACTGGAAGAACCTTCTCTAAAATAGCTGACCAGTCTTCTTCAAAATCTTATAAGTAACTCCTATTTCATTAAACAAGCTGTCAAAAGCACAGTCTATAAATTTGACAGAGATCAAAAATAGCTGAAAAAACATTTTAGGTAAATGTTTTATTAAATCAATGAAGTGATTAAAATGTTACCTGCCAGTTTGCCTAAAAGAAGAGTGTACAAGTAGTTTTATAACACATTTCCATCACTTCTCTCTGTAGGCGACTCAGCTAATCTAACCTGCAGAGCTTTCTTTGGGTACAGTGGAGATGTCAGTCCTTTAATTTACTGGATGAAAGGAGAGAAGTTTATTGAAGATCTGGATGAAAATCGAGTTTGGGAAAGTGACATTAGGTAAAATAATTTTTTTTCTTTTAACTTGTACAGTCAAGTTAACATTTGCTGTGTTAGTGAATGGAAAGTAAGCTAAAGGAAAATAAAGGTTTTTTTCTTGTTTTTTGGGGGGGTTACTATTATAATAAAGATATCTCAACATTGAATCGCCGAGAAGCAAAACACTGTTAAGAGACTGACTATGGAATTGCAAAACATGAATGCCATTTGCAAAGAATTTAAGGGAAATAGAAAGGAGTTTTTCACTAAGGAATAAACTGAGTATGAGACAGACCAAAATACCATCAAATGTGGAAAATGTGATATTGTGCCTTTTGTTTATAAGAGCTCTATTTTAGAAAATTGTCAAGAAGAGGGGCGCCTGGGTGGCTCAGTCGTTAGGCGTCTGCCTTCGGCTCGGGTCTTGAGCCCAGGGTCCTGGGATCGAGCCCCACATCAGGCTCTCTGCTCAGCGGGAAGCCTGCTTCTCCCTCTCCCACTCCCCCTGCTTGTGTTCCCTGTCTCGCTGTCTCTCTCTCTGTCACAAATAAATAAAATCTTTAAAAAAAAAAAAAAAAGAAAGAAAATTGTCAAGAAGAAATATTAGCAAGGTACTAGGACTCAACCAAACACAATCTCTGTCTTTTCCATTTATATGTTTTTACATGTTTGAGCCATCAAGTAGACTATAAAGCACTTGATAGGAATGATAAAGATACACAAAATGTTTTCATTGTCTTTTTTAGTCCTACTTTAGGGTCTAAATATTAATATTGTGGGAATGATAAAGAATAACCATTAAAAAATACCGTCTGTTTTGAGGGCATAATGTTTAAACCTCTTTTAAAAAAAAAAAACTTATTCATTTACTTTTAAGTACTGAGGTATTCAATTATAACTGAACTTATGCTTGGACAGAGATACTCATCTTTAATCATAGTATAAGTAAGCAAGCATGTAAATAATAATTAAGTTGTAATTGAATCAAAATGCTGATCATGTGTAAACATTCTCCTATCTAAAGGTCACATCTTCTGGGTATATATGAGCATTTAAGCTAAAGTTCCTCTTCCTAAATGTGAGGACTTTTAAAACCTGATCAAAGGTACAAGTGAAAAAGTTTTGCAATAGCAAATAAAAACATATAAAACTGTCATATAAGGTTATTTCTATTGGGATCTTCTTCCTGGCAACAAATACACAAGAATATTGCACTCCAGTTGGGTTCGGAAATGCCCAGATGGACAATTCTCCAATATGTACTAAAACGTTCCTGTACCATTTTTCATATTTATAACTTCACTATTATCTTTTTTTTAAAAAAAAAAAAAAAGATTTTATTTATTTATTTGACAGAGAGAGACACAGTGAGAGAGGAAACACAAGCAGGGGGAGTCGGAGAGGGAGAAGCAGGCTTCCCATGGAGCAGGGAGCCCGATGCGGGGCTCGATCCCAGGACCCCGAAGGCAGACGCTTAACGACTGAGCCACCCAGGCGCCCCTCACTGTTATCTTTTAACCATATACTTTAAGATGTTAAAGTTAAAAGAGGACAATAAACTTCCTAACTTTTCCCCTCTTTTTGTGGGTGCTGAAGAAAGGGTCTAGAAAGGTGTATTTCTTTAATTCTACATTAGGAAGTATTGTGCAGACATGAGTTACCAAACAGATGGAAGGGTGGAGGTGGGAAGCAGGGAAAGAGAGACTCACTTCGAGGTTTTCCATTTGCTCTAAAAGATTACGAAAACCTTTGACAGTGAGGTTAGTGTTTACCATTCATTTTAATGTCAGAATTAAACACTTCATCAAAACATTTAGTCTACGGGTTTATAATTTCATATTTCTTTTAAAATAGGCACTTGATTTGTATCATTTAAAAAAAAAATGGGCTGGAGCTTTCAACTGAAATGTCAAAATTGCTCCAAAATTTTCTATTTTTCCTTAAAAAAAAAAAACAGAACAAAAAACTAACCTGATCTATATAATTAGTCTCCCAGCTTAAGACATTAGAATTTCTTCTCTCTCACCTTTACTATATCATATTCCTTAAAGGGAAAGCAGTTTGTAAACTTTTCTTCAAGGTCTTTCTCATCTCTTTATTATGACAGTGTGATTGTCCTGCTAAGAGAGATAATTAACTGCAACTTCATTAGCATCTCCAAAAACAAGCTTCCTCATTAGAAATGAAGAGGAAAAGGACATGATATAATTTAATTATAGCCAAATTTGAAGCACAGATGCTGTAGGTATTTTCACCTCAGATTCAGATTCATCTAATTTCTTTTTTTCTTTTTCATGTCTGTGTGTGTTTGTGTGGGGTTTTTTGTTTCGTTTTGCTTTATATTTTAGAATTCTCAAGGAGCATCTCGGGGAACAGGAAGTTTCCATCTCATTAATTGTGGACTCTGTAGAGGAAGGTGACTTGGGAAATTACTCCTGTTACGTTGAAAATGGAAATGGACGTCGGCATGCCAGCGTTCTCCTTCACAAACGGGGTGAGTGTCACCTTCTAAGGTTGAGTAGTCCTGAACCTGTAATGGGAGGGAAAGAATTAGGAACCAAAAAAATGTTGTGTTTTTCTACATCAGTTTACCCTAAATAAAATAAGCACAATAGCGTTAGGGCCATCACGGTGGATAACACGGTGGATGCGTGACTAGCTCAGGCTCTAGAGTAAAATATGGATCCCTTGTTGGGCTTTCCCCCAAATCTTGGGGGTGGCATCTCACTTCCCTAAGCTTCAGTTTCCCGATACTAGCCAATGGGGGAACAATGGTGGCAACTCTTCAGTGTGTTTTAAGGATGAAAGAAGACAAGAAATGTGACGAGCTTGGCACAGAGCCTGTATGCAAGAGAAAGGAAGTTAAATGCTATTTATTATTGTTGGAAATTGACAAACCAATAGAAAATGACAGGAAATTTTAAGTCAAAGATTGTGTTCTTTATTTGAAGGTTCTTCCTTTAGTGTAAGAATTATGTCTGAGGAATTCCCCATGGCAGTACTTCTTGACAGTTTTTTCTGCCTTGGATAACTTTTACATGTGCAGTATCTTCCCAAGATTAACAGTGATTTATTAATTAGTCATTAACAAACTATCATTCAATTATTATTCATTAGTAATAATTCAAGGAAGATAGATTGTGGTTGAGTACCATATCTGCTGCACTAAATGATTCCACAGCAACCCCAACATGGTAGGCACAGGGTTAAAACGTGTATAAATATATATATTGAATTGTTTCAAATTAGAGACTATTAAAAAAATTCGACTGAGTAAATTTGAAAATCTAATTGGCTTTAGTAAATGACTCATGAATCGGGCAGCTCTGAGCAGTTGCTCAAAATGGAAGGTTCTTATGGGAAGGAGGGTGGGGCAAGAAGTTATTAACAAAAGAAAGAAAGGATTCAAGCCTGGACACTTTGTTTGGGGGTGGACGACACGAAAAGGCAGGGTTTTTTTTTTTTATCATGCAGATGAACTCACTTGTGCTGATGGGGGAAATTTCAGATTGACTTTTTAAAAGGTCACATTCCTGAGATAGGTCAAAACTGTAATTAAGTCTTGGTTTGCTGTTGTGGAGGGGAGGCAAATGACTCCAGCTTGGGCTTGTTTTTCTTTTTTAACAAGACAGTTGTGAACTTGGAACCATGCATTCATTGCAGAAATTTTTCATGTACATTACAAAGAAAAGTGGTTTTTTTCCTACATTATGCTAAGTGAAAACTTTCCAGCTTTGGGAACAAGTATATTTGGTGTTCTCTTACTCAGCAAATTTATAATGATTTTAATTTCAAAGCACATGTTTAATCCTAGACGCTTTGAGTTTGAAAAAGAAAGAGAACATTGAAGACTCCCCCCCCCCCACTTTATTGGGCAATAGATTCCCTTTGAATAATGCTACTGAAAGCTATTAAAACAGACACCTCTGTTGTCAGGAGACTACAATATTAAAATAGTCTACCTTTGGGAAGGGGAAAAGTAAGGACAGGTAGCAATGATTGTTTCTTTCTGTAGCTTAACATATATAGTCAATGAAGGAATTGAGAATAGAAATATTATGAAAGGACAGAAATAGCTTGCCAGGGTTGGAAGCAACTTAATGTTGTGTAATTGAACCCTTCCATAACGTGTTCCTAAGTGATCAGTCACCTTACACTGGATCATATTCCTTCTCAAGGAAGCTAGTTCTATCTCTGGAAAAACGTAACTGTTAGAAAGCATCCCTATTTCACTGTCTACCCCTTGACCCCAGTTCTACACTTTTAATCTCTGTTTCCCAAAACAGCCCATCAAAAGTTTGTTGACCATCACCATGGTCCTTCTGAGTCTTTATTTCCCTAGATTCAACTTGCCTAGCTTCTTTTATTCCTTCTTCCTTTCTGAGGATACAGTACTTCCACCATCCTGGTCACTCTTTTGAATATGCTCTAATTAAAGAGTCTGAATTATTTCTCAAGAAGGGAAAGAGTGCAGAGAAGATACAGGGCACATATAAAAATCTGTTCACTTGGACAACACTTATTTCTTTTTGGGACAGGGAGGAGTAACAGTTAAGTATTGCTTGTCAGGGAGCAAGAATTCCTGTCCCCTTAAGGGTCTTTCTACCTGAGTTAAGAATCAAATTGACATGAGACAGATTAACAGGAGAAAATCAAATTTAATAGTGTCCGTGTGGGGAATCCACACAGACATGGAAATTCCAAAGACAGTCAGGCAAAATGAGGCATATATGTCATCCTGAACTAAGGAGAAGGGGGTAGGGGTCTGGGACTTTAGAGGCAAGGAATGTAATTCACAAAATGATAAGAACAGATGTTTTGTAATTAGATGTTTACCCTGCCACTCTGCTAATAACCCTTATTCTGGATAAGACCCTCAATTTCGAGTCTTATATGTAGTTAAGGGAAGGGCAAAAGTTTCTCTTGAGCCCATAGGGTCTCAGTTGCCTTCAGCTCAGAATAATCTTCATGACAAAGTGGCCTGTCTTGGGGTGGCCTGCCCTTGGCCCCTATACCATCATAAAGAGAAAAGAAGGAAAATGAATTGTATCTAAGGAGGATAAACTACTAAAGCTCTGTTCTTACAGATAGGCACACAGCCAGGAAGGGTCAAACACCCCCAGGCTATTTTTAGTATGCGTGGCCTAAGGTTAAGTTGCCCATAGCTACAGAAGCCTCCAGTACTACAAAAATAAATGATTGAAGAATAAAGGAAATTGTTTGAAAAACTTTCCCAATACTGTCGAATTCCATAACCATGAAGAAGAAAATTGTGGCCAGTGTTGGAGCAGTCATTAATGCTTAAATCCACAATGGTTTTTAAATACGTATTTCTACTGAGAGAGCATTTTGTTTTTAGTAAAATAAAAGCATTAAGAAGCCAAAAAGTGTTCTTCAAGGTCATGTACTCCAAAAGTCCCTTTTAAAGTCAGTATGTGCCTTCCTTCCAAGGGAGCTTCAGGAAATGAGTGAGTCATCAACTCACAAAAGCAACAAGGCATGCAATCTCCTGCCCTTGAGAGGCTTGTAATCCTGGGGAATGGTCTATCCCAATCATCTTAGGGAAAAAGAAAGGACTTGGGTTAACAGGTGGCATACCTGCAAGCTCCCCAGGCCCGCAAGGTTCAGAAGGTCAAGGCACAGCACATGGTAGGCTTATAGTTATGGTCTTTGATCATAGAGTTCCTGAAAGAGTCAAGTTATTGTCATGTTAGCAATTATGTAATTATCAGATGAATTGCTCTATCACTCAGAAGAGTAAAGCTCAGAGAAGGAACTGGGAGATGTCACATTTAATCATATTTTTCTGCCATTTATTCATAAATCCCTTATCTTACAGGCCTTCAAAGTCTTTCATTTTTAAAACCTCCTGAAAGACCTGTGTTAAAGTATTTGACGCATACAGACCTTGCAGACCACAATTATCAGTTCTTCTGACGAGTAGACCTGCCAGGACACACCTTTGTGCAAGTTAAGCACTTACTTAAGCACTTTTTCCTCCACCGTTACCT
Organism: Phoca vitulina; assembly: GCF_004348235.1. NCBI lineage: Eukaryota > Metazoa > Chordata > Mammalia > Carnivora > Phocidae > Phoca > Phoca vitulina. The sequence goes on from NW_022589738.1 coordinate 3,642,547, forward strand.
TTTGCTCAGTATTGTTGGTGTAATAAAAATGATGTCCGAGCCCTCCAATGGGTGGTATGTGTTAGGGTAGAAAACCTTTCCTTTCTTCCTTTCTGGGTTCTTCGGCTGGTCTAATAATTAAATTGACATAAGACAGATTAACAGGAGAAAAACATTTAATTTCATACATACAGGAGCCCCAGAGATAGGAGATTCAAGGACAGGTCAGGCAGTTGAGGCTTATGTGCTGTCCAGAGCTAAGGAATGGCACAGGGACCTGGGGCTTCAAAGGGGAGGCGGGTCATTCACAGGACAGTAAGAAGAGCCCGTGTTTGGTAATTAGTTGTTTGCTCTACCATATAGTCAGGACTTTCAGATGCAGAGTTATCTCAAGTAATAGATTTCTTTCTGGGCCAGGGCCCCTACCTAAATTCATTTAGGTAGTTAAGGGAGAGGTAAAAGTCTTTTCTTGAGTTTGCTGTGTCTTGATGGCCTTTAGCTCAAAATAATCCTCATGCCCAAGCGGCATATTTTGGGATGGCAAAACCTGCTCCCCTTCTTATGGATTCTTTGAGATATCACTCACATGTATTAAATGAGTCTTCCTTAATGCTAAGAGGATACTACAGTAAATAATTCAGCTAGGATCAAACTAGGCTAGATTTTGGACCAGGCTTTATCTTAAAAAACAAAAAAACACCCAACCTACTTCCACAAACACTGGCTGAAAATTTCCTAGGAAATTGATCATAAAAAAAGTTTCTATGGCTGGCTCAGTAGGTGGAGTGTGCGACTCTCGATCAAAGATCTTGGGGCTGTGGGTTCAAGCCCCATGTTTGGTATGGAGATTACTTAAAAAGAAATGAAGTCTTTAAAAAAAGAAAAAGAAAAGGTTTATATGAGAATGTTCAAAATTATTGGTTCCTGCAGCCAGGGAAGGTACTTGGACAGTTAAGATCATGTCATATATGCAACACAGATATATTTCACATACTCTACAGAGAACTAGATTATGCAATGAATGAGAGATGAAGAATGAACGGGCAAGGGCCATGGGGCTTTATAGTCCTCACTCTAGTCCCTGGCCTGACAAGCTTGCTTGGAAAAGAACCAAAGCACAGAGCTAGCACATTCACTTCTGTGTTATTTCTCGTTCCCGCTGTTGCCCATATGTGATTGAATTTCATGTTTCAGTCTCTGAATCCTTTACCCAAATGCTTTTGCTTAGGTTTCTCATCGCTGCTGCCTGACTTGACATGTATCCAACACTGACCTTCACCTTCAGTTTCCCTCCAAAATCCTGACCTTCCCTGTTCCCTCCTTTTTTTATGTTTTCCCTTGTCTTCGGATCAATACCCAGCCAGCAATGTGCTCTAGCCTCAGGCCTAACCACTCTTGCACCCATCAGGCAGTCCTAAATTTCTTCTTCACTGTGTGTTTTGTCCAGTCTCTCACTCTGGATGGCCTCCCAGTGTACACATGTTTACGGTATGGAGCAAAGCAGCTTAATGGTTAGGGGTGTGGACTCTAGCAATGCTATGTATTCAAAACCCAATTCTCTGTGTACTGACTGTGTTATTGTTACCAAATTTAAACTAGTCTGTGCACCCAATGTGCAGTGAGCAGATGTCTGAGACACTGATTTTGAAGTGAAGAAGACCTTATTATCAGAAGGACAGCCGATCAAGAAGGCCAGGATCATTCCCCAAACTACCTTGCCCTGTTGAGCCTAGGGACAGCATTCTTCCAGACAGTGAGGCTCTATTTGGGACCTGGTATGATCACATATCTCAAAACAAATGTTACCATCCATTCCCCATTAGGTTTCCACAATCAAAGAGTAGGGATAAAAAAAGGCAAAGTGAATGATTGCTTGTGCATGAGGTTAAGAGGTGCATAAAACATAATTGAGTAGGGAACAAAACAGAACGTGGAGCTAAGTTAATAATACAACTAATACCAACTACAGTCCTGCTTATATTTTCAAAACAGGTCCAGGAACCAAGTGTCCAGCCCCACTCTCTTGGGCAAATCACCTAATCTCTATGACCCTCAAATTTCTCTTCTATAAAATGGGAATAATAATAGTACCTACCATATAGAATAGCTATGAAGATTAAATAAACTAAATTAGTGTCAATATGTATCGCAATGTCTGACACATATTTATCACCCAGTAAATGTTAGCAGCCATTACATGATTTCTCAACTACATGATATTCTGGGTAATTTAGGATGTGATAATAATGTGTTCTATTAAAAACTCCCACAAATCTCATTTTAAGTCTAATTTTTAATCTTGTATTAAAATGGCCAGCTTTAGCTCCAGCTCCATTGAGTCCATATTTTACCTTATAATAGATTTACTTTAGTTAGAATGTGCTGTCCTAAAGGAGAGCTTCATTCATTTATTCTTGCATTTAATGATAATCATTAAGAACCTACTATGTGTCTGGCACTCATAAAATTAAATGAACAGGAAATAAAACCAATATAATTTGAAATGCCACCATCTACTCTTTAAATTGCATTGATATTAAGCATTCCTAATATAGAATTGTGCTTCTAGGGAATGTTTAGCTTTGAAACTGTCACATTAAGGGAAAGTTCATTAACAATCCTGTTCTGAATGGTTATGTTTAGATATATTGATTACAATAATATGGCAATCCATTCATCATGAAGTAGTTTGGGAACTAGCAAAGTATCTATCTCAGAGACCAGCACTAGTTAACAATGATAAACATCTAGGTTTTCTCCATTCCCTCTCAAACCCATTTTATTTCTTGCACACACACACACTTTCTCCCTCCAAAGAATGTAATCAATAGAAATTAGACTTGCTCAATAAACTCCCTAGTCCCCAGAATATCTTTAGTAATGTAATTAACGTGTACATTATTTAGGATGCACTGTTTTAAAGCCGGATGAATTTAGACCCAGTGGACTCCTTATCCCTTTTTGTAATGAATCATTTTTGGAGTATATGCCCCTATCCTAGTTAGTATTTACCTAGTGTCTTTATTTACTGAGAGATACAGTAAGATCACAGAACTGTTTAAGCCTCTCTGAGGGCTCAACATCTGACATCTTTGATCACTGACTTCAAAATATGGAAAAGCCAAACTTTGCCCAGATATCAAAACCTCCTACCTCTCTATATGGTGGCATCTCCCTAGAAAGACAATGACTCATTAAAAACTGAATAGGCATTCACTAAAGAGTCACTTTTTTTGAGTTATTGCTCTGGGGAGGAAAAAAAAATTTTCCCTTTATCCTTCTAGGTTCTTGGCTGAGACCTCCCTGTAATAACAAACCAGATTAACAGGAAAAAAACAAACAAGTTTAATAACTTGTATACCCCCTTATGCAAGGGAGATACCCAGAAAAACAGTAACTGCCTGAAATGGCCTAAGCTACCACCCTAAATACCATCTCCAGCTACAGACAAAAGAAAATGCTGGGGGTGGGAGAGCCAGTTATGGGAGATTTCCAAGAGAAACACAGTAATCAAGGGTGTGGTTGTTACGCAGATTTAAGTCGTTGCTTTCTCCATTGATAAGAGAAGAGTTTTTAGAGAGTTTGAGTCCAGGGCTCTTCCAGGTTAAGAAAGGGAGACACCCTTACAAATGGAGATTTCCCTTATAAGTGTAAATATCTTTCACAAAAGGGTAACTTCTCAGTTTTCAAAAATTCCTCCTGTGTCTGCAGTTTCTTAAAAATAATCAGCCTTGGGGCGCCTGGGTGGCTTAGTTGGTTAAGCAACTGCCTTCCACTCAGGTCATGATCCTGGAGTCACAGGATCGAATCCCGCATCAGGCTCCCTGCTCGGCAGGGAGTCTGCTTCTCCCTCTGACCCTCCCCCCTCTCATGCTCTCTCTCTCTCAAATAAATAAATAAAATCTTTTTAAAAAAATAATCAGCCTCTGGGGTGCCTGGGCAGCTCATTTGGTTAAGGGTCTGTGGCTCAGGTCATGATCCCAGGGTCCTGCTTGTGGGGAGCCTGCTTCTCCCTCTCCTCCCCACTAATATTCTCGCTCACTCTCACTCTCAAATAAATAAAATCTCAAAAAAAATTTAAAAAATAAATGCTTTTAAAAAATAATAATAATCAGCCTAAAATAATCCGTATGCCAAAAAAAGCATGTTTTGGGGTATATATTCTGCTCCCCTTCATCGCCTGTGCAATTGCCCAATATTAAGGAACTTTAGTTATGTTGCTCCAGCATCTCCAAATCAGAGCCATCAAGTTTAACAAATTCTCTCCTTGGATAAGATCTGACATTTTGCAGTCAAAATTTTTTCTAGCCTGTAACATTTTTCTTGCTTCTCTGCTCTTCAGTTGTGTAAGACATCTAAACAGCTGACCTCAGTTCTTCCTTTTTTTTCTTCTTGATAACTAACGCCAAAACAAAAAATACACTTGGTGGCTATTATGCCAGGAGCACAAATTGTCCAATACTAGTAATTTTATACCTTTGAGTCTCTTGATATGGGCATTTCAACAAGGTTATTCGATTGCCACCAAAATTACAGGCATGAGAGCCAACCTTTTGAGCTATTTCCTTAGACATAAAATATATGATGTAAGTGAGGTTAAATTCAACTTATTTTTGCCTCAGACCTGGAATGTCTTTTCAAAAGTCTCTTGATCCCAGTTTTTCCTGATCAGCATAGTTTTGCCTTTTAGTCATTTTGGTCATTCAGTTTGCTTCAGTGTGAACTAGACTATCCAGGCAGTGTCTTTGTTAGGAAAGAAAAGGACCACTGTTTGAGGATGATTCGCTTTTTCCTCAATTAGTAAATATCAACGAGATGATCCTGGACAAAGCAGGTATTGGGACCACGAAGGATAAAACCTTTTATCATTCATGTTGAACTAATCATGTGGGCCAAAGCTCTTAGTATTTAAGTATACGTGGGCATCTCAATGGAAGTCCTTTATTTGTCTTATTGAATTTTTCACTTGTTTCCCAACTAAATGTTAAATTCTTGATAAAGATCTTTAACTTGTACTTCTGTGTTGTATTACTCAGCACATGTAACCCACTTTGTAAATGTGATGAATGGGATGATTAAATGTATTCTGAGTAATATAAACTTTGCAGCAGGGTTTCTTAATCTCACCACTATTGACATTTTGAACTGGATAATTCTGTTACAGGATTTTTTCCTTCGTTGGTACCCACGGTTCTTGTTCAGGCTGCTTCAAAAAATGAAGAGGTAGACCAGACAGAGTGGTGGGCTGCACAGCAAGGTTTATTGGGCAATAGCAAAGTGATAGTACAAAGCTCCCCAGGAGGGAGGGGACCCAAGAGGGTTGCCATCGGACTTTCTAAGTCTAGGGGTTTTTATGGGCTTGTTAGCAGGCTGTTTTAATCTAATTAACCCTCCCTGCACCTGTCATCCAATCAGGTTGTTGTCACCTATCTATCACATGGGAAAGGGTGGAGGGCTCTTTCCTGGGTGGTGTAAAGTCCTTTTAAGGGTGATTTCCTCTTAGGGTGGGGGCCCCTTGTCCCTGCCTGCCTGCCTTCCAACTATCCTTCATCAATTCTTTGTTGTGGGGGGCTGTCATATGCATTGTAGAATGCTTAGCAGCATTCCCAGCCTCTACCCATTAGATGCCAGTAGTACCTTCCCTGGTTCTGACAACCAAAAATGTTTCCAAATATTGCCAAACATCCCCAGGGGGCAAAACTGCCACCAGTTACTGACAGAAAGACAGGTATTTTCATCTTGAAAATCTTCCAAGATTAAAACCGATGTGTTTGTGTTACCGAACTTAAGGGGTTTGCTACTTGGGGTGCATCAAATTGAACACAACCCAAGGAAATGTCTAATGCAAACAACTTTTTATTACTTGTTACAAGTGAGGAGACAGAGAGATAGCTCTCAAAGCACTGTCTCCTGGTGGAGTTAGTACAGAAAGCTTTTATTCAGTGTATTAGGGGGCGGGGGCAGCAGGCTTCCATAGGCACTTTTTGGTTCACTTGTGCACACCTAGCATGTCAACATGATAGTGCATATAGCGTATGTTCAAAGTTCAAAAAAATGGCAAAAAACTGCCCATAGGGGGAGATCTTAGTATTATAATGAGCTAAAGTTAACTTCAGGTCAGCTTAGGGGGGCTTCTGCACACATCCTCAGCTCCAGTCTGGCTCAGACTGGCTCACATAAGGGGCCACCAGGTGAGACACCTGGCAAGGCATTATCAGGTGAAACATCTAGTTGGGTGTCTCCTTGCAAAGCAAAACGCATTCCTTCCCTGCTTTTGTCCCTTGTCCTCCCTTCTGCTGAGGGCTTTTAGCTCTCTTATTTGAGCAACTTCCTGTTGCATCCCAGCTAACAATTGGGTGTTTCTTATATCATTGGAATTCGCAAAAATTAGGTTCCTTCTGTTTCCACTCTTGGAGAGCCAACTAGAAGGCTGTAGAGCAGGGCTTCACGATCATTTTTTGTTGTTATTGTGTTACTAATTGATCTAGCATAGCCACTGACTCAGGAAACGAATGGGTGAGCCCCGGGGGCACTGCCCAGGCCACCTGCTCCATCCTGGGGAACCCCAAGGGGGCTGGACCAATTCAAAGCTTGGCTCCTGGCAGAGTTTGCCAACAACTGTTGTGGAACAAACTCGGATAAACTCATCTCAAGAGAAGCCAATAACTCAAGAGATGAGGGTTTGGAAAAAAGAGAAGGAGAAATTTATTTCAGGTGCTGGCAGTCGGGGGAGGTGGCAGGCTCAAGCCTGAACAAATGACCTCTCCACCAGCAAGATGGACACCTAGAGTTTTATAGGGAGAATTTAGGGGGGTGCAGGCAGAAAGCACATGATCATAGGCAGGGGTTGGTATGTGTTGAGCCGCAGGGAAGAGGACTTCTGGGTTGTGGTCTTCTCTGCATTTTGTTGCTATCAGAGCTTTTCTGGTCTGGTCGTTGCAATGTTCCGATCATTGGAAAACACCTTCATCAGTGCCTCTGGAAAGTGTGATAATAAGAAGAGCGGGCTGGGCGCCTGGGTGGCTCAGTCAGTTGAGTGTCTGACTCTTGATTCTGCTCAGGTCATGATCTCAGGGTCATGAGATCCAGCCCTGCATTGGGCTCCCCGCTCGGCAGGGAGTCTGCTTGGGACTCTCTTTCCCTCTGCCCCTCTCCCCTGCTCACACACACAAGCGGCTCTTTCTGTCTCTCTCACTCTCACTCTCTCTCTAAAATAAATAAATAAATCTTTAAAAAAAAGAAATAAGGACAATGGGCTTCAGTTAGAGCAGGACGCAAGCAGTCTTGTCTATTTTAGGTTTTAACTTTTAAGGTCTAGAGTTGAGCAAAAGGGCTTGCTGAAAGTTGCAGTCTTTACAGTGCAAACAAATCACCTGGAGAGTTTGTTAAAAAATGATTGGAATTCATTAGTCCAGGGTGGGACTCAAGGTTTGAATTTCAAACAAGTACCTTATTGATATTGATGCTGCTGGTCTGTGGCCTGCAGTTGGCATACCGAGGTCTTTGCCTAGACAATAGATCCTCTGATAAACTTGGTAGCTTCTAATAGATGAAGAGCAACTAGCTCTCTTGAGTTCACTGTTTCCATGAGAGAGAAATGAAAATGGAATATAGCTAGTCAGTGGGATTAAATCCAACTAATTGCCTCATTCTTCTTGCATGGTCAAAACCTTTGAACCTATTTGAACATTAGTACATTGCCCTCACACTCTACTCTTAATGAGGTTACTTGCCTCATGTATTCAATGAAATTGTGCTTTATAGAACACATTTGCTACTCAGAGAGATGTCTGAGAGGGCACTCTCTTCGAGTATTAAATAATTAACCTCTTAAATCAGGAGGACCCTCACTGTTGGACAGAATTCTTATATAGCCCTTTTTTTTTTTTTTTTTAAAAGATTTTATTTATTTATTTGAGAGAGAGAGAATGAGACAGAGAGAGCACATGAGAGGGGGGAGGGTCAGAGGGAGAAGCAGACTCCCTGCCGAGCAGGGAGCCCGATGTGGGACTCGATCCAGGGACTCCAGGATCATGACCTGAGCCGAAGGCAGTCGCTTAACCAACTGAGCCACCCAGGCGCCCAGTATAGCCCTTTTTTATAAAAGGAAATCCACTTAGGAATGTGTCTCCACAACACGTCTATGGATATATATGTGTATTTCATCCTGTGCAAATAGGCTATATACAGTGTTCGGTCTATGCAAATAGCAATTACCAAGGAGGAACAAGATACATGATGGGTAGTAAATACCACTAATTTCCTGTTTTGAATACTCATATTAAACTAAATCTCAATTATGTGTAGTAAGGAAGGCCAGGCATAGTAGAAGAATTGAACCTCCACATATGATTGGTCAATGATAGGATTGCAAAACAGGCAAAGACAAAAGTCTGTAATGCAACCTGGATAAACAGTACCTACATGTTCAAAAGTTCGATTCATTTTAGCAGGCATCTGTCTCTAGCTGCTAACAGAAGTTATAAATCACACATAAGCCTAAGGTCAGAGCAGAGGGAATGCACTGGAACTCAGATCTTTGTGTTAGAAAATCTTTACAGTACACACAAACAGCCAGCTTAAAAAATAATAATTCTATTTAAGGTACTCGCAAGAAGCCCACAGTATCATCTAGTGCACACATAGCACAATTTCACATATGTGATCAGAGATCGCAATCGGGATAACATATTCACAGTCAGCACCCACCAACACACCACTCTCTTCCTTCTCAGAACCACCTTGATATTCTCATTATTTCTAGGTCGGAACAACCTATTGATTGACGATGTTTCATATCCTGATCAAAATCTCACTCCACTGCAGGCTGCCTAAAGATGATTCATATAGTGCTGCTGTATGAAAAAGGAACAAATCATTCCCATTCCCCAAATATGTATTGAGTGCCAGCTATGGGCAAAGCACTGGGCTAGGTGTCTTTCTTTAGTAGTTGAGTCACTGCTGCCAGAGCAATGTCTACCACCATCCTGGGGTATTAGAGCAACATTGCTGGGAAGAGGGAGATGGCTGTGCATTGTTATGGCTGTGAATTCCTGCACTCAGATGAGAAATGGCACAACTGGGTTATAAAATGCAAGGTATAACTTTTAACAAGCAGTTCCTGTATATCGAACTTTGACAACCAGGTCAGTAAAGTGAGAAATTAGACATGACACGTAAAAAATGCTAACTACTCTCTCAGGTCATATAATAGGAAAAAATGTGTTGATTTCCAATAAATTACCATGGAAATTAATATTAGATTTTAGTGTTGAGGACTACATTTACCATCTGTAAGAAATATGTTAGCTGTTTGTCTCTACTTTTACGGCACATACACTATTTTTAGTGTGTATTCTTTGAAGATTAATGTATCTGGAGGTTGATTTCTCTAAATTAAAAATGGACATTTAAATGCTATTGTTAGGGAGGAAGAATTTCCTCTACCCTTCAAGGTCCTTCTGGCTGGACTAAGAATCAAAGTGACATGAGACAGATTAATAGAAGAAAATCAAATTTAATATTTAATAGCCTACATATGGGGAATCCACACAGACATGGAAAATTCCAAAGGCAGTGAGGCAACATGACATTTATATGTGCTAAAGAGAAGGATAGGTGCCTGAGGATACAAAGGGGAGAAAGGCCATTAGCAGGAAGGTAAAAGGAGATGTTTAGAAAACAAAGGTTGCCCTGTTATACAGATAAGTTTCTTAAAGAGAAATCTCTGGTACCAGCAGGCAGCTGAGAGGGAGGTAAACAGCTTTTCCTGAATCTGCTGTGTTTGGATTGCTTTTAACTCAAAATATGTTCATACCAAGGTGGCCCATATTGGGGCAGCCTGCCCTTGTCCGCTACTCTATTAAAATAGATTTTATTTTTACTTCACACACAAAAAATCCAGTGGTATATTTAAGAAAGCACAAAAATATCATTTTAAAAACCACCCAAGAATCATTACCATGAATTGCAATTATATAAGAATTTACTGAAAAGAAATTGTAAACTGTGATGAGAAAACAGACTTTTTTTTTAAGATTTTATTTATTTATTTGACAGAGAGAGAGAGCACAAGCAGGGGGAGCGGCAGGCAAAGGGAGAGGGAGAAGCAGGCTCCCCACCATGTAGGGAGCCTGACATGGGGCTTGATCCCAGGATCCTGAGATCATGACCTGAGCTGCAGGCAGACGCTTAACCACCCAAGCACCCAAAAACAGACTGTTTCTTGAGAATGTTTTGGTTCTGACTCTTTACTTGTATGCGACCTAAAGCAAGTCTCTTTGTGTCATTATTCTTCATTTTTATGGTTTGTAAACTACTTGCCCTTAAGCCCCTGTGCAGGAATCTTGTAAGAACATATGAAACCCTGGGTAAGGCTGATGGTATATATATTAGCCCATTTGTCAGATTTTATAGATTCTTTGAGTTTTGAGTCATTGTACCTCATTTTGCAAATCTTGAGAGTGAAATGAAGTGGTTGCTCTTCCTAGGGATGTTTTCGTGGTTTTAAGTGTTTGTGAAGTTGACTCATATCTTTAAATGACAAGTTCCTGTAACTGCAGAATAGAAATGACAATTCCTTAAGATATGCACCTGCAGTCCAGAGTATTGACCAGTAATGGTTGCCAAGTTCATGGAAACTAAAATGGAAGAAGCTGTTATCAAAGCCTAAAAGAATGAGACGTCAATTGCCTCACTTAAATCAGTTTTGAATTCTAATTCTAGTATGTCATGTAAAGTGAGTATGATTTAAAAACTCATATCATCCCACAGTTTCAGGGTAATGACTCACAACTACTTGGATATCAGAAAAGTTTTCCCCTCTTCCTTTCTAAGTTCTTTGGCTGGTCTAATAATTAAATTGATGTAAAATGGACTAAAAAGAGAGAAATAATTTCGTGCATACAAGAACCCCATAAAACATGAGACCCAAAGGCAATCAGGCCGTTGAGGCTTTTATGCCAACCTGAGGAATGATATAAGGGCCTGGGGCTCCAAAGGGGAGGAGGGCAAGTCACAGGAAGAGAAGAAGAGCAGATGGTAGTCATATGTTTGCCAGGCCATGCCTATTAAGTCTTTCAGTTAAAAAGTTACCTCTGAGGGCGCCTGGTGGCTCAGTCGGTTAAGCGTCTGCTTTCAGTTTAGGTCATGGTCTCTGGATCCTGGGATCGAGCCCCACATCAACTCTCTCTCAAAAATAAATAAATGAAAAATCTTTAAAAAAAAAGTTAAGGAAAAGTTATCTCTGATAATAGCTCTCTTTCTGGGCTAGCCCCCCTACTTCAATTCTTTTAGACGGTTAAGGGAAGGGTAGAAGTTTTTCCTGAGTTTGCTGGGTCTTAATGGCCTTCAACTCAAAATAATCTACATGGCCAAGTGGCATATTTTGGGATGGCATGTTCTTTTCCTCTTCTACTAATTAGAAGTACGCTTCTACTTCTCCCCAGATGAACTAGTTATGTGTATATTATTTAAATACGTCAGTATTGAAAGTAGCTTAATGGACTACATTAAAGGTATCACAACAAAATTCTATATTGGCTATCTTCTTGTGTAGACTCCTGTCAGTGGCAACTCAATAGTCACATAAAAACTGGTAATATTCAAATGTATTTTCAACTGTTAACTACTCACATACCAGTTTTAGTTTTCTCATCTTTAGAAGAGTGCAGTTGGAGTAAATGAAATTTCAAATCCATATCTTCTCTAATATGGGACTGTGTTTTAACCTACTTTTGACTGAATATTTGTAAACTGCTGCCCAAAATATTATTTATATAAAGAAAAGCTCAATAACGCTGTTAAATAATTCCTGCCAGACTTGCCTTGCTGAACTGGGCATCTATAAATGGTAGTTGAATAAATAGGTGTGTGAATAAAAATTAGGCTAAAGAGTTTACCATGAAGACTCTTACTAGAACACAGATCATAAACCACCTTGGGCAACTCCATTCTAAACCATCTAGATTCAAAGGCAAAATAAAAGCTACTTTGGACTATTAGCATTTAAAGGTTTCAGCTACATGAAAACCTAATACACTAGAAAGAGATGCATAAAAAATTTTTTAACTGAAGTGGTAGTAGTGGTTATCTCAGGGTGTTGTGATCCTATGTGACCTTTCATGTCTTCTCAGTATTCTTCTGTGATTTTCAAAGTCTCTACATTGAGCATGTTTCATAGAGTCAGAAAATAAAAAGAGAAAAAATAAATCTCTTTTGGTACAGCCACTGAAAAATTTTAAAATGCTTACAGGAAACCTATCATTCATCTTTTTGCTGTCAAATCAAGTTATTTACACATTTTAAAAATGTATTAAAACCTATTTGCTTCGATGTACCCTCTCACTCCCATTTTGTCTGTCTGTATTAGAAAACATTATGTTTGGGGGGACACCTTTACTTCTACATTATTTTCTCAAACCATTGCTAATTTTCATGCACCAAAAATCAATACGTAGAACAAGACACCAAGATAATGCCTTGGTCTTAATGAAGCAGGTCCACGTTATTGCCATTTTGGTAAAAGAAAATGCATTCCTGAGGACAGGCCCTTCCTATATCCCAACTACACAAGCCATTAAACTATACAGGCCACCCACTTTATTCTCAACTTTGTCAAGGTTTAAGCAGCTGTGGGGGAACCAAGGAATGCTAGATTCTGCTACCAGTCGTTCCCAAACCATGCCTATTTCTTTGAAGAATATTAATGGGAGAAGAAAAAAATGTAAACAAGTGTTAATAAATTCTTGGCACTCTCTCTTTACAAAATGAGAAAGGAAGGCAAACTTACCACTATTTGTCTTAGCACTCTTATGTTTTCAGGAAACAGAGCTATCAAAAAGATTCAAGAGAGATAAGAAATGGAATTTTCTGTTACTTCCATTGAGGGAAATAAACCAGCATATGGTTTGATTATTGTTTTTGCCTTAATAGTCTCTAGCTCTGTGGAATCACCAAGATTTTGAGTGAAACTTGTCTCATGAGAGAAACAAACAGCTTTTGCCGAACACGTTTTATTCTAATGCTTTCAATAATTAGGAAATATATTAAAACCTAAAGGGAGAAAATTGTAATAAATAACATAAAATTCGGAAGTTGATCAAAGCATCCTATTTTGTGTATTGCAACGCAATCAGTTCTTACATATGTGTAATATTTTATAAATCTACCTCCAACAGTTAAATATACTACAAATCATAATTTTTTTAGAAGGGTTCAGTGTTTCTGTAGAAAACATGGCTCCTTCTACTGGTTATCTAAGTAGTCCAGATGTTCTGGTTCTTTGGCCAATCCCAAGCATTCCCAGTGGAAGACCAAACTGTTCTAACTGTGACAGGATATCCTCTGGTGGAGGATTGCTTTCAGGATAAACACCGCAGCCCTTAACAAAAAGGAGTAAAATGGCAATGCCACCTTCATTTTGATAATTTTCTCTCAAGAGGCATTTTGTAGCATTCCATCTGTGCCTGTCTATTTGTATGACATGTTGAGAAGTAAATTCCTAGTAGAGGGAAAGCAAATACTTTTTCTTCTAAGAGATTTTCTTTTAGGCATCTGTGAAATTTGACACCTTGATAAACAGTAGCCCTATCTTCTAAGCTGATCACCTGAGGCCCATTTTGCTCTTTATTATAGCAGAGTCTCTTCCTTCTTTGTCTGGTTTCTCCTCATCATACTCAGTCTTATGAGACCTAAGATGAAGGAGTCCCCATCTGAATACTTTGTATGTTTGTATGTGTGTACAAATACATAACTGTTCTGGGTACATCCCACATTATGGTCTTTAGATAAGCCGATTTCAAACACTGCTTTTATAATCCAACGGGGAAATGTTTTCAGCACTAAAGCTCAGTGTTAGTGACGCCACATTGTGCTTTTGGACAATATGTCAGTTTTTCATGAGGGAGGATCGCTGCCCTGTTTTTCTGACCTAATTTTGGGAAACCTGGTTTAATTGATACCACGAATCCTTCAAACAAATTTATTGACAAGGTGCAAGTTAGTTGCTTTGCAAAGGAAAAAAAAGATAAACAACATGTTCTAGCGGAGAAATCAGAACAGTTAGTTGACTACCACCATCCATCACGCCATACATTTGCTTTCTCTGTACTCTGCACCAAACTTCTTGCAGGCACCGTCCCGGACTGTGCCACGGTGTCCGATCCCTAGCCCTAAAATCTCCCAGTAGAAACACAAACACCCTGCACTCAGTTGGTCACCTGACCTGTGATCATGCTACTTAGAGTAAAGCATTTCTTTCACTTAAGAGTGAAACGTAAGTGCACAATAGACATTAGCTTTCACTACTGTGTTATTAAATAATCTACTTATATGCCAGACTCTTCAACTAGGCATGAACCCCTTTAAGACAAGAAGCTTATTTTATTCATCATCTTATCGCTAGAACTCTAAGTACTACACCCGTTACATTTAAGGCATTTATTAAACAGAGAGTGAATGAATGAATGGATGGATGGATGGATCGATGGATGGATGGATGGACGTGATGTGGTTTTTGGAATATAGGTGAGGTTTGGTGGGGTGGGGTCCGGAGCCAACGGCCAAGAAAGAATTCTTGAGACGTCTTTGGTGCAAAAAGGTGGTTTTATTAAAGCACGGGGATAGGACCCGTGGGCAGACAGAGCTGCACTGGGGTTGTGAGGAGCAATTGATTATATACTATCGTGTTGGGGGAGGTAAGGAAAAAGGGAGGTTTTCAAAAGAACTTTCATATGCTAAAGAGGACAGACAAGATACCTGAGGCCTTGCCATTCTCAAGTTAAAGTTGTTTTTCTCTCTAGTAAAGCAATAACATTAAGATAGTTGGGAGCTTCCTGGAAGAAAATCACACATATCCCACCCAGGAGTTGGGGGGTGGGGGGCAGGTTGCAGGGTGTCAGCTTATGCTTTGTCTTCAGCTAGCCTTCTGCTCCCTCATCAAATGAAAAGAAAAAACTGAATAACATTATCAAAGATGTAAACAATATATGATTGATTTCTAAATGCCAAGTGAATACAAAGTTTCCTAGTTCTGTAAGTCTATACTACACTATATGGTCATTAGATTTATGAATGAGAGAACATTTCTGTATTTGTATAGTTAAGTTGACCATTTTTCTATAGAACGATGTTTTATTACCAAATTAACAGACTGCATATTAATAATTACACCTCATCAGTTGCTTGAACCTCATGACACATTGGCTGGCTGGGAAAATGGCTTACAGAGATATTCTTGGAATTTTAGAGTGGGAATGCGTAAAAAACTAACTTTTTATTAGAAAATTGAGTTCTTAGTCATCCAGTCATTGATTTATTCAACAGCTATTCATTGAGCACCTACTATGTGTCCGATAGTTTCCAAGGCACTTGAGATAGATCAGTAAAAAAAATTATGGACAAGATAGACCAAAAAAAAAAATGCTTAATCTTGATGGAATTTAAATTCCAGTGGGAGCCAGATAATAAACAATAATAAATTTATTAATAAGCAAATTAAATGCTGTGTTATATCATGAGTAATATAACAAAGAAAGAAAGAAAGAAAGGGAAAGAAGAAGGGCGCCTGGGTGGCTCAGTCATTGGGCGTCTGCCTTCAGCTCAGGTCATGATCCCAGGGTCCTGGGATCAAGTCCCAAGTTGGGCTCTTTGCTCAGCGGGAAGCCTGCTTCTCCCTCTGCCTGCAGCTTCCCCTGCTTGTGCGCACGCTCTCTCTGACAAATAAATAAATAAAATCTTTAAAAAAAAGAAAAAGAAAGAAAGAAAAATGGATGCAAAGTGCAGCCACAGGTTTGTGATTTGGAATGAGCACTCAGTGGACCAAACTGAGAAGGTGTTAGAGGGAGGCATACAGAAATCTGGTGGAGGAATATTCCAGTCAGAGGGAACAGCCACAGCAAAGGTCCTAAGGTAAAGCAATTGTCTAAAAATTGGAGCTTAATTAGCTGCTTCAATTAAAGGAGTGAAGGACCGTGAATGCCAACATAAGGGTTTTGGTCTTTTTTCCATAAGCATTGTAGATGGGCTAACAATTACTGAAGAAAATTCCAAGGCAAGGACGGCATGTTTTTGGAAGATTAAACTGAAGGTTTTAGACAGATTACATCAGAGTGACTGTAAATAATAAAATTTTAAGTCAAAACTAATCAATAAAAAACACACTCTAATTACAATAGCACTTGCAGTAATACGATCTTACCATTTGACTTGTCTTTTATTTTTTAACTTTTTATTTTGAAAAAAAAAAAAAAAACCTGAAGACCTTACAGAAAAAATGCAAGAATAGTACAATAAATTTCCATATATCCCCTTCAACTAGATTCACCAATTATTAACATTTTGCCGCACTTGCCTTACCTCTCTTAATGTGGGTAGGTTAGAGCAACACTGGTCTATCTTGTCCATAATTTTTTTTACTGATCTATCTCAAGTGCCTTGGAAACTATCGGACACATAGTAGGTGCTCAATGAATAGCTGTTGAATAAATCAATGACTGGATGACTAAGAACTCAATTTTCTAATAAAAAGTTAGTTTTTTACGCATTCCCACTCTAAAAAGATAGAGCAACACCATGTATACAAGCACATAACATATTATTGATGTTGTGTGAGAGTAAATTGCAGACATCATGGCTAAACTCTTTGGTGTGAATCTTCTGAAAACAGGGATGTTTTCTTACCTAACCAGAGTATATTTATCAAATTCAGGAAAATTGATAATGGTAGAATGCTGTTATCTAATATACCATCTATATTCACTTTTAAAAGATCGTCCCAGTAATACCCCTTCTACTGTATTTCCCATCCAGGATTACACATTGCATTTAGTTGTCAAGTCTTAGTGTCCTTTAACCTGGGATGGTTCCTCAGCCTTTCTTTGTCTTTCACGGTGTTGGGAAGAAATTTTCTCTGTCCATCAAGGTCCTTGTAACTAAGCATGAGACAGACTAACGGGAGAATATCAAATTTAGTAGGAGGAATCCACACAGTCAGGCAACAGGAGGCTTATCTGACCCTCCTGAGCTGCTAAGGGGAGGAGCTTGGGAAACAAAGGTTGGAAAACAAAGGGGTTTAGAAAACAAAGATTGCCCTGTTATGCAAATAAATTTCTTAGGTGAAGATGAATCTCTGTTAATAGCTCTCTTCCTGGACAGGCTCTCCTTTCCAATGTAAATTTAGACAGTTGGGGAGGCAAAGGGCTTTTCCTGCATCTGCTGGGTGTGGATTGCTTTTAACTCAAAATAATCTTCACACCAAAGGAACTGCTCTTGATCCCTACAATGGTTTGGACGTTCCTAAAGACTAGAAGCCAGATTTTATTTTTTATACAATGTCTCTTAGTTTGAGTTTGCCTGATATGCCCTCCTTTTTTGGATATTTACCTGTTTCTGCTGGAATACTACATAAATGATATTGTGCCTTGTTAATGCATCACATCAGGAGGTGCATGATGTCGATTTGTCCCATTACTGGTGATGTTAATTTTGATTACTTCCTTGAAATGGTGTCCATTTTTCCCTCAATCGTTAATAAATAATCAGTGCGGAGGTACTTTAAAACAGTGTGACTATCCTGCCTCATCGATCTTTCACCCAATAATTTTAGCATCTGTTGATAATTCTTACCTGAATCAATTATTATTAGGATGGCTGAAACATGATGATTTCTAATTCTATCATTTCTTCCATTTTTACCAAGTGGCATCTTTCTGCTGTGGCTAAGGGAGAGCTTTTAATTTATTTGTTCGTGGAATCATGTTTTTTCAATTACTGCCATTGTTCATCTTAACCTTGTCTTTTAATACATACGACTTATGAATATTCCTTTCACTTCATAGGAAAAAGCAAAACCAAACTTAGTACCCTTCTTCTCTGGTTGGGAAGAAGAAAAGCACGTTTAAGGGTAGGCTCTAGGTAACTGTAGAAAGAATGATGTATTTTTTTCCTCTAGTCTTTCATTTTATTTTTAAATTTTTAACAGTTTGTTAACATGTAATTCTTCAATTCCTATGGCTTCTGGGAGCTGAGGCTAACTACGCCCTAATGATGGGGCCTAGCCAACAACCATATTTGCATTCTTGATTGACAATAAGTAAAAGTTAATTCGATACTTTTGCTGAAAGCCTCTTTCCGAAATGACAAAATATACCACTTTGAAGGTAATCTTCTGCCCAGATGTTTGGTTGCACAGATCAAGCTGCCACATTCAGAGACCATTTTCATTTTCCTTTTTATTATTATTGTTATTATTACTATATTATTATTTTGTATATCCTGCCTTGTTCCAAAAAGCACTTTTGCAAAAGCAAAACTGCTGTCTTTACATACTACTTTATACCTTCCCAAAACGTTTTCTTGCTATTATGTGAATAGCAATTCAGCTTCTTAATGTGTTACCCAAAAAAAAAAAAAATTATAACTGCTTCTAAATTGCGTTGATGTATTGTAGAATTGAGTTGAATATCTTTGTAGGCTGAACATAATTATCCTCCTGCCAGGAACAAATAAGTTATACTGCTCCAGAGAAATAAATACGCATATGAATTTATGTGGATGGATAAATCCTTATAAAGTTTAGCTCTTTATAACACAATGAGAGAAGAGGAAATGTACTTGGTGAGGCTAATGAATAAACTGGGATCATTAGATTGTCTATCATACATTTCCCCCACAAAGTTGCACTTTACTGCATATAAATCAGGGCAGAGCATTTCAAAGGACTTTATAAAATGAATGAGGCAATTTTCGGCTGAACCATATAAGAAAAAGCCACCTGAAATCTTCAGTTCTACTTGAAACAAGATTATATATAGAAATACATATAGAGAAACAAAATGAAAACTCCAAGTGAAGAGTTCAAAAGTACATATCAACTTCGATTTACTTTGTTAACATCTTTACCTCTTCAGAGACATCTAGCAGAAAAAGTTTGCCAACAATAAGACCAGGTACAGGCCAGTAGGAAAAATAGGACCCCAAACTACAGTAGGTAATTGCAGCAAGATTAGTGTAAACCAAATGCATTTATTATTTGCAATGTAATCCAATATACTAAGAGATGGCACGCGCTTTATTTTAATTAGCTGTTTCTTTTAAAGGGTTGCTTGGTCCAACTGTCTTGATAAGAAAAAATTGTAGTCATTGCTCAAAATGCTTGTAGCAAATCTAGTTTTAAATTGAAGCAATTTATTCCGAAAATAGTCTACTACCGCAGCAATAATCAATGTGTTTTTCCTTAGCCCAAACTGGAGCTTTCCAAAGACTATTGTTAATTGCCAGTAACTAAATGACTGCTGGTGCCCTTAAATGTAACTCTTTGGCACTTGTTCATTTGTTGTGTTTAACCAAATGCCAGTTTCCCTTAGGTTTTGCTGAGCGATTTTGCTTTACAATTTTCAATATTCAGTCTCAGTCCCTTAAAGGGGGTAGAGTCTATCATTTTAACCAAATAACACAAAGGCTAACCAGATTTTTAAAAGGTCTGCACTTTCTCTTTCCATCTTTTGATGTTGAATTGTGCTGAAATGGAATCTTTTTATTTTTTAAATGGTGCCACTCCAGGCAACTTGAACTTGAGCTAAAAAGCAGATCCCATTTCAAAGGGAAAATGACATTTGCTGGGGCAACACCTTTCACATTGTAATGTAAAGAGAAAATACAGCAGTGGACCCCGAATCATTTCTTTTAAGTGTTACAGAATTTAACCCCTAGTAATTTTGTCCTGACCCAACGTATAAGCAATAATGGGTAGCACTCATATTAACGAATGCGTCCAGCTTGGAGCAAAAGAATGTGGAAACTAAATCTAATACACCATTTTCTTTGGGAGAGTTTACACATGGTTTATAAACCAATGTGAAAAACTTACATGGGAAATTTTTTAACCTCCCACATTTATAATATGAAGGCATGTAGATTACTCTTGCATAGAAATAATGTAGTAACTGAGGAGCAGGCACTGCTGTGTGGACTGTGGGGAAAGACACATTTCTTTTCTGACTTCCAAGAACACTGTAAGAACAGTAGGCTTCTGCATGTAATGCTACAGAAGTATCTGGGGAAAATTTGAGATATTGTCTGGATCTCAGGATAAATTAGCTCCTTGAAAATGCTGTTTCTTTGGACCTGGTCTTGGTCTCCATCTTATTAGTAAATGACTATCCTGTGGCTCAAGAAGACTTACTCTTGCTTATTGCCCGTACTCTAGGTATATATAACTTTTCCATTTGTTTGTACCTTGAAGGATATATTCATGGGACACTAGACCATTTCTCTTTTTTTTTTTTTTGATTTTTTTTTTTAAGATTTTATTTATCCATTCATGAGAGACAGAGAGAGAGAGAGAGATGCAGAGGCAGAGGGAGAAGCAGGCTCCCCGTAGAGCAGGGAGCCCGATGCGGGACTTGATCCCAGGACCCTGGGATCATGACCTGAGCTGAAGGCAGACGCTTAACCGACTTGAGCCACCCAGGCGTCCCTAGACCATTTCTCTAGTTGCTAAGCCACATCAACCCTGCTGTCTTTTTCTCATTACATTTCAGACAGTACTATTTATTGGCCTACTATATAGTGTATTTGAGGTAGTGTATATAATTATTTGAGTAGCTCATGACTTCTAGCAATAGGGATAATTCACATTTGGGCAATGACTTTAAAAATAAGAAGGACTTACTTTCATATCATTTTTCTCTAACTTTTGCATATTCAGTGTTTAAAAGTGTGTAGAGAACAGTCTTATAAATGCCATCTGAAGAAAATGAGAATTCTGCTTATTACATTAATAGGATTATGTCTCGGGCTCAGTTTTGGGTTGTTTCAAAAGCTCTTCCACTAGACACGGACATGGGAAGGATGCCGCTTGTGTCCAGGCCTGGTGCCACGTCTCCAGAATCCAGGGGTGTGCTTGGCGCCAACACAGAACCATTCCCAGCCTGGGGAGATATCTACAGTAGACCAGCTGTCCTGACTCCAGCTTTCTTTACAGCTTCTCCCCACATAAGCCTCGAGTTAGAATTTATAGTGTCTATTTTTTTTTAAATCCAAGTTTTAAAGAATTGAAGTGTGATTAACATAAGGTAAAATGCATAGATGGTAAGTGTTCAGTTCGTTGAGTTTTGACAACGTATAGACTTGTATATCCATACCTTAAAAATGATACAGAATATTTCTTTTACACCAGCAAGTTTCCTCTTGCCCCTTTCCAATAAATTTTCCTATCACTCATCAACAAAACATCCATTTTGTGATTTCTATCACTATGGTTTCTTTTGGCCTGTTCTTGTACTTCATTTAGACAGAATTATACAGAAGATATTACTTTGTCTGGTTTCCTTCACCTAACATAATTTTGTGAGATTCATGCATGTTGCTTGTATCAGTAGTTTATTCTTTTTACTGCTGAGTATATTCTGTCATATGGACATACAGCAGCTTGTTCAGTATCTCCTGTTAATGAACGTTCAGGTTGTTTTCAGTTGTGGCTACTATGAATAAGACTACTCTGAACATTCTTGAACAGGTCTTCCTGTGGACATCTGCTTCTACTTCCTTGCGTAAATACTTAGGAATACAATTGCTAGTCATAGGGTAGATTCACAGTTAACCTCATCAGAAACTACCCCAAATTGTCTAATATAGTGGTACCATTGGGCTCTTCCACTAGCAAAGTTTGAGAGTACAAATTAAGCATTGTCCATTTTTTCCCAATTCTTTTCTCATGCAAGAAATTTTAGGGTGATAAATTACAAGTGTTCAATGCATTAAATTAGAAAACACAATGAATCTGAAAAGAAACCACAATCCAAATGTTTATCTCTCCCATCATATCCAGTATAATTTAAATCAGATGATTTGGGTGTATAAATTAGCCTATGGGCGTAAGTTAGTTTTATGCAGGTTTCTCTGTGTGGTGGAGTTAACTCATATACTGAGAAAACCAGGCCCAGTGCACCCTACAGAATTATCTACCCACTTATCCTTTCTGTTCACATAGGAATGGGAAAACATTATATTGAGGAACTTTTTTTTTTTAAAGATTTTATTTATTTATTTGACAGAGAGAGAGATAGCGAGAGCAGGAACACAAGCAGGGGGAATGGGAGAGGGAGAAGCAGGCTTCCTGCCGAGCAGGGAGCCCGATGTGGGACTCGATCCCAGAACCCTGGGATCATGACTTGAGCCGAAGGCAGACGCTTAACGACTGAGCCACCCAGGCGCCCTTGAGGAACTTTTTGTATTTCACTCCTGGAACTTTTGTGGTACTATCTTGTGTAGGCCCTCAACAAGATTCAACAGTTAATGCTGTCTGATATTTATAAATACAAAATGTAAAAATTTCCAGGAGGTGCTTTTCAGTATTTTACTTTCCATATTAATTCACTTAGACTCTAAAAGATCTAATAACTCATTTTATTTTTCTTTCTTAAATTCATAAAATCCAAGCACTTTTAATAAGATTTTCTTCTCTTTCCCATTTAATTTTAATAAGAGCATAAAATACACTCGGTTAAACGGTAGTTATATATGTTTTTTGATAAAACTGTTGAAATAAAAATGAAGGAGTAGACAATGAAAAATATGGCTGAGTTTTGTTCTGTAATTATCACGGGAAAATAGGTGTAGCAACCTGCCTAGTAAAGGGGGGGAAACAAATGAAAAATGTCTAAGCAGCTTGGCAAAAGGAAAATACTACCAATGTAGTCTGCTGTGACATCCACTAGGGGGCCTACTTTTTAAGCCCAATAGACCTCACACGCAAACACACACACACACACACACACATGCACAAACACAAAATGTTCTTGTGAGGAAATGATGTCCATGCTTTTCAAATTATTTGTCACTGATACTGCATCATACCCATGATGATTTCACCCCATTTCTGAGATCTCAGGAGTGATCTTTTTTTTTTTTTTTAAAGATTTTATTTATTTATTTGACAGAGAGAGAGAAAGCGAGAGAGGGAACACAAGCAGGGGGAGTGGGAAAGGGAGGAGCAGGCTTCCCACCGAGCAGGGAGCCCGATGCGGGGCTCGATCCCAGGACCCTGGGATCATGACCTGAGCCGAAGGCAGTCGCTTAGCCGACTGAGCCACCCAGGCGCCCCGCAGGAGTGATCTTGTAACACAAGAGTAGTT
Organism: Phoca vitulina; assembly: GCF_004348235.1. Taxonomy (NCBI): domain Eukaryota; kingdom Metazoa; phylum Chordata; class Mammalia; order Carnivora; family Phocidae; genus Phoca; species Phoca vitulina. The sequence goes on from NW_022589738.1 coordinate 3,665,661, forward strand.
ATTACTGCAAAACCATAGATTATTTTAAAGTTTTCAGTATGAGCATAATTCCCTTTTGTGATTTTTTTTCCCCCTAGAGCTAATGTACACAGTTGAACTTGCTGGAGGGCTTGGTGCTATCCTTCTGCTGCTTGTTTGCTTGGTGACGATCTACAAGTGTTACAAGATAGAAATCATGCTCTTCTACAGGAATCATTTTGGGGCCGAGGAGCTGGATGGAGGTAAGATGAGTTCCCTCTTTTTAATGTTCTCTCTGAATATTCTTACTTGTTTCCCGCCTTTGTTTTATTGAGGGCCAAGAAAAGTTCCCTGCCTTACCACTAACAGCAGCTCTTATCATCTTTCCATGTTCAGTTTGTAAATTCATCTTTTGCACGGAGCTGTACGTGTGATGCTTGAGAGCCAATACGTAATTTCCTCTGACAATTGTAAAGCGACACCTACCCTTTTTAGAATCCTAGGCCAAGTAGCACTTGGGAATTACAAAGGCTGATTGCAGCGCTATCAGAGTGTTCGCTTTCTCTCACCTTGTAATCAGTCCTGAAAGGCCAGCTTTACTTTTCGATAGGTGAGGAGGGCCTCTTTTAATTGTGTTCCCTAGATCAGACGAGATCGGGCGCGCTTAGGGTGGGATAGCCCCGCAGTTTGAAGTGAATCTGTTTCCAGCTCTAATAAACTGTGCTGAATATTTTAGAATTCATAGCAGTCTTTTCAAGCTTGTTTATGTAGCTATTTTTAGACAGGTGAATTTTTATTCCAAGTGGGGACCAACAGATAATACAGTGCCCAAGCACATTGTTTTCATAATAATACATCTACTATTTTTCCTCGAATTGGATGAGTAAATGTTGTTCTCATGGAAATCGTAATAAGGATTTGCCCCCTCTGGTCAGTCGTGAATCTGTGTGCACTCTAAGAGGAATTTGGGGTCCTTAAAATGGAGGTCCATGAACCACCCATTAGATGACTTAAGTTTTGTTTTTTGTTTTTTGTTTTTTGTTTTCATTTTGGTCATTTGAAAGTGATCCGTACGTAAGGTAAATTTGCAGTAGAGGAAACGTCTGCAAACTCACGTACACAGTGCAGATGGCAATGATTTCTTGATCATATTTATACATTTTTTTTTCTCATGACTGTCACTTTTGCACTAAGTGGCACGAAGGAAAATGAAGGGATCGGCCATGTTCCCACCTTTCCCAGATCCTCTGGACTAAATCCACAGGTAGCACTATGGGTTGTCAGGCTTGTGAAGAGGAGTCGTTGACCCAGGCTGTGTAACCTCCTGCCCGTCCCATGAGGGTGAAGTCCGTGCCGCAGCACGTCTGGGGCTTTTTACATTTTTAAGTGTTGATTTGCACTTGTTTCTAACTTTCTTGCCTGCGTGTGCAGAGTATTACATTTTTTGGCTACTCTTTCAAAGAGATATGAGAAAATTGTCAATGTCAGGGCTATTGTTGAATGAGTACCAAGCAAAGTGCTTGGCATTCTTAATCATTCTTGCTAAGGCTCAAAAACTTCTGACGTCAATATTATAATCTGGGCGCCTGGGTGGCTCAGTTGGTTAAGCGACTGCCTTCGGCTCAGGTCATGATCCTGGAGTCCCGGGATCGAGTCCCACATCGGGCTCCCTGCTCGGCAGGGAGTCTGCTTCTCCCTCTGACCCTCCCCCGTCTCATGCTCTATCTCATTCTCTCAAATAAATAAATAAAATCTTTAAAAAAAAAATATTATAATCTGATACTGATAAGGCAACTGGGGCTCCCAGAGGTTAGATAATGTACTGATGAAAATAACACGAGCATTACTGTAAGTGGCCAAGATGACATTTGAAAATAGGTCTATGTCCAAAGCATCTATTTTATTGAACCCTGAGTCCCTACTGTTTTGGACCTTTTAAAAATTTAATATGTTCAGTATAATCTAAAGATCTGATGTTGTTTGTACAGTTCGCACGTTAGAAGATGTTTGAAAAAGCAGATTACCTGAACATCTCACTTGATCTATTAACCCTGTTTGGAATATGTTTAGTTTGTGTTCTGAATGAGATGAACAATTTCCCCCAAACTATCTGTTTCCAGTGCAGTTTTTCTTTTCTTTTTTTTTTTTAAAGATTTTATTTATTTATTTGACAGAGAGAGAGACACAGCGAGAGAGGGAACACGAACAGGGGCAGAGGGAGAGGGAGAAGCAGGCTCCCCGCTGAGCAGGGAGCCCAGTGCAGGACTTGATCCCAGGACCCTGGGATCATGACCTGAGCCGAAGGCAGATGCTTAACAACTAAGCCACCCAGGTGCCCCGCATTGCAGTTCTTTGTCATGTTTTGAATGGTGGAAGATTCTGGAGAGTTTACATGCCTCTAAACCTTAGTCATATCCCCTTAGATCTTTCTACACATGCTATTATGGTTGAATAATTATCTACTCTTCCATTGGAAAATTTCTCTGACATCATCACATTCCCATTCTTCATAGCTCTCCCACAGTCCTTTCTTCTTCCCCAAAGAAAACGTAACTGTTAAGAAGAGACCCCAGGCTTTTCATATTCTTGACTTGGCTTAAGAAAATGGAATTCAGAAGTCAAAATTTGAGTGTCGCCTTCTTGATTCTTGGCCACCACATTAGCTCCCCTAAAAGGGGAGTACATAAAATACTCTTGGATGTAAGGAAAGGCAAAGAGTATGAAGAAGAGGGAAAGTTTAGTTAATATTTTGAAGCAATGTCTTACTCTGGTGATATGATAATAATAGATTCATTGACTATTTGTTGACTATTTATTAAATAGCAAGTGCTGTGTTGGCTACTTGGTTGATACTCAGAGAATCACACAACTAGAAAGACAGAATTTAAGCCCAGGTCCAAGTAACTCCAAATTCCAAGAATTTCAGCCCTTGTATCAGACTGGGAGATGAAGTATTTGGTGTCAGGAACACATCCATGCAATTCCTTTTGGATCATTACGATAGGCATTCCCTGACTATATCAGTTCTGCATCAGGATTCTATTCTTCCAAGATAGAACATACTGATGCTTGGCTCTCTTGGTTTGTTCACCTCACTCCTTGCCCCCCTCCACATAACTTTACATTTCATTGTTTCCTCTGGATCCAGGTCTTAGCACTTCTCATTCTACAATACTCACTTTTTTGGATCACACTTACAACCCTATCTTCAATTGCATTAGCCGGTAAATAGCCCCTAAATCTAAATGTCCTTCTCCCAGTTCTCTTGTTTTATTATCACCTAATTGTACCTCTTGAAAATAGACTGTTTCCTCAATCAATTGCAGCTCCTTGTCCAAGCCTCCTACACTACCTTCTTGGTCTTCATTCTCTACCCTTCCATTTTATCCTCCACATTCAGCCGGACTTCTCTTTTTAAGTACACATTTACTGTGGTTTTTAGCAAAAACAAAAAAAGATAGGCATGCCTGTATGGCGCCTGCCAGAGCAAGTCCAGGCTTTTTAGCTCAGAAAACAACTGCCATTGCAGGGTGACTCAACTTATAATTGTAGCCTTGCCTCCTCTGTGGAATCTGACCCTGCAGAGTTCCAGTTAGAATGAGATGCTGGTCTTTGGAAAAACAGAACTGTTGAGAACTGACCCAAGACAATGCAGTAATGCGTAATTCTAAGATCTTTTTAGGTAAATGAGGTAACTATAATGGTTAGGGGCAGGAGAAGGTTAACTACTCTCCCACCACCTTGGCTCCATTACATACTGGAAGAAAATTTGGACAAATTCTGTTGCATATGCCTTTATTAACAAACAAACATAGAACCCATCCTGTAAACTGGAAGACGTTCCAACTCTCTGTTGTGTGTCTGTGTGTGTTCCCAAAAAACTTACAAGAAAGTTTCCCCTGAGGCAAATGTGACAATATACCAGTGGCAGGATTAGGCTCATTATGTAATGACATCTAAGAATATTTTTCATCTGAACACAGGACTATTTGGGAATCATGTCTGGGAAAGTTTCCCTAAGGGGACAGGTGAGTGGCTCTACTAGATTACTTGTAGGGGTATGATGTGTCTCTGCATTAAGTTAAGTTAGTCCCAGTGTCTGGAATAGCACTGATTTTACCGTGCAGAGTCCATTTCCAAGATCCATTATATTTAGCAAAAAGCCACTAATTTTAGCAGTCAAATCTGATTTCTAACATCTGTTGTGCTAATTAACAAAGTGTCTACTTTTGATCAGAAATAGAGATAGTCGGAGTGCTTATAGAGGCTGCCTCTGGAGTGTTGCCTTAGTCTAATTAAATACTAACTGACCATCCTGCTAAAGGCAACCCACTATCTCTAAGCAGAACTTACATTAACATAGTGTACCAATATCTGTGCTGAAATAAGTACAAAGAAAATACAGTTATCGTGACAACATCTGAGTCCTTTGCTTCTCTATGCCTCTGCCTGGGATTTCCCTTACACTTTTGTTTAAAGCTTATATAAAGGTAGTCCGTCCTTCCTCCCTCCCTCCCTTCCTTCCTTCCTTCCTTCCTTCCTTCCTTCCTTCCTTCCTTCCTTCCTTCCTTCCCTCCTTCCTTCCTTCCCGTCTCTCCTTCTCTCTCTCTCATACACAGTTCATATTTTCCCTCTGGCTTCCAAAGATTTCCCTTATCATCCCAAGGTCCAGTTATTTTCTCCTTCATCTTTACAAAAATGGCACTTTAGACACATCTTAAATAGTCCTTTTTCTTTTGAGTAATGAGCGCTCACTAGTGAATGCTTACTACTTGCAGAGAACTGTGATTTCAAGATTCCTTACGTCATGTATTTATTTCCATTTAAGGAAGGCTCTAAGACCAAGTCATGAAGTAAAGAATTATTACTTCAAAATTTTGAAAGATTGTCTAGATTTTGGAACTGGCTCTGTAAATAAAAAACGTAATAGATATATAAAGAAAAACAAGGTTGTAAAGTCAGAGGTAGTCCACTAATAGGAGAAAACAGAAAACACCAGCTCTCCTACATGATGATTATCATATCGGTAGATGTCGGTAAGGTAGTGTGTAAGTTTTCACTAGGAAGTAACTTAGTGAAGAAATTTAAGGTTTCATTTTGCGGGGAGGATCTAGTGCTAGACAAGGTGAATCTGCTTTATGTTTGTTTTTCTCAGACTACTAACTGTTTCAGTTTTGGTTTTATCTCCTGACCATGGGGTATGAGGTGCAAGCTTACTCATAATCATGGCAGGGCAGGCTTATAAGAAAACTGTAACCACTATTTTATTTTATTTTTTTAAAAGATTTTATTTATTTATTTGACACAGCAAGAGAGAGAGAGAGCACGAGCAGGAACACAAGCAGGGGGAGTGGGAGAGGGAGAAGCAGGCTTCCCACTGAGCAGGGAGCCCAATGCGGGGCTCGATCCCAGGACCCTGGGACCATGACCTGAGCCGAAGGCAGACGCTTAACGACTGAGCCACCCAGGAGCCCCTGTAATCACTATTTTAAAGATGAAAAAGAGAACTCTTCTAGTTCTACTTTAGGAGTTATTACAGGTATTGGACAAAATGAGTTAGAGCAATCTTTTATAATCTCCACCCCTTGACCCTTGAAAAATGTGACCATCTGTTCCATTTCACGCATATGAAACAAATTGGTATTTACATCATCTTAGGTCATAGAATTTATTTTTCTATCTCCTTCAGTTACAGGGTTACTGACTATTAATAGCTCCAGGAACTATTGTCCTCATGTCCATCAGTGAAACAGTACTTTTGTAAATCATTTAGAAACCCTGTAGGGGTTTTTTGCTTTTGTTTTTGTTTGTTTGGTTGGTTGGTTGGTTGGTTGGTACTGATTAGATAATTCGCACACACATAAACAATCTAGAATGTGTTTTTGGGTTCCAGAAGGAGAGACCTGTAGTTGTTTTTGGTATACAATTTGCCCAAAGTCATAAACTGTTTAGTAGGAAACAAGCCTTCTCATCTCCAACCCTTTGTTCCCTATATACCACTCTGCTAACTCTTACCCTCTTAAGATTTCTAACATCTACATCTGCCTACTGCCCCCTCAAGGATACAAGGGAAGGAAATTAATATCTACTGAAGACCTCCTTTGGGCCAGGCATTTTGCTATATGGCTGGGGCCCATTTCATGCTGAGTATCTACCTTAAGAAGGTGCTGTTTTATAGATCAGGGAACATAGTCTCAAATGAGTGAAATTAAAATTAATGACAGTCAAGATTTGACCTCAGCTGCTGGGGCTTTTTTTGATTCACTATATCATGAGATATATATTTTTTAATTAGTATCACATTTCAGTGTTTGAGACCCTATGGATTCAAATAGTCCAGAAAAGTACCAAGTAACAAAACAAGTAAACTAGAACAATATTGCAAAAATTACAAAGTATAAAACTCAAGCAGTTTTATTTTAATTTAGAATTCGGTTGCCAGATGTTGACATGGCAGGATTGAAATGCAAAGTGAAATTTATTAAAACAATGATATTTGATAATCACAAAATCAAAATATAAAAATTATATGACTAATGTTTATTTATTCAATGATATATCATCCATTTCTACAGTTTTTTACTGAAAATTTCTATCTTGGGAATGTAAGAAAATATGAAGGCAAATCTGAGACACAATAAAGAAATGTGGCTTAATTAAAAAAAAACCTCATTATTCAAATTATATCAATGCTAATTTTTTTTTAAAGATTTCATTTATTTATTTGCCAGAGAGATAGAGAGCACAAGTAGGCACAGTGGCAGGCAGAGGGAGAGGGAGAAGCAGACTGTCCGCTGAGCAGGGAGCCAGATGTGGGGTTCGATCCCAGGACTCCAGGATCATGACCTGAGCCGAAGGCAGACGCTTAATGACTGAGCCACCCGGGTGCCCCAATGCTAATTTTTAATGATCACATATTTCTATGCTAATATGCCACATGAAAACATAGAAAGTCATCTTTTAAAATGATTTTAAGATTTTATTTATTCATTTATTTTGGAGTGAGAGCGAGAGAGAGCATGCGTGTGGAGGAGGGGCGGAGGGGGAGGGAGAAGGAGAGAGAGAGGGATAGAATCCCAAGCAGATTCCACACTGAGCTTGGAGCTGGTTGCAGGGCTGGATCCCATGACCCTGAGATCATGACCTGAGCCAAAACCATGAGTCAGATGCTTAATCAGCTGAGCCACCCAGGCTCCAAAAGCCACTCCAAAAATCACCTTTTAGCATAAAACACATTATTCGTCATTGAGCCCTCCTCAAGCCTCATTTTGGTAACCCATGTGCTGAATGATGGCCTCTGTCACTAGTCAGTTTGACGCACAAAAGTAAAAAATATTTGAGAATAATTTTTTTTAAATGGCCAGCTGCCAATAACATCTGACAACTGTTCAGTAGATGTTTAAAGGTTAAAAACTCCCAAAGACCCAAATGTCAGTCTCAAGCCATTTATATTACCAGTAACTCGCTTTCCTAGCCCATATCAAATATAGCCACCACCTTCATCTTGAGAATGGAATCTCTAATCTACATTTTCTTTTTTTTAAGATTTTATTTATTTATTTATTTACTAATTTATTTATTTGAGTGAGAGAGAGAGTGTGCAAGCACATGAGCAGGGAGAGGGGCAGAGGGAGAGGAGAGAGAGAATCCCAAGCAGGATCCATGCTGAGTATAGAGCCTGAGGCAGGGCTCAGTATCAGGACCTTGAAATCATGACCTGAGTCAAAACAAAGAGTGGGACACTTAACCGAGCCACCCAGGCATCCCTCCAATCTACATTTTCTTAGAAGTTTCATTGTTCTAAAAAATCCATGAATCCTTTGGCTTCTCAGTCCTCCTAAGGAGCATTGACTAATATTCTCTCATATGTCAAAGAGAAAAATATTTATCATTTTTCCAAACTACTTTTTCATTACTGATAGTTTCATATTTTCCTTCTCTCATCAAGGTTTTCATAAATAGTATTTTAAATTCATAGTTTTATTTCCTAACTCTCCAGAGTCCAAACTTCTTTTTTCCCCCCTCAGATTTTTTTTTTTAAATAAAAAATATCGTGGTTAATTCAGTCAATGGAAGGAGAAAATTCTACTGGACCAGTTGGTTGACTTCAAGTAACAAAGTAACTAGCTGATTGATAGGTCTTGCTGGGTTTTTTTGTTTATTCTCCCTGTTTTTTTGTTTATTCTCCCTCCCCCAGATTTACTGAGTTATAATTGAAATTGTGTAAGTTTAAGGTACATAGTGTGATGTATAGATACAGGTACATAGAGAGAGATGTGTATAGTGTGTAATGATTGCTACAATGTTAGTTAACACACCTATCACCTCACATAACTGCTATTTTTTTGTAGCAACATTTAAGACATAATCTCTCAGCAACTTTTGAGTATATAAAATATAGTATTGTTAACTATAGTCACCGTTCTGTATATTTTATCCCCAGAATTATCTATCTTATACCTGGAAGTTTATACCCCTTGACCAACATCACTCTCTCCCCTACTCCCCAGCCCCTGGGAACCACCATTCTACACTGTTTCTGAGTTCAGCTGTTTTTATTCCGCATGTAGGTGAGGTCATACAGTATTTGTCTTTCTTTGTCTGACTTGTTTCAGTTAGCATAATGCCTTCAAAGTCTATCTAAGTTGTTGCAAATGACAAAATCCCCTTCATTTTTATGGCGGAATTATATTCTGTTGTATATATCGACCACATTTTCCCATTGATGGACACTTAGGTTGTTTCCATGTCTTAGCTATTGTGAATAATACTGCAATTAGCATTGGGGTACAGATATCCTTTTGTGGTGGTGATTTTATTTCCTTTAGACATATACCCAGAAGTATAATTGTTGGATCATATGGTAGTTCTATTTCTAATTTTTTGAGGAAACTTCATACTGTTTTCCATAGTACCTGCACCAATTTACATCCTCACCAGCACGGTACAAGAGTTCCTTTTTTTTCTACATCCTTGCCAACACTTGTTATCTCTTGTCTTTTTGATAATAGCTATCCTAACAGGTGTGAGGTGAGATCTCATTGTGGTTTTGATTTGCATTTCCCTGATGGTTAGTGATGTTGAGCATCTTTTCATGTACCTATTGGCCATTTGTATGTCTTTGGAAAAATGTTTGTTTGGGTCTTCTGCCCATTTTTTATTGGATTATTAATCTTTTTGATGTTGAGTTGTATGAGTTCCTTCTATATTTTGAATATTAACCCTCCCCTTATCTGATAATTGGTTTGCAGATATTTTCTCCCATTCCATAGGTTGCCTCTTTATTTTCTTGATTGTTTCATTGGCTGTGCAGAAGCTTTTTTGTTCAAGGTAGTCCCACTTACTTATTTTTGCTTTTGTTGCTTGTGCTTCTTGTAGCATCTCCAAAGAATCATTGCCAGGGCCAGTGTCAAAGAGCTTTTCCCTATGTTTTCTTGTAGGAGTTTTATGATTGCAGGTCTTACATTTAAGTCTTAAATCCATTTTAAGTTAAAATTTGTGGATGGTAGGGGCGCCTGGGTGGCTCTGTCATTAGGTGTCTGCCTTCAGCTCATCGGGGGTCCTGCTTCTACCTCTCCTTCTGCTCCTCTCCCTGCTTGTGCTCACTCTCTCTCAAATAAATAAAATCCTAAAAAAATTATGCAAGGTATAAGACAGGTCCAACTTCATTCTTTGTCATGTGGATATCCAGTTTTCCCAACATCTTTCATTAAAAAGATTATCCTTTTCCCAATGATTATTCTTGGCCCCCTTGTAAAATACTAGTTTTCTATATATGCATGGGTCTATTTATGGACTCTCAGTTTTGTTCTAATGGTCTATGTATCTGTTTTTATGCTACCACCATAATAATGGTTTTTCTTACTATAACTTTGCAGTATAGTTTGCAATCAGGAAGTGTGATGCCGCCAGCTGGGCTCCTCTCTTTCAAGATTGCTTTCGCTATTCAGGGTCCTTTTTTTAGTTTCAGAGGTAGAGTTTAGTGATTCATCAGTTGCATATAACATCCAGTGCCCTCCTTAATGCCCATCACCCAGTTACCCCATCCCCCCACCGACCTCCCCTCCAGCAACCCTCAGTTTGTTTCCTATAGTTAAGAGTCTCTTGTGGTTTTTTCCCCCTCTGATTTTGTCTGATTTTATTTTCCCTCCCTTCTCCTATGTTCATGTGTTTTTTTCCTTAAATTCCACATATGAGTGAAATCATACGATATTTGTCTTTCTTTGACTGACTTATTTCACTTAGCGTAATACTCTTGTTTCACCCATGTCATTGCAAATGGTAAGATGTCATTCTTTTTGATGGCTGAGTAATATTCCGTTACACACACACACACACACACACACACACACACACACACCCCACATCTTCTTTATCCATTCATCTGTCAATGGACATCTGGGCTCTTTCCACAGTTTGGCTATTGTGGACATTGCTGCTATAAACATTGGGGTGTGTGTGCCCCTTCAAATCACTATGTTTGTATCCTTTGGATAAATACCTAGTAGTGCAATTGCTGGGTCATAGGGTAGCTCTATTTTTAACTTTTTGAAGAACCTCCATACTGTTTTCCAGAGTGGCCATACCAGTTTGCATTCACACCAGTAGTGTAAGAGGGTTCCCCTTTCTCCACATCCTCACCAACATCTGTTGTTTCCTGACTTGCTAATTTTAGTATTCAGGGTCTTTTTTAGTTCCATATGAATTTTAGGATGGTTTCTTCTATATCTCTGAAAAATCCCCTTGGAATTTTGATAGGGGTTATATTGAATCTGTAGGTGGCTTTGAGTAGTATGGACATTTTAATAATATTAATTATTCTGATCCATGAACACGGGATGTCTTTTCATTTATGTCTTCAGTTTTCTTTCATTAATGTCTTGTAGTTTTCAGTGTATAGATCTTTCACCTCTTTGGTTAAATTTATTCCTCAGTATTTTATTATTTTTGATGCTATTGTAAATGGGATTATTTTCTTTCTTTTTTTCTTAGATGGATGATTTGTTGTTATTGTATAAAAATGCTGCAGATTTTTATATGTTGGCTTTGAATCCTGAAACTTTACTGAGTTTGTTGAGTAGCTCTAACAGATACTTGGTGGAATCTTTAGGTTTTATTATATGTAAAATCATGTCATCTGCAAAGAAAAAATTTTACTTCTTTCTTTCCTACTTAAGTGCCTTTTATTTCTTTGCTTAATTGCTCTAGCTAGACCTGCCAGTCCTATGTTGAATGGGAGTGGAGAGAGTGTGCACCCTTACCTTGTTCTTGAATTTAGAAGGAAATCCTTCAGCTTTTCATTTAGTATGATCTGTGGGTTTGTCATATATGGCCTTTATTGTGTTGAGGTATGGTTCTTCTATACCCAATTTGCTGAGAGCTCTTACAATGAAATTATAAATTTTTGTCAAACTTTTTCTGAATCTATTTACAAGATTATATGATTTGTGTCCATCATTCTATTAATGTGGAATGTCATGTTTATTGATTTGCATATATTGATCTATCCTTGCATCCCAGGGATAAATCTCATTGACCATGCTGTATTATCCTTTTAATTTGCTGTTTAATTTGGTTTGCTAGTATTTTGTTGAGAATTTTTGTATCTATATTCATCAGAAGTATTGGCTTGGGGCGCCTGGGTGGCTTAGTCAGTTAAACTTCTGTCTTCGGCTCAGGTCATGATCCCAGGGTCCTGGGATCAAGCCCCACATCTGGCTCTCTGCTCAGCGGGGCGCCTGCTTCTCCCTCTCTCTGCCTGCCACTCCCCCTGCTTGTGTTCTCTTTCTGTGTCAAATAAATAAATAAAATCTTTAGAAAAAAAAGTATTGGCTTGTAGTTTTCTTTCCTTGTAGTATTCTTTTTTTTTTTTTTTTTAAGATTTTATTTATTTATTTGACAGAGAGAGAGACAGCAAGAGAGGGAACACAAGCAGGGGGAGTGGAAGAGGGAGAAGCAGGCTTCCCGCTGAGCAGGGAACCTGAGGCGGGGCTGGATCCCAGAACCCTGGGATCATGACCCGAGCTGAAGGCAGCCTCTTAATGACTGAGCCACCCAGCTGCTCCTCCTTGTAGTATTCTTTTTTTTTTTTTTTTTTAGATTTTATTTATTTATTTGAGAGAAAGAATGAGAGAGAGAGAACACATGAGAGGGGATAGGGTCAGAGGGCAAAGCAGACTCCCCACCGAGCAGGGAGCCTGATGCGGGACTCGATCCAGGGACTCCAGGACCATGACCTGAGCCGAAGGCAGTCGCTTAACCAACTGAGCCACCCAGGCGCCCCCTCCTTGTAGTATTCTTATCTGGCTTTGGTATCAAGGTAATGCTGTCCTCATAAAATGAGTTTGGGAATGCTTCCTTCTCTTAAATATTTTGGAAGAGTTTGAGAGGGAGGCATTATTTCTTCTTTAAATATTTGGTAGAATTTACCAGTGAAACCATCTGGTCCTAGGCTTGTCTTTGTTGACAGTTTTTTGATTAATGCTCTAATCTCCTTAGTTATTGGTCTGTTCAGATTTTCTATTTCTTCACAGTTCGGTCTTGGGAGATTGTTCCTAGAAGTTTATCTGTGTCTTCTAGGCTATCCAATTTGTTGGCATATAATTGTTCATAGTCACCTCTTACGATCCTTTGTATTTCTGTGGTGCCAGTTGTTTTGTCTCCTCTCTCATTTATAATTGTGTTTATTTAATTTTTCTTTTTTTTTTTTTTTTGGTTAGTCTAGCTAAAGGTCGTCGATTTTGTTCATCTTTTTAAAAGCCCAGCTTTTCATTTCATTGATTTTTTTCTATTGTCTCTGTATTCTGTATTTCATTTATTTTGTTCTAATCTTTATTATTTCTGTCTTCTACTAACTTGGGGCTCAGATTGTTTTTCTAATTCCTTGAGGTATAAAGTTAGATTATTTATTTGAGATCTTTCTTTTCTCTCAGATTCAGGCATTTATCACTATAAATTTTCCTCTTGGAACTGCTTTGTTTCATCTCAGTTTTTGTTGTGTTGTGTTTCCATTTTTGTTTGTCTCAAGATATTTTATGATTTCCCTTTTGCTTTCTTCTTTGACCCATCACTTGTTCAAGAGTGTGTCATGTAATATCCACATATTTGTGTATTTTTCCATATTCTTCCAAACCATTGTGGTCAGAAAAAGATACTTGATAATGACTTTGTGGCCCAACATACGATCTAGCCTAAAGAATGTTCATACATGCTTGAGAAGAGTGTGTGTTTTGCTACTTTTGCCTGGATGTTCTGTATATGTCTGTTAGGTCCATTTGGTCTATAGTATTCTTTAAATCTACTGTTTCCTTATTAATTTTTTTATCTCCGTGATCTATCCAGTATTGAAAGTAGGTTACTGAAACCTGCTAATATTATTATATTGCTGTCTATTTTCCCCTCAGTTCTGTTAATATTTGCATATTTAGGTACTCCAATATTGGCTGCACATGTATTACAGTTATTATATCCTCTTGATGAATTGACCCCTTTCTCACAATATAGTATGGAGTGACCTTCTTTGTCCCTTGTGACCAGTTTTCATTGCAAATCTATTTTATCTGATATAAATATAGCCACTCCTGTTTTCTTTTAGTTGCCATCTGTAGGAATATCTTTTTCCATTCTTTCACTTTCAGCCTGTGTGTGTCTTTAAAGATAAAGTGAAACTCTTGTAAGCAGCATATTGTTGAATCTTATTTTTTGATCTATTCAGCCACTCTTTGTTGTTTGATTGGAGAATTTAGTCCATTTATGTTTAAAGTGATTATTGATAGGTAAGTACTTAGTATTGTCACTAAGTTTGTTTTTTTTGTTGTTGTTGTTGTTGTTCCTTTTTCCCCTTCTTCCTCTCTTGCTGTCCTCCTTTGTGATTTTTTTTTTTTTAACTTGTATACTTTAAGGAAAGGAATTTTCTTTAGGCTCTGTGTATCTACTATAGGTTTCTTCTTTGTGGATACCGTGAGGTTTACATGAAACATCTAACAGATATAACAGACTATTTTAAGTTGATGACAACTTACCTTCAATTGCATAAAGAAGTCTACACTTTTACCTTCCTCCTCCCACAATTTAAGCAATTGTTGTCTTCATTTACATCTTTTTATATTGTGCATCCATTAAGAAATTACTGTAACTATAGTTATTATTTTTAATTTTAATTTATTCCAGTGTAGTTAACATACAGTGTTATGTTAGTGTCAGGCGTACAATATACTGATTCAGCAGTTCCACATATTGCTCATTGCTCATCAAGATAAGTGTACTTTGAATCTCCTTCATCCATCACCCCATCCACTTCCCCTCTGGTAACCATCTGTTTGTTCTCTATAGTTAAGAGTCTGTTTTATGGTTTGTCTTGTAGTTTTTTTATTAAATTTTTTATTTTAATTCCAGTATAGTTAACATACAATGTTATATTAGTTTCAGGTGTACAGTATCCTGGTTCAACAATTCTATATATCACTCAGTGCTCATCATAATAAGTGTATTCTTTAATCCCCATCACCTAGGTCACCCATTCCCCCCACTCACCTTCCTTCTGGTAACCATCAATTTGTTCTCTATAGTTAAGAGCCTGTTTCTTGGTTTGTCTCTCCTCTCTCTCTTTTCTTTTCTTTTCCCATTGTTCATTTGTTTTGCTTCTTATGTTCCACATATGAGTGAAATCATATGGTATTTGTCTTTCTCTGACTAACTTATTTTACTTAGCATTATATTCTCTAGCTCCATCCATGTTGTTGCAAATGACAAGATTTCATTCTTTTTTATGGCTAAACAATATTCCATTGTATATACATACCACATCTTCTTTATCCATTCATCTATCGATGACACTTGGACTGCTTCCATAATTTTATTATTGTAAATAATGCTTCGGTAAACATAGAGGTGCATATATCCTTTCAAATTAGTGTTTCTGTATTCTTTGGGTAAATACCCAGTAGTGCAATTACTAGATCATAGAGTAGTTATATTTAGAAATTTTTGAGGAACCTCCATACTGTTTTCCACAGTGGCTGCACCATTTCACATTCCCACCAACAGTGCATGAGAGTTCCTTTTTCTCCACTTCTTCCCCAACACTTGTTGTTTCTTGTGTTGCTGATTTTAGCCATTCTGACAGGTGTGAGGTGATATCTCATTGTGGTTTTGATTTGCATTTCCTTGATGATGACTAATGTGCATCTTGTCATGTGCTGTTGGCCATCTGGATGTCTTCTTCAGGGAAATGTCTGTTCGTGTCTTCTGCCCATTTTTAATTGGATTATTTGTTTTTGGGGGTGTTGAGCCGTATATGTTCTTTATATATTTTGGATACTGACCCTCTATTGGATTTGTCATTTGCAAATATCTTCTCCCACTCTGTAGGTTGTCTTTTAGTTTTGTTGATTGTTTCCTCTGCTGTGCAGAAGCTGTTTATTTTAGTGTAGTCCCAATAGTGTATTTTTGCTTTTATTTCCCTTGCCTCAGGAGACCTATATAGAAAAATGTTGCTATAGCTGAGATCAGTCAGATGCCTGCCTGTGCTGTCTAACCAGGATTTTTATGGTTTCAGGTCTCACATTTAGGTCTTTAATCCATTTTGAGTTTATTCTTGTGTTTGGTGTAAGAAAATTGTCCAGTTTCAGTCTTTTGCATGTAGCTGTCTGGTTTTTCCAGCACCATTTATTGAAGAGATTGTCTTTTTCCCATTGCATATTCTTGCCTCTTTTGTCAAAGATTGATTGACCATATAATGGGTTTGTTTCTGGGCTTTATATCCTGTTCCATTGATCTATGTGTCTATTTTTGTCAGTACCATAGTGTTTTGAATACTATAGCTTTGTAGTATAACTTAAAATCTGGAATTTTGATACCTCCAGCTTTGTTTTTCTTTTTCAAGATTCTTTTGGCTATTTGGTGATCTTTTGTGGTTCCATTCAAACTTTAGGATAATTTTTCTATCGCATTTCTATACAACAGTAATGAAGCAACAGAAAGAGAAATTAAGAAAGCAGTCCCATTTACAAACTCACCAAAAATATTAAAATACCTAGGAATAAACTCAGCCAAGGAGGTGAAAGCCCTATACTCTGAAAACTATAAAAGATTGATGAAAGAAGTTTAAGACAACACAAACAAATGGAAAGACATTCCATGCTCATGGATTGGAAGAACAAATATTGTTAAAATGTCCACACTACCCAAAGCAATCTACAGAATTAATGCAATCCCTGTCAAAATACCAATAGTTATTTTCACAGAACTAACACAAATAATTGTAGTTATTTTAAATATTATTTTTATGAATTTTTATACTAGAGATGTAAGTGATTTATACCACCATTACAGTATTAGGGTATTCTGAACTTGACTGTATATTTACCTTTCCAATTGAGTTTTATATTTTTATGTTTTCATGTTCTTACTTAATGTCTTGTCATTTCAACTTGACAAATTTTCTTTAGCATTTCTTGTAAGGCAGATCTAGTAGTGATGAACCCCCTTAGCTTTTGTTTGTTTGGGAATGACTTTATCTCTCCTTAGTTTTGAAGGACTGCTTTTCTGAGTATAGTATTCTTGTATTCTTGGCTGACATTTTTTTCTTTCATCAGTTTGAATGTTTTATCCCATTCCCCTCCTGGCCTGCAAGGTTTCTACAGTTCAGTTTCTATAGTTTGTTTAAGATGATTATTTTGAATTCTCTGTCAAACAAATTGTAGATCTCCGTTTCTTTGGGGTTCATTACTGGAAGTTCGTTAGTTTCCTTTGCTGTTGTCATGTTTGCCTGATTCTTCATGATCTACGTACCTTTGCATTGATGTCTGTGCAATTGAAGGAACAAACACGTCTTGTAGTCTTTACAGAATGATTTCAGCAGGTAAAGTCCTTCTCCTGTCTATTCTCCAAGCCAATGGGATTACCTCCAGAGTTGCAGTTATTCTGGGTTTGGGCCAGATTTGCAGCTATTTCTGGGTCTGCAATGAGGTCTGTGTTTGGCAGGTTTGTTGCCAGGGGCTCAGGTGGGCAAGGATCTCCTCTGGTACCTGGGTGTATGGACCTACCGCTAGTACCTTGCTCAGTAGGATAGTGCCTGTATAATTGTCCATTTCAGGGTCCACAGTTGTGTCTTTAGTCAGCGGGCTTTTATCAGGTGTGTGGACAGATATGGCTCCAAACAGGTCCCTGGTTGAGCTTCTGCCTGGTCACTGTATGGGACCCTGGGTGGGCAGGACTTGCTCTGGACCATGGCTGAGAGGATTTATGCACAGATGTCTTATTTGGCCATTTTGCTGACATCATTCCCATTTTTCATTTTTTGTTGAACATTGCAATCAGAATCACTTGAAAGTCATGGGGAGAGTAAATCAATGACTGTATTCGAATTTGTGCAAACTATTGCAAAGAACATGTACACCAGCTGTTTTCCATCTCTTCAATGAACAGAATTATAGTTGAAGGTTTAAATTACAGAAAATAAAATTTAAAGAATAAAGTTTAGAATAAAATATTCTCTGGTACTACCATGTTATGATTAACCACTTTTAAGTTGTTTATAAACTTAAGTTGAATTGAAAAGATCACAGACCTATTCTTTAAAAACCTTAGCATAGTTTTGTTTTTTCTATGGTTATAAAAAAAATGTTAATTTTTCAAAGTCTCTCCAGTCATATAAAGCTCAGACATTAAGATATTAAGTCAATATATGTTCTTGTAGATACTAAATCAATATATGTTCTTACAGATATTAAACAGAATTGAAGAGATTTTACCCAAGATTCATATTTATCTGGTAATTGGGAAAATAGAAGAAACCTTAAAATCCATATGATTTTGAGTCAGAGAACATTGCTAAATTTAGTATGGTATCTGGCATGATGTTTGCAGTCTGATAACTTTTAAATCAGGAGTTTCCTTCTGGTAGTAAATAAATGCCTAGCCCATTACTGCTCTGACATAGACTCTAGGGAAAGAGGAATTAGATACCAGTCAAGTGTTCCATTGATTTGAGGATGCTGCTGCAGATGCTCACAAGGGGCTTTTGAGCCACATTTACTACCAAGATAATCTGCATGTGTGCAACTCCTTTTTATCCAAGAGATACCAGCTTAACTACTGTAAATTTGTCCAGATGATACAAAGAGATAGAGAACTGACTGAGGCCTTAGCACCAATTCCTGAGGCGCATTTAAGCTTAATACAGTTAATGTACATATTACTCTAGGCAAGAATCTATTTCCTTTTTGATGAAAGTGTGGATTTTCAGCTTTTTTGTTTAGAGTACATCCCTTGTAAGTATCAGCACCACTTATCATGGATCTGATGCTGCAGTGTTTAGTTTTGTTGTTCTCTGGTCAGTTACCTAGCAACCACCTGCAGTTCTTTGATGCCTTTGAGCCCTCTGGATGCCTATACAGTGTCCTAGAGCAGAGTTCCTCAAAGTGTAGTCCCTGGACCAGCAGCAGCATTACCCGAGACCTTGCTGTAAATGCAAATTCTTGGGGCTCATGGGTGATGCAGTTGGTTAAGTGTCTGACTTTTGGTTTTGGTAAGGAAACTTGATAAACCCTGACCCCATAGCTCCTAGTAATTCCTTGAGGAGTCCAGGCAGCATGGAGTGTATATCTCCAAAGACATCTCTCCTAGAAAATAGCCCAGGTCTTGAGAAAATCCCCACCCTTGTTGTAAAATATAAGTCATGTGATATGCAAATGAAAGATTATTCATTTATTTAATCAACAGATCTGTTTGATCATCTACTAAGCCCTGGTGAGATATCTGAGTCAAGGATATTGTAGTCAAAGAAAAAAGATAAGATGTGAGCACAATAATACCGTACTTGGGAAAAGAGATCATCTCCAAGTCAAAGATATCAGACTCAAATTCAAAAGAAATCAAAAACAGATCTAGCTGCTGGTTTTTTGACAATGGGTAACCATAATTATTTTCCAGGATACCATGAACATAATCAGTGGTAAGATTTGGAAAGATAAATTTTACAGCTCTATGTGGAATGGGCCAGAAGGAGAAAGAAACAGAGAGCAAGACCTACTAAAATAGAATTATAACAGCTAAGAAATGAGTAGGGCCTGACCCAGGATGATGGAAGTAGAATCCAAAGGACTTTTACCAATGAATGCCTATGAGATTATCAGTAATTAAAAAGGATAAGTGGAACATACATCTGACATTTGGAGATTAAAGAAGTGAGATTGTAATGTTATTGAAGTGAAATAAAAGGTGAAGAACAGAGCTTGAGACAGAAAGCTTGCTGTGTTGTGAGCATGTTGAATGTGAGGTGCATGCCGAACATCCAAATTAAGGGGCCAAGGTTACAGGTAAAAGTGGGGTATGGTTGGTAGTTCATGAAAAGGAAGACAGAACTGCACATCTAAATTAGGGAGTTAGCTACATAGAAGTGATTATTGACATCAGGGGAGGAGAGGAGATTTTTAAGGGAAAGGGGGCTGAGAGAAAAATGAAGCAGGTCACAAAAAACATCTTGAGAAATAACAGCATTTATGAGTTGGAAGAGAGATGCCCATGGAAGAAATCAGAGGAAGAGACAGTGTCATGTGAGCAATAGTGATACCAAGCTGGATCTTACCAGGATCAGCGGACCAGTTGTTTACATCTCTTTTGAGTCATATGTGCTCTGTTATAATTGGTGTTCATTATTGATCTGCTTTTCAAATATTTTTAAGCTTAGAGAAGACAGAGGGCTAAGAATGAGGATCTAGCCATTACACTTCCCAGATCTGGGCAAACTTCAACATATTATAGTACTTTGTGGCAAACTGGGAGAAAACAACTTCCAAGAAAGAAAACAGTATATGCATGAAATCATTCTACAATGCACAGTCTGGCTTAAGGAGTCCTTCCTTGGCCCATGACCCGTGTACTAGTCTTAGCAACATGTTTGTCCCCTAGAAATAAACTGTTGACTTGTCTACATCTCCTACTAGATTGGAAGCTACTGACCGGTATTGTAAAGGAAGTCTTATATCTCATAGATATGGCATGTGAATATCTAATGAATGGACATTTTAATTAAATATTAACCGGTATTACATCCTAGCTTTATTATGTACTATTTTCTATGATTTCTTACTCAACTGAAGTGTTTACATCAATAAAATGGTACCACTATAATAGACTGCTGGCACATGTGCATGACCTGCTCTAGCAAATGTAATTCTCATTTTTGGTGAAAATTGGATTTTATTTATAATATGTACAACTATTTCCTGTTTGAAGAATAAGGAAAATAACAAATACCAGAGTATGGCACCTTTGGGATGATTGCTATTTTTCTAAACCTTTTTTTTTTTTTAACCTGAAACCTGTTTTTTTTTTTTTTTTAAATCCTCTATACCTAGAAGTTTTCTTTCAGACATCCTATAGCAGAGTTGTTAATTTCTTTTTTTTTTAGATTTGAGTTTGAATTCTTTTTTTTTCTTTTTCTTTTTTTTTGAGTTGTTAGTTTCCTATATACCTGTGTTAACTTCAGATACAGTTAATAGTTTTCTGAGTTTGCCCTAGCAAGTTTTAATTATAGAATAACTTCTAGATGGCTCAGGACTATCAGACTACTGAAATGAACACACCCATATGGATCTGCAAAAGTGATCTATAGTGTCCCTGTAGTCAAAAGGAGTGCCCCAAAGCCACCGAGAGCAACAGTTAAGGATGTCCCTTGATCTTTGATGTTTTATAACCCCAAAGTTTTAAATTTTCCGTGCCAAATACAAAGCTCATTTTGTCCTGAAATTTAGGGATGTTTCAGTCTGACTTGATCTGATAATTGAGTAATACTCTGACAATCATCAGGGAAGTAGAAAAGAGAGCTAAAGATATTGATATTTGGTAAACTCAGCATATTGGTAATATTTAGATTTGAGGTGAATTATGAATCCTGATAATACATTCTGAAAAGGCAATGGATGAATGAGAGACTATCCAGAAGATACATGACTTATTTCCATTAGAAACAACAAATAGGAAATTTGGGATGTTTAATGTTAAAAAATTAAGGTAAAGATAATGCATGAGAGTAGTCATCAAATATTTGAAGAGTTTCCATGTAAAAAGGGGAAAGAATGAGAAAAGAAACAGATTTTAGAACAAAGTTTCATTCATTTATATTGTAATTTTTTATTCTCATGGTCGAACCGATAAACATGATAAGAAAATATTTGGCAGTATTTTATGTGTGAGATAAATGGAGACCAGCAAAACAATATGGTTTTCTAAAATAACTCAGTGGAATAATATTCTAAGTCCCCAAATCCAAGAACTGGCTCCCAGTAGAAAAGTAATTATTCCATGCTTGATTTTATTTTCTCTCCAACAGAAAATCAGTACAGTGCCCACAATCAAAATATCATTCCTCCATGGTCAAGCCAGGTGCAGTTTTCTTTTTTTTCAACAGAGTAAAATGGCCAAGTGCAGGATTAGTTGAATGTACAATTATTTAGAGTAAGAGCATACTACCCAACCAAGTGCCTTTTATAAGCAGTCGAGATTCTCCATGACCTGTGCCTCAGAAATGTTGAAAGTTAACATTCCATCGCTTTTTTTGTTAATTTTCTTGCTACTGTCTTCACAACAACAAAAACAACAAATAAAAATGTGATCCTTTATACCTCCAAATTAGTTCCAGAATATTTGACATCATTGAATTCTTACTGAAAATTAGTAAAGGCTTCTTTCTTTGGTCTCCCCAAAGGAGGGCATTTAGAGATATTTTTGGAAAGAGTTGAATGTTTTCATGTCCTAATGTTTTCTTTGGAGAGCAGTGACTTCAACTTTACTCTGTAATCTTTTTGACAGACAATAAAGATTATGATGCATACTTATCATACACCAAAGTGGATCCTGACCAGTGGAATCAAGAGACAGGGGAAGAAGAACGCTTTGCTCTCGAAATCCTACCTGACATGCTTGAAAAGCATTATGGATATAAGTTGTTCATACCAGATAGAGATTTAATCCCAACTGGAAGTAAGTTAATGTTTTCGTCTGAGAGTGCGCATACTCTTTGTCTGTCTGTGTGTCATCATTATTTTTAGGCAGAATTTTAACTTGTGGTTCTCTACATCAAAAATGGTATCAGTGTCTCAAGAAAGAAATGTCATATGTGTTCATATGAAACTTAATTTTTGACGGCCCTGAGAAGCTAGTTCCATTATTCTGTAAAGCATCTCCTTTTATGAGTCTTGACATTTGAAAAAACAAACGGGAGATTGGTACCTGGGAAA
Organism: Phoca vitulina; assembly: GCF_004348235.1. Classification (NCBI taxonomy): domain Eukaryota; kingdom Metazoa; phylum Chordata; class Mammalia; order Carnivora; family Phocidae; genus Phoca; species Phoca vitulina. The sequence goes on from NW_022589738.1 coordinate 3,687,860, forward strand.
AATATTTCTAGCATTGAGAAAAGAGAAGCCCATACTCTATTCATTGTGGTCACTGGCTGTCTTCATCTTCTAAGGTATGACCTATCAAGCAACAGTTCTCACGTAACGTGTGCAAGAGAAGCTGTTGGGGCTTTCTGGAGCAGATCTTTGATCCGGTCATTCTGATAAACTCTTTTCTCTTTTCTAGCATACATTGAAGATGTGGCAAGGTGTGTAGATCAAAGCAAGAGGCTGATTATTGTCATGACCCCAAATTATGTAGTCAGAAGGGGCTGGAGCATCTTTGAGCTGGAGACCAGACTTCGAAACATGCTGGTCACTGGAGAAATTAAAGTGATACTGATTGAATGCAGTGAACTCCGAGGCATTATGAACTACCAGGAGGTGGAAGCCCTCAAGCACACCATCAAGCTCCTGACGGTTATTAAATGGCACGGACCGAAATGCAACAAGTTGAACTCTAAGTTCTGGAAACGTTTACAATATGAAATGCCTTTTAAGAGGATAGAACCCATTACGCACGAGCAGGCTTTAGATGTTAGTGAGCAAGGGCCTTTTGGGGAGCTGCAGACTGTCTCGGCCATCTCCATGGCCGCGGCCACCTCTACAGCTCTAGCCACTGCCCATCCAGATCTCCGTTCCACCTTTCACAACACGTACCATTCACAGATGCGTCAGAAACACTACTACCGAAGCTATGAGTACGACGTACCTCCTCCCGGCACCCTGCCCCTTACCTCCATAGGAAATCAGCATACCTATTGTAACATCCCCATGACACTCATCAACGGGCAGCGGCCACAGACAAAATCGAGCAGGGAGCAGAATCCAGACGAGGCCCACACAAACAGTGCCATCCTGCCGCTGTTGCCAAGGGAGACCAGTATATCCAGTGTGATTTGGTGACAGAAAAGCAAGGGACATCCCATCCCTGGGAGCTTGAGTGGAGTGTGCAGTCCAGTGCCTGGAACTAAATCCTCGACTGCTGCTGTTAAAAACATGCATTACAATCTCTAGAACACGAGGAAAAACAGGGTCTTGTACATATGTTTTCGGCAATTTCTTTGTAGCATCAGTGTCTTCCTGTTTTACCATGTCTCTTACCATTACATTTTTTGACTTTGTTTTATATGTCATTGGAATTTGTAAATTTACATTTTTTTAAAGAAGAGACTTAATGTATAGATAGAAAACCCTTTTTTGCTTCATTAGTTTAGTTTTAGAATGGGTTTTATTTTCTTTTCTTGATTTTGTTTTGCTTTTAACATTTCCTTGGGGTGCTTGGACAAATCTATCCGATGGGACAAGGAGCACCGGATCCTCTCTTGGGTTCTGCCTGGGATCAGCAGGGCCACGGGGGCCTTCAGAGAGCAGTGCTGCACATGCCAGCGTTGCCATTTGGGAGGAAAAAAAAAAAAAGATGAGAAGAACACTTGTTCATAGGAGGGCCCCGTCAATCAGAGCCCTGAATCTCTTCCTTGTCCCACCTCATTCCCCACCTCTACCCTTCTAATGGCGGCATGATGTGTAAACTCTGAGGAGGGGGGGGTGGGTCTAACTGTCTTAACATTTAATTCACTGCTCGTCAGAATACACTCCAGACCCAGAAGTGTGCTAGTCACTTGACAGTGACCAATACAGAGTGCTAAGAAGAGAAGATCGAGGGCCTGCAAATGGGGCAGAGAGTGTTGTTTCTGTTTTTTAAATGAGTTGATGTACCCTTATATAAATATATATATATATATATATAAAACACACACACAACAAAACAAAAGAAACAAAAAACAAAAAAACAAAAAAAACACACAAAAAACAAAAAAAAATCAAGCCCTATATTTGATCACTTCCTGGAAAGGCATGAATGTGTTTGTGGCTGTTTTTGTTTAATATTCTACTTCCTCTTTTCCCTCTATAATTTTTCTGCAAATGAGATTATGTGCAAATGCCAGGCAAGTTAACTCAAAAGGGTGAATCAACACAAGTCGAAATGAAATTCACGTTGAAGGCTTCCAAACCAAAGGGAAGGACAGGATGTGTCATCAAATATGTTTTGTCACCTTGTATTATACGAAGTGTTACTTTCTAAAGAGTCAGAACAAATCTGTGAAACTTACTATGGGATCCCCTTGTATTTAAATGTTAATTCACTGTATTTAATTTTCAATGCTACATTCAGAATCAAGTGTTCGGTTTCAGTTTGTGAACATAAGCAACACTTATTAATATTGAAGTGTTTATATAAGAACTCAGGAGGTCAAACATATGAGTACCAACAGAAATCACTATTTTCAAAATAAACATTATTTACACAAAATAGTTTTTAAATTAGATGAGAAAGTGTTTAAATAATTTTACTGTATAAATAATTCGTTTTATTTTAACTGTGTAATTCTATCTTTCAGAAACAGAAAGCTGATGCTCCCAGGAAATTCATCCCTTACCATTTAGCTTTATGTTTGAAATCAGTGGCATAAGCAGCTAACACATATTCATGTTGAAGATGATGCAAAATCAGTCATCAAGGAACTTACAGAGGGTGGAATTGTTAAAGGGAAATATTACCTACGTAGCTTTTAGTTAAAAAAAAAAAATCAATGTGATGAAATCACTGATAAAGAACTTATACATTCCTGTAGTGATTCCTTGTAGGAATTTCCATGCCAGTCATCGCCTGTGGGCTCGTGTCGTGACTATCGTATGTTCGGTTTATTCCTACCACCATATAATGAGAAAACAATTCTACAGTTCGGTGTGAGTTGGCCACACACACACCAAAGTGTAAACTTCCAAAGAGTTCATTTGGGAGGGTAAGATTACATTGCAAATGTACGAGATGAGCATAAGAATTTTGCAACAATGCGAAGGTCTCAGTATTTGTGTGACAAGGTAAAGGAGCCTTGGGATGTGCAGTGATTTTTATTTGCTTAAAAAATGTTTATTTCCCTGACAAGTCACCTGGGGTCCTTCTCTACAATCTGTTCTTTATTCCCATGCTCCCCCCGGACCTGTGTCACATTTTCACAAACCAGAACTGAAGCTGCAAGGACACAAACTTTGTCAGCTTTGCACATTGGGTTATTTTCAGAATCCGAGAAGGCCATTGTTTACTTTGTACTATGGACACCTGTCAGGGACTGGTGGCAGCGAACCTCACTGGACTGGATTCCAGACTCCCCAGTGCTCAGAAAACTGTAAACACGGCAATGGCCTGGTTTATTTCTTTTTTTTAAATTTTTAAATTTTTTTTTAAGTGCACGATGGAAGTGTGTAGAGGAAGTAATCAGACCACAGTCATATTTTAGGCATCCATAGGTGTTAATTTAGCTGCATTGGGAGTACATTTTTTGTTCTATTTTTAGTGTAGATTTAAGCACTTTGAATAGCATGATTCAGGGATTGATGGGTAATATTTGATATTCTCACAACTTAAGAAACTTTTTTTCCTCTAATGCTTTGTCATATTTTTTAAAAAAAGAAAATAAATGGAGAAGAAGCTATCTATGGCTTTAGAAACATTCCTCCCAAGTATTCCTCTATCAGCTCCATGTGAGAACAAATGAAGGCAACTGTCATGTGTTCACGTGCTCTATGTTTAATAAAAGTTACGTTAGAACTCACAATAAAAAGAGAAAAAAATGTATTTTCCCTAGTGCTTAGGTTTCATCCTTCTCTTTTTTCGGTGGGGGCTGTGGGGGATGAGAATATTCTAGCTGTAGAAACACAGTCGGAAGTGTGAATATGGTAGCCAGGCTGAGGGAGAGAATGGGCTTCTGGACTTGGACGCGTGTGATGTTTGGTATCGCCTGTTGTTCATCATTCACTGCTTGGGCTCCGAGTGACACGTTATGGATTCAAGGTCCATCTGGTTCTTTAATGTAACCTCTACTTGCTGCCTAAGCGTCCTACCCTGTATACTGGTGCTCAGTTCCTTGATTATTTAATTTGTATTTCATTCCTTAGGTTTCCTATGAGCAGAGAAGAAATCTATCTCATGCAGCCAGCTGATTTAAGTTACATCAATTCTGTGAAATAAATCTCAAACACAATGAGTTAAGAGACCTGAACCTACTATATTTCTGTAGTTGAACACCTGATTGTTCAAGCCGTCAACCATTTTGTGTTTATTACTTTCTTCATAACCTGTGTATTTGAACCCTATCGGCTTAATCTTAAATACGTAGACACTGGCTTCTTCCTTATTTCATTACTACTTAGCATTTTGTAACAAGAGCAATTATTAACTCAGAGCCAACCCCTAAACTCCGAGTTTTGTTTATCCTAGAATAGTCATTAACTTTGACAGATACCATTTATGTAAATTAAGATCGCCATTTCTAGGAAAACATGAATTCGTACATTTGTAAATTATGCTCTGGTTCTGGAATGATACCCTAGTTCTCCTTTTTCCAAGAAGTATTTTTTTTATCTTGTGCTTCATTTCTTTCTCTTCTCTATTTAGTTTAAGTGTGTCATTAGTCTCAGAAGAAAGCTTAGTGAGATTCAAAGGGGACCATCGGCGTGCAAGTGACATGAATGCAAGGACTAAGAGAATGCACAGGCACGGAAGAGGAAAATCCCTTACTGTTTCTGATCTGAATGTGCTTGGTCATTGTTCCCATCATTGTCGTAGTTGATCAGGAGAGGTGAAATATTACTAAATGTGTCAGAAATCCTATCTACAGGCACATATTCCCCATCACTGAACACATTCTTTAACAATATATACAAAGACCTGATGTTGCAACTGACTTCCCCAAGACGAGGAGCTTGTCAGTAGATGCAGAGCTATTCCTTGCCTTCTCCTGAACCCTTCCCGCTTGACTGTTCCGAGCAAAGAAAGCAGTTAACAGTCAAATTTTGATTATCCTTAACAATGGACCTTAAACTTGGGTTCAAGGACACTTTGAGTCTATAAAAAGGACTGAAGGAAATAAAGAAGTCCTTGAAATTCCAGACCACATTGTGAATGTGTGCAAAACTGGTGTTTTCCTGGATGTGAGTCTCAAAGACATCCATCACCTGAAAAGCTACTGATGTTTGGATTTAGGTCATATTCTCAGAAGCTGACATTCACATAAAGCGCATATCTTGCCAGTATTGTTAGGCCTATGATTCCTTACCCGTCATTCATGAAAATTCAGGGAATGATTATCGCTCTTTTGACGAGCAGAGGCAATTCCTCTTCCAACATGACTGGACATTGTGGGAGACTTGGTTGATAGGAAAAATGTGGTATGATGGCAAGTCATTCAGGCCCAGAGAAATGAGAATTGACTCTTACTACTCTGCTAGTTTACTCATTTCTTAGTTTACTCAAAAGATAGTTTTGGAAGAGTGTGTATGCCTTGGCATGATGCCTTATTTCATGAAACTTCTTTATGATTTGGGTTTAATCATGTTTCCCACCACAAAACTAAACAGGAGTAGAAGAAACAACCACTTGACATATTTTTCCCAAGAGACTTCATTTTCTTGTGCCAAGATTTAGGATTGCTCAGACGCTTGATTTTCCACCATTGTGCTTTTGCCAGTTTCGGGATTTATGATACAACTTTGGAGCAATATGAAGAATTTTAAGGAATCAACTGAAGTGAGATGGTGGTTATTTAGTTTTATTTTTTACTCATGACCAGCAGCAAGGGGAAAGTTTGTGCTATGTTAATAATTAAGATACTGTCACAAGGAGCTATAAGGCTTGACTGAGTTTGAGTAAAGAGAAGGATGATGATGATGATGATGAGTGCATCCCTGTCCTAATCTCACGTGTCTTTTCATCTTCCAACTTCGGTCACATCCATAGAAAGTGCCCAGACTAAGAAGAACGTTCTCATCTTCCATCAGGTATCCTTTCTTTCTTCCAGGCTCAGAATACAAAACATGCAAGATATAAAGAAAATTTTCCTCCTGCCCGTTAGTAACTATTCCTCTAAGTAGTCTCTGAGTCCACTGACAAACTCCTATTTCATTCAATTTAGTAAAGTAAGGCACTGTTGTTTTTCTACCATTCACTACCTTCACTGATGCATCCCCCAGGGTCCACGAGCCTGAAAAAGTATTCTCTTTCTTAACAAACAGGCAATCGCTCGAAATCATTACACTGTTCCCTCCACTACTAAATGAATAGAAACTGAAGAACTGCACATGAACTTGAGACTCTTATGTGTAATATTGATGTTGTGTAAATTTCAATCTTCATAGTCCAGATAACCTTAAGTTTCAAAGGGCATGCTGGTCATTAAAAAAAAAAAAAGATTTAATGTAAAATGACATATTACATAGTGCATGAACATGTGGCAAAGTAATTTGGATCTATCCTTACTAGTCAATGAGAGACTAAATTTGGGGAGATCAGATGTGAGTGTTTTAGGTTAATTCTCACCTGGGATGAAGACATCTTTATGTTAGGATACATGGACAGTTGTCCAAATTCCTTGCAGCATATGCTCCTGGTAACTAGAATTTTTAGTGTGTTCTTTCCACCAAAGTTGTGGAGATATGTTCATATAATCTGCTATTGAATTGTAAAAACTTTTTCATTTTCAGAGTTTGAGGGAACCCAAGTAGGAAAGTGAATTTAGTCATTTTCCTCTGCTGGTGTTCAAGTCAAATTTTAAACTCAGACACTCTCAGATATGTTCAACAGTCAGTAAAAAGTGCATTTTACATAGTGTTTCCCTTTAGTTTTGCCTACCCTCTTTGATTTTGTACAATCTAGAATGTATGTAACTCACGCGTAGGTGATGGAGGCGCTTTTTTTTTCTTAGAATACTTACAATTATATATTTGGTTTTGCTTTGACTAGCAATAGGAAAATAGACAAATACAAGTGTAAAAATGAGAAATTTTAAACTTGAATTATAATTTGTGTTTTATAGTCGTTTCATAAGTCTGTTGCTCTCTATGAGTATGCTCTCTATATATCCTGTAAAAATAAATTTATATGTTACATAGAAATTCAAGAAATTAAATTATTTATTAAGCTACAAATGTTTCTTCTGGTTTCTAACTGATTATAGATGAAAATAAATTAAATAATGTGTTGTTGAAACAGATGTAAGTACCTTCGTTAATTTGATAACTGTTGTTAAACTTTTCTTTCCCTCTCTGTTTATGTCTCTATAAGTATATAATTCTTAGACTTAATTCCTATTATGATTATGAAGAAGGGATTTAAGAAATGGCTGATTGGCTGAACAAAAAGAAAACCTTGCTAAAAAATCAAGCTCACTTAGAATCCCTCTTCTGTTCTTCACTCCTGGATTATGGGGAGGTTTGAATCACAAATTTGATCACTTAAAAGTCATTATCACATCAATGATTGTTTCAAGGTTAAATTCTGCATCTTTCCTTCATGTATTTCATAACATTCTTGGAGAAACAGAAAGGAAAGGAATTATAGCACGTGAGTCCTCTTTGCTGTTTCTCTTCCTTACTTCTTGCTCCCCAGGTTTTATTCCTTTCTTTTTAAGGTACTACTCACATAATGACCTTAAAATAAAGTCCCCTCAGGTAATATTTTAAAGTGACCAAGATCTTTAATCATCTTGTTTTTCTACTTTGTCTGCACCTACTTATAGTGCACAGTCATTCCTAAAGAGAAATGTTTTTGGCCTTACTTTTCATTTTATGGTAAAGATAAGTAAACCTAAAATTTATTTATTTGGGGGGAGGGGAATGGTGGTAAATCTTTCCATCACAAGCTTAACAAAAGAACAACCAGAAGCCTCTTAGAATGAATGGGCTGTTTAGGCAGAACTCCTATCTTAGGACAGCCTTTCAAGAAACACTTATCAAAGATGAAGCCAAGATAAATCATTATGAAAATGGAAAGTAATATTTATAAAAACCCTGTAAGGTTATTTCAGGTTGGACTTCAAAGTAATTAATATATTTAAAATTTCATAAAGTCATTTCTACCTCAGTAGGGTTTTTCAATGTGAAAAATAACTTCTACTGAAAAAGTAAAATGTTATATGGATTATGACTCAGTGTATAATTCCCATATTGTATTTCAAATTGTGAATCCTAGGACCTGACCCATTATTAAAAGTATCGGGAGAGAAAACTCTGTAGTTGAAGAATATTTGGGACTATTTGTGCACCTTACACATATGCATTTAAATTCTCAGGAATTTTCAATTTCACCCATACTATTAACAAGTGGTTAAAAGACTGATACCCATGGAACACCTTAACTTATTTTAGGAGATTCCTAATTGATATCAGATCTACATTTACAGGAAAAATAGAAACAGAGATTGAGACAAATATTCAGAGAATTAAAATAGTTGTGACCCACTTACTGCTGTGGGATTTTAGCATTTATGTATGGCCTGTAAGAGTAATTCGAAAAAGTCCTTGATCAATTAATGTTTAATGCCCAGTGATACTGATGTGTGGGAGGGGAGGGCAGGGTGAAGTTCTGAAGAATAGAGGGCATCTAAATCTGACCAATAGTTTAGCCAATGTTTGCTTAAATTAGGAATTTTTATCACCGTGAGGTGTCATTGGTTTTAGATGGTACACAGGGGGAGGTTTTTATTGGAATAGTTATGTATGTGAACATGTGTTAGGATTTAAAGAAAACTTATGTAAGTACAACAAACTTGACTTTATGGGTACTATTTCTAGTTCTGTTTATATGGCAGAATGATATATAACTACATGATTTAAATAAAAACATAGGTAAATAATAATCTGGGAAAGATGATAAATGGCAAAAGTCATCAAGATGCTTCATGAATGACTGGATTAGGAAAAATTGCTAAGATAGTCAAATATATAACTTCTGAGGAAAAAAACTAATAAAAGGTGAAACATCTCCCAAAACAGCAGAAGAATATGCGAAAAACCTACCAAAATGACCGTCAGAACCGTAAGATTAGGACACTCAATAGCTGGTTTAAATTAAGTGATGAAATATCTCAGTTCTTTAATTGTCCTTGGCAATAAAGAATGATTTATACAATTATGAACTTGAAAGGAAAACTGACATCTGAATAAAAATCCTTTCTTAAATGGTCTCAGCATGCTTTTCCTAAGTGAAAGGTGAAATTGATTGCTAAACATTATAAGGTATGAATAGAAATTATGATTTTGGTATGCTTGATACTGCGACAGAAAGGCTTGGCGAAGGGTGAAATTGTTCGTTCAGAGCATTCTTCCAATGGGCCCGCTGTCATAGTTCTCAGACCTGGATGCAGTTACAATCACCTGGGAAGATTTAAAGAGTCCCAGAGATTCAAAGTAAACCAGTCAGGAGTTTGTCCCCATTGTCAGTTGCTAGGGTTTTTTGTTTTTGTTTTATTTTGTTTTGCTTTGTTTTGTTTTGTTTTTAACAAACTTTCCAGGTGATTCTATTAAAAAAAAAAAAAATCAGAGTTGAAAACTAAAAGAGCCAAACTGCTGGGTCTCAAATTTTACGCTTCAGAAGAATTGCCTGGAAAGCTTGTTAAAAATGGTTATTCACATTTAAGTCTGATAGTGCTGGAGTGGGGCCCAGAATCTCTTTATTTAACAAGCTTCCCAGGTGATTCTAATGTGAAGGCCTACAGACAACTCTTTGAGAAACACAGGTGTAGGATTTGTTATTTCTGTCATTACAACTGCTGTCACTCTTTGGAATACAAGATTAAAGTCTGCAGCGGATGAATGTCACCATAAACTGGGTCTTCCTTTTTTAACAATTTCTCCCAATTTGTTCATCAGAGCTCACAATGAAGATGTCCTGAGGAAAAAACTGAACTATGTATAGACAATTTTACTTCATTTGAAAATATCTCAAAAAGAAGGGAGAAAAAAAGAACTAGGAAAAAAATTGAGTCCAACTTTTTCATGAAATACATGACTTCAAAAAATGCCCCATCATAGAAGAAAAGTAGACTAATTAATAGTTAAGTGTTAATTTAAAAAATAGTTAAGTGTTAATAAAAAATAAGATTCTTAGAGAATTCATGCCTGTCACTTCTGTTTCTATTAAGGAAGAAAAAACAAAAAAACAAAATTAGGGATACCAAAGATATTGATTGTGCAAATAAAGATATCAACATCAAATTTGTTAAATTAGTTGGACTTAATGAACAATTATTTTCCCTCATGTTAACAATGAGTTCATTGAAAGATGAACTCTAATGAAGACTTTTCCAAGCATCCTTTAGCATAAGAATCGCTTGTAGCATTTGTTAAAAGCATAGATAACTGGCTCACCCTCCAAAACAATGGAACCCTGGGAAATTTTTAAGATCATGTTATTTTGTGAACCTTATTCTATTGAATAATGTAAAGTCTAAGACTATATTCATGCAGTGCCCATAAATGTAGTTAATCCTTTGTGAGATGATAAGTTAAATACACCATCTTGCATTATTTCAGCAAAATGACAACCTACACAACAATGACAAACCAGTCGGTCCTTAATTTCACACCTCAACCATTTATACTTACAATGTATTTTCAGCCATATATATTTATCTCACTGGGCTAACATTGACCTTTATGTCCCTCGTTATACCAAGACTGACGACCAGTGATGACATTTGCAGCTTCTGTTTCTTAAGAATGTCCTATTTGATGATGTCTGTTTCTCATGAACTAATCGTGTCACTGATCCTAAGTGCATATGTCAAGGACATGGCTCCTGTTAGTTAAGAGAAAATATTCTTATACATTACTTGTGGAGTGCCCACATCAGAGAATTTCTAGAGAATTCATTTAACTTTTTCCACCCATATCCTAGTGACTTCCACAGCCACTATAGGACCTCCTACCATTTATGGTTTTATAAAACTAGACTATCCAAAAAATAATATTCAGTGGTAGAATTCTACTGAGTGCAATATAGCCTTTTTAAATTTCTACACTAAACTGAAAGAGACAGTATACCGAGTGAGCTTGATTTATTTTCAGAACACAATCTGGACAACAGCTCAAAACAGTCAACTTTGGAAACACGAAGCATTTAGTGTGCTAAATTAATGTACATGTGTGCATGCATGTAATGCATGTACATGCATGCATGTGTAATGTCTGCACACTCCAATGAAAAACACACACCAACCAAACTTAATCAATATATGCACCACATTAAATAAACAGTTCTATGAGTTCTCAAGATAATGCCCTCCATCAGAAAATTACTCAGTGAATCATTTTTGCACAGGCTAAATATAAACACCCTGGTTTCTGTTCAACTAACTTTTCTTGAAGGACATGCATTTTATCTCAAAGGAGAGAGTCAGCTCATCCTTGCTTTTTGCAGAAAAATTCTGTGATTATTTCCATTTCCTACTTTTCCATTACATGGTAGCCCTGAATTATTTATTTGTAAAAAATGGGGGAGGTATTGCACTCAGCAGCTATCCTAAGAAAAGCCTGTGAAAGCGTCAAAGTTATTACCACGGGTTTCCTATCTTTTAGTCGATTTTATTTTTCCAGGGCTGTGAAATAACTTATTTTTTCAGATTCCATTTAACTTTTGTCCTTAGCAAATAACATGTCTTCAGCAAAACCTAACTTGAGAAATACAGTTACAGATAAACATTTTTTTTTTTTAGTTTTCTCTTACTTTCCAGAATCCATGCCATCACTGAAGTGAGTTAGAAACACAATAGAATTAAGTAAATTTACAACTGACGAGTTTCTGAGTACTACACTTTAGGTATTCTGCGTCACGAGGTGAACTCGTATTCACAGTCATCTTCAAAATGGGCATTTGAATAACTTGCTGTGTATCTTCATGAGAAAACTGGACATGTGGTAAGATATTAAAGGAGGGGGTAGCAGAGGTTCCTGCTGGTGTAGCATTAGAGAAGGATACATTTATGCTGATATCTCTAAAGATTTTAACTACAGCTTATAGGTAAGATCACATAACCGACTGTAGCAAGTATAACATACTTAGTGTTTTGTACTTTCATTTTAAGAGGGAAGGAGATCACTCACTAAATATGAATGCTGCATATGTTAGCAATAGAGATAGTGATTTTGTAATTTTGATTGCACTTGCCTTAAATTTTTTCCAAAAAGAAATTATATATATAAATAAATATAGATGAGGATGGTTAAAGAACATTGTTTAAAAATAGGCAAGTTCTGCACTGATTATACTTTTTTACATAATTTAATGCATAATGGCAAAGTATATTTGCCAGATCCATGTAATGAGTATATGAGCACATGATAACAGCAGTTTGTATAAGCACAAAGTGTTCTATGTTTAGATGAAAAATTAACAATGATAACTTTTGGTGTTACTGCTTTAAATTTCAAAAAGTTGGATGTTTAAAGATAAATTTATTACTTGCCTAAGAATATTTTTGTATAATATTGGGAAAGGTTTAAAAATGGACTTGCTTTATGGTGTGCAATTTTCAGAGAAAATAAACAGGGTATGTGTCCAGTTTGTAAATGTTTTCTTTCCAGATTACTCTTTTGCTGGTTAAATGCAAGGATATGATGACTTGAAATACTTTTTTTTTTTTGTGAACTGAATAATACCAACAACAATAACAAAAATAAAGCAATGTGAATAAGTTGCGTATGCAAACTTCTTTTAATCAATGCCAGTAGATCCCGAAAACGATAGTGAAGATCCATTTCTGTGAGTATAATGCTAGAAATATTTACAATTGTGTTTTGCCATTTGATGTATGAACATATATCCCTTATAAGAAAAATATTAAAAATGTTTTGTTTTTAGGAGAATTTTTATTCTTCATGCTTCAGTCGAAAATTATATTTATTTTCTAAAATTAAGAATAAGACAAGTTAATAGCACCCCATACTTATAAAATATCTCCGACATCAGAACTAATATATGACAAAAGTTCTTGAATTTGTCAAAAGTTCTATTTGTAGAATGCATGTCTTGAGCTAAAAATGTTACGAGCTTTATGAGAAAGAATATACTTATGAAAATGGTGTGCTGGTTAATAGTTATATATATGATAATATATATCTCTTTATATGTACCTGTATTTAGTTAGATAACTCTGCTTTGAAATTGAGAAATAAGATTGTGAGTTGGTTTGGGGACCAAGGAGTATCTCTAAGGCTAAAAATGTCTCTTGAAGATTAAAATCAGAGGCTAGATCATGTAAGAAGGTAATAGGCCCAGATAAGATGTGTGATTTTTCATATATGCTTTTCTAAGTATTATCCAATAAGTGGTTTTATGGAGGTTCCATAAACTCCTCCTAAATAAGACAAAAACGTAGAAACTGAAAATGAGCCTTCTTTATAGGTAACAAGAAAACCAAACAAAGAATCACATTTTTGAGACATAACATATCATATCCACAAGTGCTATAGGGTCTGGAGAAACTGCTGGGCTAATACAGAATTTTGTTTAAGTTTGTAAAGTATTTCTTCCAAGAGGCTAACAGCACTAAAATGAAAATCTAATTTCTGGTTTATCACAGATGTCCCTATACCCATGGTAAGTATAGCTACTTCTTAATGATGCACAGTTATTCTATATTTTGAGGATCTGTGTACACGTTCATAGTTATTACTGTATTAGGGCACACCCAGGGGAAATGCTCAAATCACAAATGGGTGGATGCAATTGCTCAAAAAAGTCTTATAGACATTACTTTGGAAAAGACAAAGAGCATTTAGATCAATAAAAGCAACAATGAATAAGTAATCTATAGAGTTGACCCTTATGTCTTCCCGCTCCCTCAGTTGTTATATATGACATCACTGAATCAAATATATTGGCACACATGATTTTTTTTCTTATGATTCAATTAAGAATTTGGCTAAGTTAACAATATAGAGTCCTCCTCTTTTTTCTATTTAATCTCTGTCAAGAAAAGGAAGACAAAAATTAACCTCGACTCCTCTACCCCAGCCCACCCCACCCCAGGTCTTACGTGGTTTTCTTCTCCCCCTGATGCTCTGAGCATCCCTGTTCTAGTGCTGGTCTGTTGTCACACAGATACAGTTCCAGGCCTGTACTGTGGTTATAGAATTGAACCTTTCTGTGGTAATGTCGACATCTTCAGGGAGGCAGCTCAGGGAAGGACTATGGGGATAGCACTTGGGTGGGCCTCCCTGGTTAAGAGACTGAAAGTACGAACTTGATTCATCTGAGTGTAGATCTACTGACATACCTAGAAGCCATCATTCTCTCTTACATAGACTCATGCTAATCAGACATTTAAGACACCGTCTTCCAAGCAAATGACAATTAATAATAGTGGACAAGGAGACCCAGAATGTTTTGTCACCTTGTAGAAAAGCCGAATCATAATTAGAAGTTTGTTTGCAAGATGTAGTACCATAAAGAGGAGAGTCAGTAGAAAGAACTTAATGCCAAGTGTCACGGTTCATCTCTCTGCACCACTGACGTACAGCTGCTATTCAAAGTCTCTGTTCTGGGTGGTTTTTTTCCCTACACAAAACTAGAAAGACAGAGACGAATTCTGATTACTGATGTTTCCTTTTTCCAGACTCCCAGATGCCCCTCACACTCCTATTGAATAGTACAACTTTGAGTATGACAATATAGCCGTGCCGTATTTGCTGCCTGGAATATGGGTGTTAACAGAACTTCTCAGCCATCCGTCAGCACATATCTGCTTTGGGCAGCTTATCTGCTTAAGCTCTGTCCACTTTCAGTCTCAGAAGGTAACCTTAATTTTCAACTTTTGGGTAACATTTTATTTTTGGTGAAGTAAGTTCATTACACCATGAACACCTACTGATTTGAGCTAATGATGTTTAAGGATCAAATTAAGCATTATAGCCCTCATTTACTTCTTAAAATGTGTAGGGAAAAAGCCCCAGAGAAATGTTCCTAAAGCTCGTTTTGAGATTCTGGCAGAGGAGAGCAGCTGGTTACTCTTCTCAGCTCATGTCAGTTGGTCTTCTCTAGACCCTCTTGAAGATTGTGCTTGACAGAGTTGTTTATCTGCTAACGTGACCACATGGAAGCCCTGGAGGGGACAACAGGACAGGGTGAGAGCACATAAGTCATCTACCTTAAGGAAAGAGACATTGAGCATGTTACATGAGCTCTTTTACCCCTAAATTCCACAGCTGGGGAAAAAAAGTAAACAATGATACCGTCCCTGAATGTAAGTTGTAAGAGTTCCTTCCTTCCTTCCTTCCTTCCTTCCTTCCTTCCTTCCTTCCTTCCCTCCCTCCCTTCTTCCTTCCTTCCTTCCTTCCCTCCCTCCCTCCCCCCTTCCTTCCTTCCTTTCTTCCTTCCTTCCTTCCTTCCTTCATTTATTAAAGCCAGGCATTGTTCCGGGTGCTGGGGACATACCAGAGAATCAGACAGACAATCTTCTTGACCCATGGGTCTGACTTTCTGGTAGAAGGTGATACAAAAGGCAAGTCCCCAAGTCAATGAGAAAATTTCAGACAGGGATAGTTGCAATGACTGTGTAAACTAGGCAGTTGTGATAGGAAGTGCCTAGCGGGGAGGTTAATTTACATAGAGTGGCTACAGAAGGCTACTTGGAAGAAAAGAAATTATGATTGAACCCAGAATCAAGAGAAGGGGTCAACCAGGAAAAGATCTGGCATTCACTGCTGTTCAGTCCAAAAGACAGGCTTATACAAAGACCATAAGGCAGGAATGAGCATGGTGTGTTTGCAGAAGAAAAAGAAAAGACCCATGGTTGGGTCACTGTGAATACAGGTTAGAAGTAATAAATAGAAGGCATGGTACATAGTAGATGATAAATAAAGGATAGCTAGTGTTATTAAAAGCTGTTTAGGGGTTGCTGCATGGCTCAGTCAGTTAAGCGTCCGACTCTTGATTTTGGCTCAGGTCATGATCTCAGGGTCATGAGATCAAGTTCCGTGTTGGGCTCTGCGCTGGGTGTGGAGCCTGCTTACGATTCTCTCTCTCCCTCTCCCTCTGCCCCTCCCCACTCAAGCTCTCTCTCTCTAAAAAAAATAAAAATAAAAGCAGGTTGGGGATTAGATTTTAAAATTCTGGTAGTCTTAATGATAAATGAAAATATTTGTGGTTACTTTTCATTCTCTTTTTGTATTGTCCAAAACATGTTTAAGTTGTAGTTTCTCACTGATGTCCAAGAAGGCCTTTAATAGGTTGCATTTAAGAGCATTTATCCTTAGAGCTCTAAGAATTTCACCAAGTCAGCTGCAAGAAAAACCAAACTAAACCCAACAAACATATACTCAGCTTATGGACTTGATATGCTATATCAGAATGGTGGGCTAATCAGAGCTATATGGTTCTTGGGGGGAGGGCAGCAGAAGGCCAAAGATGGATGTGTAATGCCTACAAACTGGGGCAAGAACCAACGCAATAGTTTCTCATCTCTCACCTCCTCATGATGTGCAAGGAGAGCATTGAGAAGGAGAAACCTGGGAAAGAGGCCTGGGAGAGAAGCACTGATTTAGTTCTCTTGGGCTGCATAACAAACCACCCCAAATGCCAGGGATTTAAAACAATAACCATTTTATTATCTCTCATACGAATTGACTGGGGTCAGCTGGGCAGCTCTTTTGCTGGTCTCATTTAGGATCTCTCATGCAGCTGTGGTCATACTATAACTGGGAATGTAGCCATAGAGAGGATGAAGTAGAATGCTAGGATGGCTGAACCTCTCTCTTTCCTTACGTATAGTCCAGGCCCCCTGCGCTCCCCTTGGCCGCTCCACAAGGTCTTTCCATATGGACTCTCTGCCTAGGTACTAGAATTCTTACATGGCAACTCAGATTTCCCAAAAATCCAAGTGAAGGCAACCAGGCCTTAAGGGTTGGCATGACTTCCAGTACATTCTGTTGGTTAAAGTGAGCCAAGTCAGATACATGGGATTGATTGTGGGAGGGAACCACACAAAGGCATGAATTTCAGAAGGCATGGTTCTTACAGGCCATCTTTGGAGAATGACTGTCACAGAATCAATGAGAAAGATGGGATGTATGCGCTGTTTAGAGCCCAATGCACGGTCCCACCTAATGGTACGACCACATGTGTGGCTTTTGAAAGGCAGGAAGTCCACTGCTGCCCTCAGTATCTAACCAAAACTGTTCATCTTGAACGTTCATTACTACCACCAAATTTAAACAAAACAAAACATACAAGCAGAAAATCCTCTTTTCCTTCTCCCCCTTCCTATAAGTGTTTCTTTCCTATCTTAGTCAAACCTCACTTATTTGGCTTAGAGGAGAATGTGAACAGCTAGGAGAGGCCTTATATCGAGGATTAAGTCACTAGTAATGTACAAATGCCAAACCTCTGTCAGCAAAGTCCCCAGGGATCAAGCCCTAGATAAATAAAGATTCTGAAACACCTAGAATTCAGTTGTTTCCTACATGAAGTCCCCAGAACTGGGAACAAACCGTAGACATAGCTCCCTAGCCAAGAGGTCACACCGACACTTTGAACAAGAATGGAAAAGTTGAAGCTCCGTCAAGTTCTCATTAGCATTTCTTTGATCAAATGTATATTTTCTTCTTTTCACAACTTTTTTTCAAATGCAAATATATGTTTAAACATTAGCCACTGAGCTGCAACTGGGAGAGCATGAACAGAATGTTTAAATATGCAAATCAACACCTCAGAGAGGAAAAGATGAACCTTCTCTACTTGGCTCTTTTGTACACAGCAGCAAGCAGCAGAAAGTACAGTTAAATAGAGTCTCTCTGAACTCCTCCATCAAGAAGTATGTATCATCAACTGAACTATAAGCACCTGTGCTGCCACAAGTCTTAACAAAATGCCACGTGTACCCCAGATAGATTCCAAATGGAATACAATCGCAGTTAAATTGAGACACCTATTAAGGAGAGTGGCCCAAATCTGTGTTCACACAGATCAAATACAGAGTTTTGTTTGAAATTGGGCTCAGTCATTTCATTCTGGGGATGATTTTCAAAGTAAATATGGATTATGAATATAAAAGAATGAAGGTAGAGGCTTGGGGGAATAATCCACTCGCAGTATGTTATTCAGAGGAAACTGCCCAATTCAAGAAAGAGTGAAATTCACTAAAATTTTGAAATCCTTTTGAAAGAAAATGGACAAAGGCAAATTAATCTATAGATACTAATTAAGTGATGCACCGAGTGTTAGTTAGGTCATGAGATAAGGAAATGGGCATGCTTGTTTACTATGGGTTAAAGGGTAAATTAGGACAAGGATTCCTTTAGAGTGAAAAGATGGTCTTCATTCTCATTTACTTGTAACTTCTCTTTCTCTTCATTATAAGGTCTGTTTAATAGTCTACAGTCTACTGAACATTCCACTGAGACCCCGATCCAGGGTTTCTAGAACACTCCACTGCTGAAAACACACATTTTAAGTTGGTATCCTCACACACAGAACCACCTTCCTTTTCTCTAATTCAATTCTACCTCCTCCTAATTATGTTCTTCCCTCCTCCCTCTCTTTCTCTGACGTTTTAAGTGAGAACTGGCATGATATAAAGAAAACAATATGAGCTTTATAGTCAGGGAAACATAATTTTTGATTCTAGTTCCTCAACTTTTTTATGGACCTTTGTCAAGTTAGTTTTAATCTATTTGAGGTTCCGCTTTTTCATCTGTACAAAGAGATAATACCCTGTAGTGTTTTGTGAATATTAAATTTATATATATTGATACGACACATAGCAGTTATCTAGGTGGATTACATAATGCTAGGTGCTGCAACAATTTAAAAATATCCGGGGGCCTAACTCACTAGAATTTTATTGCTATAGGTGTTCTTGGTCAGCTGAGACATAATCCTAAGTGTCAGGATTTTTCCATGTTGTAGCTCTACCATCCCCTAGATCTTAGGCTATGAGTATGCATCCCCCCTCATTAAATACAAATGCCTTGGGTGCAGGAAGGGTGGCTTTTATCAGTTATTAACACCTTGATTTAAATAAATCTATCAGATTGTTTTATGAAATAGCTCACAAAAAGGAGATGAGCCTGAATGAAAACTATATTGATTAGAGCAATGGAAATACCAAGTTTGTGCATGGGGAGGGTATATTAGCTATCTATTACAGCATAAAAATTATCCCAAGACTTAGAGGCTTCAAACAATATGCCTTTATTACCTCTCAGTTTCTGTGGTACTTAGGAAGAGCGTAGCAGGCTCCAGTGTTTCAGGGTCTATCACAAAATTATAATGAAGGTGTTTGCTAAGTTTGGGGTCTCCTCTGAAGGCTCAATTGAGGAAGAATCTGCTTCCTATCTCAATCACATGGTTGTTGGCGGTATTGGGTTCCTAACAGTTGGTTCTGAGTGCCTCAGTTCCTCACTGGCTATTGAACTGAGGTTTCCCTCAATTCCTTGCCATGTAGGTCTTTCCCATACGACAGTTGGCTTCATCAAAGTGAGGTCACTTGGATGGCAAGAGAGAGAGACAGAAATTGCCAGAAAATAGGAAGTCACAGTCCTCTATGACCTAATCATGGAAGTAACATTCCATCACCTTTGTTGTATTTTATTTATTAGAAGCTGGTGATTATGTCCAGCCCATACCCAAAAGGAGGAGATTACACAGGGAGTAAACACCAGGAAATGGGGCTCACTGTGGGTCCTCTTGGAAGATGCATACCACAAGGTAGTTGACTACAGAGTAAGGAGAATGGAGGTTCCAATAGCAAACTTGGCTAAAATCACATATCTTGTCTTTGCTAGAATTTGGCTCCAATGATTTCTCAAATATCATGATTCTAGCACCATAATCCTGAAATCATTAGAATGAAAGCTGAATGAAATCGGAAGCTTCTAGGATTCTCAGTTTCATCATCAACAAAATAAGGATGATAGTGCCTGGCTTGTCAGTGAAGATTAACACAACAGCTTTAGAGGTAGGATGATGGGTAGTTTCTTCTCTCTGCAAGTTTGTTGATGCCTCCACATTTTTCAAGAACCATATGTGCAGTTAAAAAATTTTAGAAGCATGCAAAAACACCACTTAGGATACATTAGATATCAAGTAAATATTAGAATATCTTAGATCTAAACCTGAACTACTAAGTAGAAAGTACATTTGAGTTACAGATTTGATGGGACCTTAATTCTCCTTTATTTAGAAGTCAATCATGGCAAAATAATCATTCTACCGTGATTGACTTCTAAATAAAGGAAAAATGAGTACAGAACAAATTCATTCCTCAATGCTGTATGCAGATTGGGAATCTGCTTCATCAGTGTTCAGTATATAAGAAGCTGGTAATTATACTTACATGGATGAGACCTGCCCTATCATGTACAAGATTCTTGCTAACGGTTAAGAGGAGAAATCTGAATACTCTAAATGCAGGTAATTTATCATTGTCTTGGTTCACTGCAACCTAGGGATACTTTTTTATCTAATTTTCTACTTATGCCAAGCAAACACTTAAATTGCTCTATATTGTTGCCCTGTACTATTTTCCCTATTCTTTCCCTTCTAATATAAAGAATGACAATTCGGCCTTTTTTTTTTTTTTTTTACAAAAATCTCTATGTTAAATGCATTTTAAGCTCATTCAGTGAGCTTAAATTTATGGAGTTTTTACAATGAGCAAGGCTTTTTGAATATTCAGTCTTAAAAAAGGTACTGTCTGACTTTAAGAATCGTAGGATCTATGAGAGAAATTATATGTCCATTAACTAGATATACGCTGTGTAAGTGATCAGGTTAAACTAGTGTGATCACCCAAAAGCAACAATAAGTGCCATTTGACATGGGACTTGAAGGCCAGCGTCTGAGATGTGCACAGGGAATTACAAACAGTGAGTCAGAGTATAATATTTAAAATGCTAAAACATGACATTCATACAAATATAGAATGAGCACGTGTCAAAAATTTAACTCATTAGTGAGAGAACCCACAGGATGATAAAAATGGTTCAATGGAGAGTTTAAAAAACAGAGATCTCATATAGACACCCAGTAAGTCAAAGAAATACTGAAATGAATTTGCTGATTGATGAAAAATTAATATCCTATAAGGTAACAAAACCATATCTTTTGGAGTAGTCTTTCCTCCTAAATAGAAATCTTCATGTTAACATTAACTTCAGAGCCTGGGCTCTGATCAGTAATAAACAGTAAATCAAACAAAGGTAAATCCTCCAGGAAATTAAATCATCCCAGGGTAGGCCTGTCAGGCAATGCTTCACTGTGATATCAAACTGACACGCAGGCATTCTTTGGTCTTATTTCTAAGTTTTGAATACTTCTCCTTAATAAGGATAAATGGCATGAACACGGCCACAGAGGTACATTTTCAGAGAATGGCATGCATACAAGGGGTTGGCACGATTTTTCCGCAGAGGGCCAGAAGGTACAGATTTTGGGCTTCGGGGCCATTACAATCTCTGTTACATCTACTCATCTGTGCCACGAAAGCGTTAAAGCAGCTGAACAAATGAGTGAGACTGTGGTATCATCAAACTTACTTGATGAATGCCCAAATTTGAACATCTTATCATTTTTACCACGTCACAAAATATTCTTCTTTTTCTGATATTTTTTCAACCACTCAGCAAGGCGAAAACCTCTCTGTGGGCCATATAAAAACAGGCGGCAGGTTAGAACGGATCTGAGAATCATAGTTTGCTGACCCTTTAAGACGCTACGGGAAGCCATGAGTTGGTATTTGAAATCAGTGGTAAATAAGATAGCGAAGACGTTGGGGGCCACGAAATGCATGGTCTTAATTCATCCCCCACTCACACACAGAGACAGGTAAGGTCTCAGTGTAAGTATCACGGGGGGAGGCGTGTTGTTAAATGACATAATGCTTTCCTAAGATTAATGTGCAAGCAGGGGCGGGGCGCTTGGGTAGCTCAGTCGGTTAAGCATCTGTCTTCGGCTCAGGTCATGATCCTAATCGAATCCCGTGTCGCCCTCACGGCTCAACAGTGAGTCTGCTTCTCCCTCTGCCTCTCCCCCTGCTTTTGCTCTCTCTCTCTTTCTCTCTCTCAAAAATAAATAAATAAAATCTTTTAAAAAATGATTACTGTGAAAAGAATGTTTTAGATGAAGTACAAGAGGGAGAGAGCAGAGAGAGCAAAACTAGGTATGAATTTTTTCCCAGTTAGTTTTGAGGGGATAATCATGCGGTTCAGAGTGTGGCCAAAGAAGAACTTCTCAACAGATCAGATGTATAAGGCAGGAGAGAGCAACTACTGAAAGCTTACACATAAAATTCAAGTCAGAGGCACTGGGGAGTGAAGATTTCTTTGTCAGCAAAGGAGCGCAGTGACTGGTGGTTTCAAATGGGCTGAGCCGGAGGTGTCTTCGGAGTAACAGCTGCGGGAGATTGGGCAGGTGGCTGGGAATGCTGGGATGGATTTGGGGAGACCGTACTTGCCCAAGAGTGGAAGTCTGTGAGGAATTTCCTCAGGGAAGGCAGAGCGAGGAGGCAAGGGAATGGGTGGGGAGTTCAAAGAAAAATGCATAGTCAGAACAGCAAACTAAGGAGAGAAGCTGGTGTGTGTGGTGCTGGAGTGGCGGGGAGAAGGTGGCTTATGGGAAATCGGGAAGGAAAACAAGCCTATTTAAAGAGAAGAATAGCAAATCTGGAAAATTAGGATTGTTTAGAGCTACAGAAGTCCGAGTTTTTGTTTATTCCGGAGCAGAATGATGGCTGAGTCTAAAGTGAGAAGTCGTTCGTGGACATGGACCGGTTTTGTCTTTGTTTTTATTTGTTCAGGAATTAGACATTAGAATTTAGCAAATGAATTTCTAAAGTGGCAGAATATCACATAACAGCTACAGAGACTTTAGAAAGAGCCTCAAGGCCCACCTCTAGCGCCTCTGAAAGTGGCATTAAACACTGGAAAGAAAGGGCCAGAGTTATAATTCTGACTAGTTCTCTCACTAATTGTGTGAACTTTCCAATGTCATTCCTCAATTTGGAATCTTAGTCTCTTTATGTGCTGAGTGAGCTCCGAAATCCCCTGCATGTCTAAAATTCAGTGATTTTATTTTACTCTTCTTGTATATAAGAACAGTCCTGTGTAATCCCAAAAGGGAACAGTGAAAAATTGCATCTACACCTCTGGATCCCAAACTCTGAATCCCCGAGGAGTTATGCGGAGGTAGTAATGGAGATCCTGTGGTTTTTAAAAAATATTTTAATATATTTCACTATTTTAAAATCTAATTAAAATGGTGCACCTTTATCCAGGAAAGTGCTTGAAAGACTAATGGAAACATTAATATTCTTCATTTGGTGATGAGATCTTATTAATTCAGGGATAGAATATTCTCATGTGGATCAGGAGCTCTGATTGGGATTAGTGACTCTTTGACATTCAAAAATATTAAAAAGGGCCCTTTATGAAAAAACTACTTCTGGTCAAATGGATCCAGATGGAATTAGTGCAGTCCTAATGCCTGATGAGCGGGTCACCATTCACAGTCTGATATGGGCAACAATTCCAATATATGGTAAAACATCACTGACTCTCAGAAGCTGGGAAAACTCCAGAGCTGAGGTTTGCTTCTGCTCAAAGAGTATACTTACACAATTTGCCACCTGTCAGGTAAGAGAGGTGGAAATGTCCTGAATGTGCACAAGGTATTAAGAGAAGCTTCTGATCATCCCTGGATGGAGAGGGAGGTAGGACTACGTGATTGCTACTGAGTAATAAAATAAGCCATACTAAACTAAATGTAGAGCACATTTTACCTTTTTGAAAAGAACTTCCACTTATATTCTCACATTCTCTAATTTGATCTAAACAACACAAACTTGAAGAGGCAAGAGGGGAAGATATTATTTCTCTTTTACAGCTGGATAAACTAAGGCTTATAAAGATAAAAGGCTTGCTTAAGATATCACTAGTGGTGATCTTGAAGCTGGAATGTGTTAGTAATCTATCGCCGCCCCAGTGCTATATGACCAACAACCACTGAACCTTAGTAGCCTGTAAAACCAAGTATTTATGGTTGATACAGCTGGGGTGATTGGCTTGGCAGCCCTATTGATCTTGGCTGGGCTCGCTCACATGTCCAGGGGTGGGCTGACAGCTGGTGATCTAGGAGAGCCTTTGCTAGAATGACTGGAGACGCAAAGCTCTACACCCATGTCTTTTATCTCCCGGCTCATGAGCCTGAGCGTGTTCTCTGGGTAATGGCAGAAGACCAAGACAATGAGCGCAGACACGACACGCAAGTGCTTTCCCAAGCCTCTGATAACATCCCATTGGCCACAGCATATCACACATTCAAACTCGGAAATCGGAATCAAAAAGAAGGTAGGAGTAAAAACATGAGCCCGCTAATATTTCTTACTTAGAACATCAACCTACGTTTTCTGCCCCTAATCTCATCTCATCTAATCGAAACTAATCTAATCTCTTTTTACTTTTCTAATGTGTACATCACTCCCAAACTGAAGCACCATTTCAAGGAAAATAGCTGATCCATAAAAAATGAATGCAATTTCTATTTAGATGTACTGATGACGATGAATGCGGTCATCCTTTATTCTCTCATTCACTTAGAAATATTTATTGCCAACTGTATGCCAGGCACTGTGCTGAGAAGCTTGTTGTTGATAAATGAATAGAGCAGTCACCTCAGCTTTTTTTATAATTGTGTATCAAACCTTTGTGTTAAATCACATCAGTATAAAATGTCTTCTATTCAGACTCCCCAAATTCAATATTCACGTATCAGCACCTGCAAAATAAGGGTGGGAAATGGGTTGTAGTGCAGTTCGGTGGTTCTGCTCAATTATCTCACGCAGCTCCTGCAGCAGAGGCCACATTCGGCACGGTCTCCTACTCCAAATGCACCTCCAATCCTTTTCTCTCTCCCCCCAGCCCTGACCCTACTCAGAGAGAGTCCACAGCTCTTTACTTGCTGTAATACTTCTGCAGCTGCCTCAGATTCCAAAAGGAGTTTCTCATACTGAATGGGTCAGCTGGAAAAAGCAGGGGCACGTCTCAGCTTTACAGATAAACTGCCGCATGTTTTAATGTTGTAGAGCCAGAAGAGACATAGGATCTTCTAGTTCAGGCATTTTCAAAATGTTTCTTCTTTTAATCGCAAAGCAATGGAATTCCCTCTTTAAGTTTCCACGTGAAATTTTTAGCAGGGCCCATGACTTAAAATAAATAAAAGTGAATTTTTCTGGTTAAATTGAGAGCAGTGTTCAGAGCCCCACCCACTCAGCCTGGGCCAAGCTAAAACTAACAGAAACATTCTGAAAGAAAGCAAATTTACCTTAAATAAACTATGCCAGTTTTGAAGACCCTCTGCTTTTTATCCCTGTAGCACTAACAGGTGCTAATCTATGGCAGGTATGCTGTCACCCCACCTCCTGTCCCCATGGAGACATGACTAATCAAGTGTAGCACTGTTTCCTGCTAAACCTGAATTTGGCCTCAGAGTTCTCAATCCAGAGCCCTAGGAAGTCACTACTTATCTGTAGAAGTTGGAGTCTGCGCTGAAGATGAACCTATTTCCAATCTGTGAGAGACTTTGTACAAACACACACACACACACACACACACACACAAGTGTACGTCTTCCCTACACATGCATTACTTGCCCTATATTCATTACTGATGTTCCCTTGCGATCCACTCAGGTGAGCAAGCTCTGAGCTCTGTACAGGTTGAACGAGAGAATTACAGTCAGCTCTCAGATTCTCTACTGCTTCCCTCGCCCAGGCAGAACTAGCCTCAAGAAATCATCCTGCCCACATTCCCACAACTCCGAAGAAACACACACTGGTGGACGTGTGAGTGTTTGAGGAGTCACCAACACCAGACCCTTAGAGAGACCTTCATGAGTTTACAGTACTCCAAGTCAGACTGGATGGACATTATCCCCCCTTTTAGGGTAGAGACCATTTTGTATAAGAAATGATATTTATATCCCAGCACTTTACAATTCTACTCTCCACCAATCGAAAAAGTGTTCTTTTTTTTAATTTTGTTTTGTTTTTTAAAGATTTTATTTATTTATTTGAGAGAGAGAGAGTATGTGTGTGTGCACGCAAGGATAGGAGCTGGGGGGAAGGGCAGAGGGAGAGGGAGAAGCAGACTCCCCGCTGAGCAGGGAGCCCTACTCAGGGCTCGATCCCAAGGTGCTGGGATCATGACCTGAGCCGAGCTGAAGGCTCGGCCTTCAGCCAGAATCGACTGAGCCATCGAGGCGCCCCCCCCCAAAAAGTGTTTTTATGACTTCTCTCCTAGACTAGTCTGAACTGAAAGATTTAAGAAGAAATGAGCAGCATCTTACCAGATTTAAGGTCTGGACATTATCCTTAAAAGGCCTTTATTTTCGTAAATCAGTTTTCCTCCCACTTTGCATGTTTAGTGGTAAAGTGATGGGCTTTGGAGTTAGGTACACCAAGGTCTGCCTCTCAGCTGTGCTTCTAGCCTGCTATGTGATCAAGTATTGTTTTAATATTTTGGGGTCTCAGAAAGTCTTATTACCTCAAAGTTTCTGTGAAGAATATATATCAGTGTGGTGATTCAGTAGCCCTGAAGTCAAGAAACTGAGCTTCTAGTCCCTGTCATATGCCTTAAAGGTCCCTTTGAATTTCAGTGTCTTCATTTGCCCAAGACTGGGCTTGATCTGCTGGGAGGCGGCCATTGGAGGTGCCCGGCCACATTTGCCGTTGCTCACCTTTCAGCTGCAGAGAGTGCAGCTTTCCGATTTGCCTTAGCTTTTGATCTGAGGCACGCAATTCCTGGTGGCCCCAGTCAGGCCTGCCGTTTCTCCTTTAACTGGGCAAACTTTGCTCCAGAGTTCCCTGTTAGATCGGCTAAGAATTTGTCAGAGCTGCATCGTGACCACCATCCTGCCCAATTCCATTTCCTCTCTTTTCTTTTCTCGGGTGTCAGATCCAAAATGCAGGTTGAGAGCTTTCCTGCCCATTCTCCCTTCCTCCCTCCTTCATCATTCACCAGCATTAGCCTTTTTCTCCTACTCATAAACCCCTTGCACTCCTAACTCCATTTCAAAGTCTGCTTCCTGATTGA
This sequence comes from Phoca vitulina, assembly GCF_004348235.1. Classification (NCBI taxonomy): domain Eukaryota; kingdom Metazoa; phylum Chordata; class Mammalia; order Carnivora; family Phocidae; genus Phoca; species Phoca vitulina. The sequence continues at coordinate 3,714,782 of NW_022589738.1, forward strand.
CCCAAATAATACATGCTGTAGGGTTTATTTCAGGTCGATTATCTTTTAACACATAAGATCATGTTAGAAGTGAATCGGCTTTCTCTTTTCTTCCCGTTGTTTGGCATTTTAGCAGCGGACTTGGCAAGGGTGAGCGGAATGCTCAGGAAGACAGTACATCTTGGTTTGCCTGGAACAGTGCCAGTTTGACACCTGTTGTTCAGATGTGCCTTCTGACCTAACCTTTGCCACCATAAAAAATACTTTGGAGACCATACATTATATGGTCTCCCTAGTGATGCTGAATAACATCTACAATTCCTTCAATGCCTAAAGTTTAAAATGCTTCCATGTATTTCCAAAAGACCTCAACATATCCATCAATGTGATGATATTCTCATTCATTCATGTATCCATTTAATTCTGGAAAGATTTATTGAGTTGAATTCAGTACCTAGTGTCAGATACTCAGGACCTGGACATAAGACAGTAAATACTTGGGTAACATGTTAGGTCAAGTCATTGTATTTTACTGGCTAAAAGGCTAATTCAGGAGATCAGTTTTTCCTTGATTTTCTAGTTCACAAAGAGCATTCATAATAGCTAGTCTACCATGACACATACTTCCTCCAGTGGGGATGACATGCTTCCCTTGGGAAGATCTCTCCGGGCAGCTGCGGCCACAGTGCAGGTTGCTAACTTCAGCTAGATTATATTCGACAGCTTCAAAGCTCACAGGTGTCTGGAGGACACCAGAAAACATTTGTCTTTCTTAGTAGGAAAATTGGAAGGATTTTAGCGGACCATGCCGGTTTTTTTCACTTATAAGTTTTAATGGTATATTTTTGCCCTACAAAATTCTGTACTACCAGGATATGTTCTAATGTTCATTACAGATATTTTTCACGTTATTCATAATTTTTAATGCAAATCAATTAAGTAGCTTTACTAAAACATTTGCTTCTTTTAATAAGTCGAGACCCTCTTGGGATTTTTTTTTTTTTAAAGATTTCATTTGTTTATTTGACAGAGAGAGACAGAGCGAGAGAGGGAACACAAGCAGGGGGTGTGGGAGAGGGAGAAGCAGGCTCCCCGCCGAGCAGGGAGCCCGATGCGGGACTCGATCCCAGGACCCTGGGCTCATGACCCGAGCCGAAGGCAGACGCCTAACGACTGAGCCACCCAGGCGCCACCCCCCTTGGGATTTTTGCCTATTCTTCGTGGTTGAAAAAAAGAAAACCTGCTTGAGTCCATTTCTCCACACTTTCCAATTTGCCCTTGCCATGGCAAAATCTAATAAGGAAAGCTAAAATGGTCTATCACAGGGAATACTCATTTTAACCACAATGGAACAATTGTTTCTGAAAGTATCCACTTTGCATTCTGAGAGCTAGGCTGGATTCTATCTCAGTTGAGAAGGACTGAAAAGGGGCGCCTGGGTGGCTCAGTCGTTAAGCGTCTGCCTTCGGCTCAGGTCATGATCCCAGGGTCCTGGAATCGAGCCCCGCATCGGGCTCCCTGCTCTGCCGGTAGCCTGCTTCTCCCTCTCTCACTCCCCCTGCTTGTGTTCGCTCTCTCTCTGTGTCTCTCTCTGTCAAATAAATAAATAAAATCTTAAAAAAAAAAAAAAGAAAAGGACTGAAAAAATGATACGCATCAAAAAATGAATAACCTGAAGATTGGTCGCTACAAAGGCTAATTACACCTCTAATGATTCTCTACATTTAAATTCTCTTTAAATCACTACATGGTTGCAACTAAGATGATAGCATACTCGATTTTATTTTGTTGTTGTTTATTCCATTCGTTGTCTTCGGGCAGCCCTGACATTCCGCTTGGGGCACAAAACTCGGTTATTGGTGTTCGTTGCGTAATAGGGGGACATTTTTAAAGATGTTCAATATTAGAATTGGCATGGTTGACTATCACCTATATCTTTCAGTTCCCTTAATAAATTTCCTACAAATATCACTTTGGTTATGCAACACATGTGAATTACTCCAAAGCATATGAAGCGTGAATAATGTTACATTTAATTATTTTCCCCAAGTTGCCTCAGATCCACTGCAATTCTCACCTGTAAGTTCAATATCACTCACTTGGGGGAACATCCCTTCACCTCCTTTATTAAGTCATAGTTCAGACAGGAACATGGAAATCATGATAGATATTTTTAGCGGAAAGGGATTTATTTAATACAGGGAAACAGAGGCTCCCACAATCTTTGCAGTGCTGCCAACATCAGGGAAGCAGAAAATGCCAGGATCAGAAGGACTGTTCCCGATCGCAGGAGGTTCTGCGGGGGGAGGGGGGCGCCACCCCGGAGATTCCTGGAGGATGCGCAGGGGTCAACAAAGCCCTGCCTGCTTCAGCCCAGGCCTTGCCTACAACTTCTAGAGGAGAAATAAGGGCTTCCCCTTCTATGACATTTTCCCCAATCTCAAACAAGACCCTGTCTGTGGCATTGTCTAAGCCAGAGAACTGCTTGGCAAGGGGATCCCAAGCATGTATTTCTAAGATTTCTGTTTCTGGGCCAACACAGAAGGGTGAAATGACACAGTCTCACAACCCTGAGGGGCACAAATAGCCCCAAGAAGACAGTCTCCCATATTTCTCATTCTCGTCGTGATAGGCCATGGCTTCATGTCTTCACTGCTCTTTCACGTTATGATTTGCAGCTGCAAAGCTGCAGAAAACGGGCTGCATATACGTGCCCGTTTTTCTCCAGGCTTGGAGACCCTGGCCCACATCCCTTCTCAGGTGAGCAAGATCTAGCCCATGAGGACATGTGTTTCTGAAGTCTCTCCCAGCTAAGCTTGGAAGTGGCCCACTCGCAGGCTCCCCGGGCTGGGGAGGTAGGCTCCACCCTTTACTAGCATAGTGCTCACCATCACGGGCCGTATGAGAAGGCACTCCGGCGGCATTCTACCCCTACCCTCCAGTATCTGAAACACTCCATTGTTTTTCCTATGTTTCTATCGTGGAGTTACATGTAACACTGGTTTTCAAAGAAACTTCTTAGCACAATGATTTGTTCTGACTGCTTTTTAGACAATAGTGCTTAATTGCATCCATGGGCCTCTAAGCCTTCTCAACACAAAAGTCTGTTTTAAGATAGACTTCTGTTGCCACCCACATGAAAACATCTCCTTCAGAGCCCTGAAACCCAAAAGCTGATTAATCTCCAGTAGAGGAGAAGAAACCCCAGACCTTAGGGAGGTAAAAGCCCGACAGGCCCCCTAGTGGGGTAAAAAGCACTTTTCATTCTTTCCTGTTGAATCTCCTGCAGCGCGAGCACAATGAGCACAATGCTGTCGCTCTGTAGGTCACCCCGTCACATCGAATTTGCAATAAATCAACCTGTCACACTTGCTAGAGGATTGTCTTTTCCTGTAGATGCTGAAGTGAAAAGCACTCTTCTTGGTAAATCATTGTGGATCAAGGGCTGTGTCTGTCTTCCTGGAACTAAACTGCCATTAAATGAGGATGGATTCTTGCTTTCTGCTCATCCCATTAGGATGAAATCAAAGCCCAATGAGCTCTGTATATGACTATGAGAGGAGATACAGTGATGTTTTTAGATGCAGGTGTAAGGGTAGACGTTCCGGGCCACCTAACTGAGCAGTCATTGTAGATGTGGAGGCTGGGAAAGGACAGAGGGATTCTTAGAGCTCCTGCAGAAAAGGTGTGGTAATGGGTCAGGGTGGGGGCCAAAGAGAAAGGGAAGGAGGGAGAGAGTGAGCGAGGAAGTGAGCAAGTCAGCAAGCAGGAAGGAGTGGATGTGCATGGAAGACATTATGCTTAGGGGAACTGAGTGAGAGGCTGAAGAGCATCCATGTATGAAGAATTAGAACCCTGAAAGTCACACATTGGTACCTGAGCCAAACTGTCCTACTACCTCCAGTAGGAGGAGACAAAGGAAAAGAATTCAGGATTTAAAACGAGGTTGATTCACAGGAATGGGACAAGGATGAACTCTAAGACCAAGCTCGAACTTGAGGCTAGGCCATGGAATTCAGACGGTCTAATGCTACCCTGTTGAGGATATCCTGAGGGATAACGTAAACACTCTAGCGGGGAAGTACAGAATAGGCCACAGGTGCACCTCCTCACAATTAGGTAGGTGGTGCCCGTCCAGGAAGTCCACTAGCAGAAAATAGGACTCCAACCCCTCGGCGGGGGTTTGGACTGATACTATAATCTTTGGAAAGATAGGGCAGGCATAACCAAGGCAAAAAGCCATGCCTAGATGATTATGGCATAGGGAAGGATACTGGTTCAGAGACTCATAACATAATTTACTTACAATTTAAAAGGTGCAAGGTGTCCTGAAAATAAAGAAGAGTTCCAGTTATGAGGATCAGCAATAAAGCCAGGATTGAAATAACAACAACTAATAATAATGATGATAGCTACTATATATATATATATATATATATATATATATATATATATATATACCAGGTTCCAAGAATTCTGATATGCTTCTTTCATATCTTTTTCCTTCAATTATTATAGTACTAGCGAGGTCGGCATTATTATCTGATTTAACAGATAAAGAGACTGAGCCCCAGGGAGTTAAATGATCAAAATCATATAGTTAGTAAGGGACAGAGCCATAAACTGATTTCAAGACTCTCTGATTTCAGTTATAACTCAGTGATAAACATAGATGTGAGCTTGATTTCCCCCAATCATCACAGTGACCAAAGAGTATTTTCCAAAGATGGCTACAACCTTATCTCCTATTCCACATGGTTTTCTGTACTGTAAGTTTGCCACTCTCCCATAATGAAGAGTATGTAGTATAGAAATGATGTTGTTCCAATTAAAGCTTCAGCCCTTAACTGGCCTGGCGGTTTCCACTTACAGCTTCTTGGAGTGTGTGTGCTCTTGGGATGCTCCAACTCAGAACAGATCCACCGTGTATGAGAACCCTAGGGACACACGGGAATAGTCACATGTAGGTGCTCCAATTGACAGCTCCAGCTAGATCCCTGTTGACGGCCAGAATCAACTGCCAATTAGAGTGGGTTGGGTTGGATATCCAGCCTACCTGAGCTTTTAGAGGACTCCAGCTTCAGCCACCATTTATATAACAGCAACCACATGAGAACTGCCTAGCTGAGCCCAGAACCATGAGAACTAATAATATATTATTCTTTCAAACCACTAGGTTTTTGGATAATTTCTTATGCAGTAAAAAATTAGAATACTGCTCAAGGTAAAATGCGGTCTTACCTACTGAGCTGAGACAGCCTGGACAGAAGAGTTAGGCAGGTCTAGGTGTAGGGAAGAAGGACAACAGAAAACTAACCATACAACGCATTACCTACTCTTAAGTTTGGGGTAGAGGATGAGTCAGATAATTTAGTTACATGAAATTGTGTACTGGGTACTTAGCTGTATTAGTTGTCCTAGTTTTCTAAGCTGCATATAATATTACTAAGAACTTAGTAGCTTAACAACACACATTTCCTTTTTTTTTAAAGATTTTATTTATTTATTTGACAGAGAGAGACACAGCGAAGAGAGGGAACACAAGCAGGGGGAGTGGGAGAGGGAGAAGCAGGCCTCCCGCAGGGAGCCCGATGCAGGGCTCGATCCCAGCACCCTGTGACCATGACCTGAGCCGAAGGCAGACGCTTAACGACTGAGCCACCCAGGCGCCCCACAACACACATTTCCTATATCATAGTTTCTGCGAGTCAGAAATCTGGGCACAACTTCACTGGATCCTGTAGTCAGGGTCTTGCAAGGCTGCAGTCATGGTGTTAGCCGGACCAGATTCTCATCTGGAGCTTGAGATCCTCTTCCTAGCTCACATAGTTGTTGGCACAGTTCAGTTCCTTGTGGCTAGAAGGCTATGGCCCTCAGCTCCTAGAGGTCATCTGCACTTCACTGACACATGGCTCTCTACAGGCAGTTCACATCCTAGGAGCTTGCTTCTTCAAGGCCAGTAGAAGAGTCTCTCTAGTGCATGCTAGCAAGACAGATATATATGTATCTCCCACCATCACATTATATATGCATAATAATGTGTATATGTACATGTGTATACATATATGTGTACACACATATTTATCTATCTATATTATAGATATACATATAGATAGATAGCCACCTGTATGTGGATTTTTTTTTTTTCTTAAAAAAAAGAACAATACCCGGAGTGGTTAAAAAGCTGCCTAGTTGGGGCACCTGGGTGGCTCAGATGGTTAAGCGTCTGCCTTCAGCTCAGGTCGTGATCCCAGCGTCCTGGGATCGAGCCCCCGCATCGGGCTCCCTGCTCAACAGGGAGCCTGCTTCTCCCTCTCCCTCTGCCTCTCTCCCTGCTCATGCTCTCTCTCTCTCTCTGTATCTTTGTCTCAAATGAATAAATAAAATCTTTAAAAAAAAAAAAAAAAAAAAAAGCTGCCTAGTTGCTGCAGGGAGAGGCTCACGCAGAAGCCCTGACACCAGGGGGTGCCAGAGGGGCCCCTCAAGGGCTGCTGGGTTGGAGAAGCTCCTGGCGGGGCTAGAGGGTGAGCCTTGGGAAGAGTTAGTTGCCAGCCCAGCCGCGGGCAGGCCAGCCTGCGAGGGTCGTCGGGTGGTGCCCAGCTTGCTCATGCGGTGCACCTGCTGCTCCAGGAAGTGGCTCTCCAGGAAGTGGCTCTCCAGGAAGTGGCTCCCCAGGAAGTGGCGGAGCTGGGGCCCACGTGGGCAGGTCCAGAAGGGGCGTCTGCAGCCTCACGGCGGCGTCCGTGCTGTAGCCGGTGTTACTCGTTGGTCTTGGGCCGGCAGCTGCGGGTCCTGGAAGACGGCGCGCCCCCATGGGTTTGCATCTTCCGGGGACGCCGGGCGCCCTCGCGCTTCTGCTCGGCGAGGGGCTCACGCCTCTGGAGCCACCTCCTTCGGGGGGGAAGGGAAGCCCGGAGAGAGGTAGGTGCGGGAGGCCCCCAGTTGCATGTTGGCCAGGAGGGTGACCAAGGCCCCAACTGGGGGGGGGGGGGAATGATTCTGACCAACCTGGGAGCGCATGGTTGGTTGGCCGGTCTGGGAGGCACAGGGTGGCTGAGAAGATGGTTCTGGAAGTTGTGACTGGATAAGAGGTTGGGAGGGGGTGGTAGGAGGTGGGATAAAGGGGAGTCCCTGGTGTGTTCCGTGCAAGTACTGTTGAAGCAAGGGACAGGTCAGTGGGACGGCAGGCTAATTGCCTGTACACAGTTTTTACCGTGCTCCAAATGTATTTTCTTTTCCTTATGGTTTTTTAAATTACATTTTCTTCTCTTTAGCTTACTTCATTGCAAGAATATAGTATATAATACATATGACATACAAAATATGTGTTAATCATAGCTGTTTAAGTTATGGGTCAGGCTTTTGGTCTTCGGGTGGCTATTATGTTTCTGGGGGAGTCAAAGGTGCTGGGGGGATTTTTGACTGCATGGGGTGGCACTCACCTTACCCTGCCATTGTTCAATGGTCAACTATATATATATATATATAATACACATAATAACATATAATAATGTTAATCAGGGAGTGACATCCCCTCACCTTTGCCATATTCTGTTAGCAAGTTACACCGTCTGCCCACCCTACTCAAGGGGAGGAGATTATTCAGGATATGAACATGGGGATCACCTGAGGATCTGCCCCCGGGTTTCACTTCCTTGATTTATTCAGTATTCACTGTTGATTAATCTGTTCATCCGTCCATCCATCCATTCATTAGCACCTTGGCCTTTACTTTACCCTCTACCTGGAAAAGTTCCCCAGAAATTTGTACACCTCATCCTCTGCCTTTCTTCAGGTTTCTGCTCTAACGCCACTTCATTAGTGAGAGATTCCCTCAGCCAGCCTGTTTAAAACAGCCAATCTTGGGGCACCTGGGTGGCTCAGTCGGTTAAGCTTCTGCCTTCTGCTCAGGTCATGATTTGAGGATCCTGGGATCGGCCTGTTATCAGGCTCCCTGCTTAGCGGGGAGTCTGCTTCTCCCTCTCCCTCTGCCCTTCTCCATGCTCTTGCTCTCTCTCTCTCTCAAATAAATAAATAAAATCTTAAAAAAAAAAAAAAAACCCAGCCAATCTTGGGCCCTGGAATTCACTATCTCTTATTTTATTTTTCTCAATAACTCTTAAACACATTTGATATATTTACTGCCTTTTTTTTATTGGCTGTCTCTCCCACTGCAGTGTAAGCTCTGTAAGAGTAAGCACCTTGTTTTATTCACTGTTGAAATCCCCAAACTAAAACACTGCCTAGCCATAGTTGGAACTCAATAAATAGTTGCTAAGTAAATGAGCGAATGCATGCATAAACATTTCCTGAGCACCTACCATGTGTAAAAGGTAGTGCCAATTACTCTGGGGATTTGAATGGTTTCTGCTGTGAAAGAGTTTGCTAGGTGAGTACAGAAACTTGAGCCTGACAATGAAGATTTTGGAGCAAAGAGACATTTTAAAATCAAACTCAATCTGGAACATCTTAAAGGAGGCATCAGAAAGTACAAATTAAAACTGAGGCAGCTAGAGTTAGTGTTTGAGTGAAGACAAGCCCTTGGAAATTTAAAACCGTCTCAAAACAAAGATGGAAAATAAGTCATTTCCAGAGCAGTGGTTTCAGGGTCTCCTTTCCCCGAAGGCTGAGAGGTGTAAGGAAACCACTAATTTTGACTTCACCTAAGGCCTGGTGCAGTATGGTAGTTTTAATTGTTCCAGTGGATAAGCCTACCTTCTTGTAGACGATTCTTGATGGATCCTGGATCATCCTGAGATGTTTTCTAGAGCCGTGTATGATGTTGCAGGTGTGAATATTGTTTAGTGAGAGGACACTGAAAAGACTGATTTCCAGATGCTGAGCCCTGCTGAAAAGAACACATGAAGGTGTAAGTTATGAGCAAATACTGGAACCAAAACAGCAGTAGCTAAGAGGAAAAACATTTCTGGGAAATAGGAGAGTGTGCAAAGACAGAAAAAAATTAGCACTTAAAGCTGGTCTAGGCTACGAGAAGTGAGGATGCAGGGGACAGTGGTGGTATAGTTCAATCATAAATCATAAATACAAGTAAAAGCCAGTCGCGATATGAGGAGAAATGGGTTGGTTCCCTTGTTTTCAGTCTTATTTTGTGATGCTGGGGATCATGCCCAAACTGTCAGAATATCCATGGAGAAAATATCCAGAGCAACAAGAATAGAACTAGGTAGCCTATAGCAGTTCCCTTCTTATATAAAGAAAAGCAGGAAGCCAATTTCAAAGTGTGAAATCAGCTTCGACTTTGGTTTTCAGCGAACTTCTAGCTTCCACCACCACCTTGCCACTGGTGGAAAGAGCTAGGTAGAGCTGATTCAAAGCACAGTGCAAGAGCTATGAATTGGTGGTAGGGAAGTAAAATTAATTTCACTATGAACACTGCATACATTGCCAAAGCACAGTGGGTGCTACCTGGGCGCTACCCTCTGCCAGCTAGACGCGGCGTCTATCTGGCAGAGAAATGCAGTGACTGAAAGGATTTGTGGCTAAGCGGGCACACCCAGCCTCATGACATGTGAGTGCCAAAGCTTGTGTATTGCCATTCGCTGTTACATGATCATAGATGGGGAGTCATTGGTATCTCTGCAAAATGTAATGTGTTTGCAATTTGGAAATGCTAAATATTAAACTGAAGGTGCCAGTTAAAGTGACATTTGATAACTTTGGAATCTCCAAGTTAAAAAAAAACGGGTCCTGGAAGGTGTTTTTGTCACGTAGACAATAGATCAGTGGTTCCTTTACTTGCCTTTGCCAAAGAAATGTTTATATTACAGATTCCTGAGCCCTACCTCTTGGCATTTCTGGATTGATAGGCCCGAGATTCAGAATCTATTTTTTGTAATCCCAGGTGATTCTGATGGGCAGTTTTGAGAACCTTGAAAATAGATGACCTGAAGGAGGCCTACAGTTTATATATAGAATTAGAAGACAGATGTTTAAGAAGCAAAATATTCATTATACTTTAGGGTTATGTAGTACCTTGGCCCCAAATGACAGAAGGTCATTGAATTGAAGTTCTTAGAAGGCCTATTCTGGCCCAACACAAGGAGGAACCCTCTAAATTTAGAGTTCAGAAGGCCAGTGACAAACCAAGCATGATGTTCAATAGGGTGATAACTGTGGGGGCAGATCATTATTACATATGTAGACATATCCAGTGGAATAGTGGTTTTTGGTGTCAATGCGTATCTTTTTGTCACTGGGTTTGTCCAACAGAACAATTTTATCAACAGAGCAATTGATCTTTAACCCACTCCAACCTACTTTCTGCCTCTCCTGTTCTGCTAACCCTGCCCTTACTATATCACTAATACCCTCCCTATTGCCAAATCAAAAAAATACATTTTAATATTTGTTGAGTTCTTCCTGTTTACCAGGTACTATTCCATGCAATTTAGGTGTTGCATTTAATTCTTGTAAAAAAACAATGAAATAAGTAATATTCTTATCAAATTTATGCATGTAGAATCTGAGGCACGGTAAGGACAAATTATTTTCTCAAGGTCCCATAACTAGTAAGGAGTTCAATTGGTATATGATTCCAAGAAACCAAATTCTGGAGTCAGAGCTCATACTTGATCCACTACACAACCCTTCGTACCAGGCCTCCATGCGACATTTGGCATGGCTGACCTCTCTCTGAAACACTCTGAGCTTCTGTGACACCACAATTTCAGGGTCTTCCCCTTCCTTTTCTATCACTCAGTCCTCGTTTCCTTTACTAGCTCCTACTCCCCTAGCACAGTAATGGCTTATTGTATCTCGTCCTCATTCCGCCCTTCCTGTTAGTACTCTTATCTATCCTCATGGTCTTTCAATGCCATCTATATCCATAGGACTGGGACATTTTTCTCTCTAGTCCAGGCTACGTTTATGAGATGCTGTAAGTATATTTGGAATTCCTACATCAGTGCTTCATAGGCAGCTCACAATTAAGCTGTTAAAAAAATTGATTTCTAACTTCTTCAGAAAATGAGATGAGGAAGAACTTGAGAATGGTTCTTGACACAGTTCTTTCTCAGCACCCCTACGTCCAGTTCTTCACCAAGTCTGGTCCATTCTACTTCCACCCTGTTGGGAATCTGTTCACTTCTTTCTAATCCATTGCCACTGGTCTGACACAGCTCCATCTCTCATTAGACTATTGTAAGAACGCATTCATTAGCTCTTTGCCTAGATTCTTTTTTTGTCTCCTGGGATCGAGCCCCGTGTTGGGCTCCCTGCTCCGAGGGGAGCCTGCTTCTTCCTCCCCCACTCCCCCTGCAAGTGTTCCCTCTCTCACTGTGTCTCTCTCTGTCAAATAAATAAAATCTTAAAAAAAAAAAAAAGTGAGTGGATCTCCTCACAGAACAGTTAGTTCCGGATGTTGTCCCCCTCTCTTTCTTGAATGTGTTCCTCCAGGTTTAGGCTGGGGCTGTTGTTCCATAAACATTTTTTTGTTATCGCAAAACATTTTATCTTAGAGTTATCCGTATTTTAACTATTATTTCAGATAATTTAAGTTGTTCCTACTGTTCAAAAAATTAATGGACTGTTTTTACCGCAGTTTCAGGTTGACAGAAAAAATGAGCAAAAAATCAGAGTTCACATATATTCCCTGTTCCCTATCCCCACAGTTCCCCCTATTATTAGGCTCTTGCATTACTGTGGCACACTTCTTACAATTGATGAACCAATATTGATAAATCAATGTTAACTAAAGTCCATTATTTACATTAGAGTTCACTGTTTGCATTGGAGAGTCCTACGGGTTTTGACAGATGCATAGTGTCATGTTTCTGCCATTATGCTATCCTACAGAACAGTTTCACTGCTCATAAATTCCCTGTGCTTCCCCTGTTCATCCCCCGGTCCTGCCCCCTGAACCTTTGGCAACTACTGATCTTTTTATTCTCTGCTTACCTTTTTGCCAACCCTGCCTGCCTGCCTAACTCCACACACACACTCACCCTCCAGGCACCATCGCATAATATCTCCAAACACAGGCTTTGGAGACAAATTGCCCTGGCTTGATGTTTTCCTTCTCCTTCCTAGAATTTTGGAGTTTTGAGAAATCTTAGAGATGATTTAGTCCAACGATTGCTGTCCTTCAATATTTTTTGTACTATTTATTCTCTCTCTTTTTTTTTTTACTGGAGATGGGAAGAGGTAGGAGACTCTGAACCAACATGACCTTTTCGTTTGTAAATACAAAAGTGAACAGAACTATAAATGACAGAACTAGAGGCACAATGCCCTCATAGTGTAGTCCTGCAAATCAGACCTCTCATTGCCCCGCTTGGACCAGCTGCATTTCGGCCTGTGTTTTCAGCATGCCCCAGTCCATGCATACTTGAAGTGGGGAAGTTAAGAGGACCAAGGCCCAGTATCTATTATGTGGTGTGATGGTTGATTTTATGTGTCAGCATCGCTGGGCCATGGTGCCCAGATACTTGGTCAAACATTATTTTGTGTGTTTCTGTGAAGGTATTTTCTGGATGCAATTAACATGTAAATTGATGGATTTTGAGAAAAACAGATGGCCATCTCTAACGTAGATGGGTCTCATTCAGTCTGCTGAAGGCCTAAATAGAACAAAAGGCTCATCCAGCTTGAGCAAGAAGTAATTGTGCCAGCAGATTGCCTTCTGGTTTGAACTACAACCTTGGCTCTTGCCTGGGTCTCCAGCCTGGTGGCTCACCCTACAGATTTGGGAGTTGCCAGCCTCCAAAGTGGTATGATCCAGTTCCTTCAAGTGAGTCAACCCCTCACTCATCTCTCCCCCCGGCCTTTCTCTGTCTATTAACATTCTATGCATTCTGTTGGTTCTGATTCTCTGGAGAACGCTGACTAATACACATGGCTAAAAGTTAATTGGAAAAGCTGAGTCATATTTTTGGTAGACAGGATTGAGAGTATGTGAGTTCTTTTCCGTTGTTATTTAAAACTTACTTTCCACTTGGACTATTTCTGGTTCCCACTGTGGAGTCAAGAGATGGACAATGAAGAAAATGGGAGGTATGAGAGAGGATGGGGGTGGGTGAATATTACCATCTTAGCCTCCTAACTTCCAGTTGAATATAACTCCCTTGATAACATTTCCCCATGGCAGGCAGTGGCTTTCAAGATAATTACATAGACTTCATGACTCCTGAAAGTTCTATGATTAATACTCCTGTGGTGTAGGTAATGATCTTGCATCTTTCTCAGAAAAGGTTTTTTAAATATCAGGTCTGATGCATAGCTTCTCTCTTGTATACCCTCTTATCTCCTCAATTTATAGAAAGCTACTCTCTGAGGCTAAAGAAAGAGAAAACTATCATTAAATTCTTCCTTCACTATTTTCAGTGCTCCAGAAAGGTGGCATATTTTCTCATTGACTTCTCTCTTTACAGGAAAAATGTTAGCAAGGACTTTACAAAGGAAGCTTCAAAAGAATAACAGAATTTCTTTTTTTTTTTTTAAAGATTTTATTTATTTATTTGAGAGAGAGAAATGAGAGACAGAGAGCATGAGAGGGAGGAGGGTCAGAGGGAGAAGCAGACTCCCTGCCGAGCAGGGAGCCTGATGCGGGACTCGATCCCGGGACTCCAGGATCATGACCTGAGCCGAAGGCAGTCGCTTAACCAACTGAGCCACCCAGGCATCCCAGAATAACAGAATTTCTAAGACTAGGAAGGAATGGGGCTGCTTTCGTGTGTTAAGACAGATGGTAGAATGCATCAAAAGGCAGCAATAATTGTGGATGGATTTTATTAGGTAATACTCATTTATTTCACGTATTCTTGGGGATGCTTTACTGTGTGAAAGGTGTGATTTAGGACCTGTTTACAGTAATCGTAAGACAGTGTCCTGAACTTCAGGATGTCCATCATTGAGCAGAAAAGCAATCAGTCACTCAGTTACCAATAATGTAATATGATAAGCATTTTTATAGAGCTATCTCAGGGGCGCAGGAAGAAATCTGTGAGGAAATAACATTTAAGAGTTCTTACAGGCTAAGTAAAAATATGAATAATGGCATGAGACAAAACCACACTGATAACTTTTTAAAAATTCACTCTTATAGTAAAGATACATTTTGAAAAGCAACCTTTTGACTGATGAATCACATACCTGTACCTCTGAAACAAATAATATATTATATGTTAAAAAAAAAAAAAAAA